>NC_135806.1:8102807-8402807 GCF_964213995.1 Mustelus asterias
TCCCGGGAAGCACTGAAATACATTGCCAGACACAATTCCTGCTGCTTTCCCTTCTCTGCGACTGCATCGCTTGCATTTCTAGCCTTCAGCTGTACAGAGCCAGGGATTAAAGATTGGGGATTGCACAGGGACTGCTTAAACTCACAATGCAAGCAGTGAGGGGCGAGGCAAAATCCAGTGCCGTACCGCCCCGTTGGTGCCGGTTGTTAGGGAGTTCAAGTCGGGGTGGCACAGTGAGTGGCTGGCACTGCTGTCTCACAGCGCCAGGAACCCGGATTCAATTCCAGCCTCTGGTCACTGTCTGTGTGGAGTTTGCACATTCTCCCCGTGTCTGCCTGGGTTTCCTCCGGGTGCTCCGGTTTCCTCCCACAGTCCAAAGATGTGCGGGCTAGGTTGATTGGCCATGCTAAATTGTCCCTTAGTGTCAGGGGATTAGCAGGATAAGTATGTGGGGTTATGGGAATAGGGCCTGGGTGGGATTGTTGTTGGCACAGGCTCGATGGGCTGAATGGCCTCCTTCTGCACTGCAGGGATTCTCTGATTCTAAAGTTGCGCTGCACTGTCAGAGGTGCCGTCTTCCAGGTGAGATGTTAAACCACAGTTTGTTCTCTCATCTTCATAGTATAATATAGAATCGCTATAGTGCAGAAGGAGGCCATTTGGCCCATCGAGCCTGCACCAACAACAATCCCACCCAGGTCCTATTCCCGTAACCCCACATATTTTTACCCTGCTAATCCCCCGAGACTAATGGACAGTTTAGCGTGGCCAATCAACCTAACCCGCACATCTTTGGAGTGTGAGAGGAAACCGGAGCACCCGGAGGAAACCCACACTGACACGGGGAGATTGTGCAAACTCCACACAGATAGTGACCCAAGGCCTGAATTGAACCCTGGCGCTGTGAGGCAGCAGTGCCGACCACTGTGCCACCGTGCTGCCCTTTCACGAGAAGATAAAAGATCCTGCGGCAATTGTTTGAAGAGAAGCAGGGCAGTTCTCCCCGGTGACCTCCACTGATATCAGAAAAACAGGTCATTATCACATTGCTGTTGGTGCCACCTTGCTGTGTGTAAATTGTCTGGCCATGTTTCTGAAGTTACAACACACTGCACTTCAAGCAGGACTCCATTGATATTGCAGTGCTTTGGGATGCCCTGAAGTTTTGAGGTTTATTTATTAGTGTCACAAGCATTAACACTGCGACGGTGTTACTGTGAAAATCCGCTAGTCACCACACTCCGGCGCCTGTTCGGGTTCACTGAGGGAGAATTTAGCATGGCCAGTGCACCTAACCAGCACAGCTTTCGGACTGTGGGAGGAAACCGGAGCACCCGGAGGAAACCCAGGCAGACACGGGGAGAATGTGCAAACTCCACACAGACAGTGACCCAAGCCGGGAATCGAACCCGAGTCCCTGGCGCTGTGAGGCAGCAATGCTAACCACTGTGAAAGGTGCTACAGGAAGCTTTTTTTTCTATTAAAGAACTTCATTTGGGCTGGGATAAGGCAGCCAACTCCTCTGTAACCTCCTCTCTAGTGAAATGAAAGTTGCCATAGTCCCGGATGACCATAGGCTGCTCTCCCCTTTGAGGAGGAGGGCTGACTGGTGGTGATTTAACCCCAGGGTCACCACACCTCAGGCGAAGGGCAAGGTTGAGGAGCCGGGGCCTTCATGAATAACCTCAGCCGGTACGGGAATTGAACCCGCGCTGTTGGCATCGCTCTGCATCATGAACCAGCCGTCCATCCAACCGAGCTAAACTGATCCCCCTATTCCTTTCTAGGATTGTGTGACAGAGTGTAACATTTCTGGCGTCTACTTATCAGACCGTGTGCAAGGGAAACTGTACAACATCAGGACTTGTATAAAACTGTCTCGCACAATCTTTCATCCTGTGAAATAGGAGATAAAATCTTCGCAGCAAAGGATCATGATGGAGTGGGCTTGTGAAAACGAAATACTTCCCCATATCTCATTTATAGGTTATATTTCATAGAATCACACAGCACAGGAGGCCATTCAGCCCATTCTGCCTCTGCTGGCTTCTTGATAGAGCTATCCATTTGGTCTCACTCCTCTTTGGACTTTTTGATTTGATTTGATTTGATGTATTATTGTCACGTATTAACATACAGTGAAAAGTATTGTTTCTTCCCCGCTATACATACAAAACATACCGTTCATAGAGAAGGAAAAGAGAGAGTGAAGAATGTAGTGTTACAGTCATAGCTAGGGTGTAGAGAAAGAACAATTTAATGCAAAGTAGGTCCATTCAAATTCTGACAGCAGCAGGGAAGAAGCTGTTCTTGAGTCGGTTGGTACGTGACCTCAAACTTTTGTATCTTTTTCCCGACGGAAGAAGGTGGAAGAGAGAATGTCCGGGGCGCGTGGGGTCCTTAATTATGCTGGCTGCTTTGCCGAGGCAGCGGGAAGTGTAGACAGAGTCAATGGAATGGAAGCTGGTTGTGGGATGGATTGGGCTACATTCACGACCTTTTGTAGTTTATTGCGATCTTGGGCAGAGCAGGCGCCATACCAAGCTGTGATACAACCAGAAAGAATGTTTTCTATGGTGCATCTGTAAAAGTTGGTGAGAGTCGCCCTGAAAATTTGTCCCTATCAATGATAAAATCTTTCACTTACATCCGTTCCTGATGACTGGAGAAAATAAAACATTTATTTTTGCTCGGTTCCAGCGTGAGTTGGGAATTAACTACCCGAACAGGTGCCGGAGTGTGGCAACTAGGGGATTTTCACAGTAAATGTAAATCTACTTGTGACTAATAAATAAATAAACTTCCCACTGGCGGGAATGCAGGCAGAGGAACAGGAAGAGGCCATTCAGCCCTTTGAGATTGTTCTATCATTCAATGAGATCATGGCTGCAACTTAACTCCACCTCCCTGTCAATGTACTGTTAATGTCTGGAAGTTACATTGTGAAGGCAATTGCTAGTTAAACATGTGACACTGTTTGCCCTATAAACTTAGACAGCTGGAACACTTCCAGGGAGAATTTCTTGTCGGTTAGTTGCACTGAGGAAGTGTCTTACAATAAACTGGGTTGAACCTAAAAGACCAGTCTGGATTGATTCTTCCACTACAGCCATTTATATAATACTCTCCACCTTGCTTCCATTGATTAACACAAAGCTATTGGTGACAGATTTAAAATTATTAACCAAGCTAGTATCTGTTGGCAAGACGTTAGAGCCCATTATTAAAGATGAGACCGCAGAGTACTTGGAAGTGCATGATAAAGTAGGACTGAGTCAACACGGCTTTATTAAGGGTAGGTCATGTCTGACAAATCTGTTAGAGTTCTTTGAGGCGGTAAAAGGGAAGTTAGATAAAGGAGAACCAGTGGACGTGATTTATTTAGATTTCCAGAAGGCCTTTGACAAGGTGCCGCACAGGAGACTGTTAAATAAGTTAAGAGCCCATGGTTTTAAGGGTAAGATCCTGGCATGGATAGAGGATTGGCTGACTGGCAGAAGGCAGAGCATGGGGATAAAGGGGTCTTTTTCGGGATGGCAGCCGGTGACTAGTGGTGTGCCTCAGGGGTCAGTGCTAGGACCACAACTTTTCACAATCTACGTTAACGATTTGGAGGAAGGAACTGCAGGCACTGTTGCTAAGTTTGCAGATGATACAAAGATATGTAGAGGGACAGGTAGCATTGAGGAAGCTGGGGGTCTGCAGAAGGACTTGGACAGGTTAGGAGAGTGGGCAAAGAAGTGGCAGATGGAATACAATGTGGAAAAGTGTGAGGTTATGCACTTTGGAAGGAAGAATGGAGGCATAGACTATTTTATAAATGGGAAAATGCTTCGGAAATCAGAAGCACAAAGGGACTTGGGAGTCATTGTTCAAGATTCCCTTAAGGTTAACGTGCAGGTTCAGTCGGCAGTTAGGAAGGCAAATGCAATGTTAGCATTCATGTCGAGAGGGCTAGAATACAAGAGCAGGGATGTACTTCTGAGGCTGTATAAGGCTCTGGTCAGACCCCATTTGTATTGTGAGCTGTTTTGGGCCCCATATCTAAGGAAGGATGTGTAGCCTTGGAAAGGATCCAGAGGAGGTTCACAAGAATGATCCCTGGAATGAAGAGCTTTTCGTATGAGGAAAGGTTGAGGACTCTGGGTCTGTACTCGTTGGAGCTTAGAAGGATGAGAGGGGACCTTATTGAAACTTACAGGATACTGTGAGGCCTGGATAGAGTGGACGTGGAGAGGATGTTTCCACTAGTAGAAAAAACTAGAACCAGAGGGCACAACCTCAGGCTAAAGGGACGATCCTTTAAAGCAGAGATGAGGAGGAATTTCTTCAGTCAGTGGTGAATCTGTGGAACTCTTTGTGACAGAAGGCTGTGGAGGCCTGGTCATTGAGTGTCTTTAAGACAGAGATAGATAGGTTCTTGATTAATAAGGGGATCAGGAGTTATGGGGAAAAGACAGGAGAATGGGGATGAGAAAAATATCAGCCATGATTGAATAGCGGAGCAGACTCGATGGGCCGAGTGGCCTAATTCTGCTCCTATGTCTTATGGTCATATGGCCTTATGTTAATTGGGAGGTCATGTGATACACTGAGGCGTGTCCCCACCCCTGGGCCAGAAGATTCGGGCTTAACCCCCACTTCAGGACCTGATGGCCATGGAAGGCGCGTTCATAATGTGGCCCCAATGGCGGCACAGTGGTTAGCACTGCTGCTTCACAGCGCCAGGGACCCGGGTTCGATTCCCGGCTCGGGTCACTGTCAGTGTGGAGTTTGCACGTTCTCCCCGTGTCTGCGTGGGTTTCCTCTGGGCGCTCCGGTTTCCTCCCACATTCTGAAAGATGTGCTGGTTAGGTGCATTGGCCATGCTAAATTCTCCCTCAGTGTTACCCGAACAGGTGCCGGACTGTGGCGACTCGGGGAGTTTCGCAGTAACTTCATTGCAGTGTGAATGTCAGTCTACTTGTGACTAATAAATAAAATAGAAACATTATCAGCCTGTAACTCCTTTCAATGTGGTAGGGGGCAGTACTTTGCTAAACATCATCATGGACCAATTCAATGGAAGTCCATGGTTGCCAATCTCCTCTTCGGGTTTGTGATCTGAGGGGAGAGGGGGATCTGTTGCTTGTATTGTTCAAAGTTCTTCAGGACAAAGGGGATTTTTTAGTTCCCTCATACTTTGTTTTAAACAACAGAAAATTGGATTTTATTAGCCATTGTTATACAAAATGTCCCATGGCCTTTCACTTCCATCATTATGAAGTGCTTTGAAAGATTAGTCATGGCACGAATCAATTCTGGCCTCCCAGATTGCCTGGATCTACTACAGTTTGCCTACCGCCGCAACAGGTCCACAGCAGACGCCATCTCCCTGGCCCTGCACTCAACCTGGGAACACCTACATAACAAAGACACCTATGTTAGACTTCTATTTATTGATGACAGCTCAGCCTTCAACACCATTATTCCCACGAAACCCATCGCCAAACTCCGTGGCCTAGGGCTTGGCTCCTCCCTCTGCGACTGGATCCTAGACTTCCGAACCCACAGACCGTAAGCAGTAAGGATAGGCAACAACACCTCCTCCACGATCATCCTCAATGCATGTGGCCTGCTAGGCTGCGTCCTCAGCCCCTCCTCACACACCGATGACTGTGTGGCCAAACTCCCCTCCAACTCAATTTTCAGATTTGCTGATGACACCATTGTAGTGGATCGGATGTCAAGCAATGATGAGACGGAGTACAGGAATGGGATAGAGAATCTGGTGAACTGGTGCGGCAACAATAATCTCTCCTTCAATGTCAGCAAAACAAAGAAAATAGTCATTGACTTCAGGAAGCATAGTGGAGGACATGTCCCTGTCTAGATCAACGGTGATTAAGTGGAAATTGTTGAGAGCTCCAAGTTTTTAGGTGTTCAGATCACCAACAACCTGTCCTGTTCCCTCCACACCAATACTATAGTTAAGAAAATCCACCAACGCCTCTACTTTCTCAGGAGGCTAAGGAAATTCAGCATGTCCGCTGCGCTTCTCTCTGATGCACCATAGAAAGCATTCTTTCCAGATGTATCACAGCTTGGTATTGCTCCTGCTCTGTCCAAGATACAAGAAAGTACAAAGGGTTGTGAAAGTGGCCTAGTCCATCACGCAAACCAGCCTCCCATCCATTGACTCCGTCCACACTTCCCGCTGCCTCGGAAAAGCAGCCAGCATAATCAAAGATCCCACATGCCCTGGACATTCTCTCTTCCACCTTCTTCCATCCAGAAAAAGATACAAAAGTCTGAGGACACGTACCAACCGACTCAAGAACGGCTTCTTCCCTGCTGCCATAGACTTTTGAATGGACCTACTTTATATTAAGCTGATCTTTTTCTACACCCTAGCTATGACTGTAACACTACATTCTGCACTCTGTCCTTTCCTTCTCCCCTATGTACTCTATGAATGGTATTCTTTGTCTGTATAGCGTGCAAGAAACAATACTTTTCACTGTATCCCAATACATGTGACAATAATAAATCAACTCAAATCAAAATCATTGTTGTCAAATAGAATCTGACAGTGAACTACACAAGTCCATGGGAGTTTATTTATGGAGGTAGGTTTAAAGCACTTTAAAAGAGGAGGAGAGGGTTAGGGAGGAAATTCCAGAGTTTGGGATCCAGGCTGCTCGAGGCACAACCATCCAATGGTGGAGAAGTTGGGAATGTTCCAGAGGCCGGAACTGGAGGAGTGCCGAGATCTCAGAAGGTCACGGAGCCAGAGTAGATTACCGAGATATGTAGGTGTGAGGTGAGGGCTGGGAAATTAAGATCCACCTCCCACTTGTTTTAAAATCAAGGAGCCAACATGTCTGAGTGAGCGCTGAGGTGCAGGGTGAATGGAATTTAGTGCGAGTTAGGAAATGGGCTATAAACCCAACTGTAGACTGAGTGGTCACGTGATGATGGATGACGCAGCTTCTGAAAGGGTCCTGTGTCAGAAGTGCAGGAGTTCTATCCATAGTGTGGGCAGAATAGAAACATACAACAGCTGCTCAGGCTACTGGATAAACTCTTGTGTTATCAGTCATTGGAACCCAGCATTCTTACATGGTGACATTAACACTGCAATGAAGTTACTGTGAAAAATCCCCTAGTCGCCACACTCCGGCGCCTGTTCGGGTACACTGAGGGAGAATTTAGCACGGCCAATGCACCTAACCAGCACGTCTTTCTGACTGTGGGAGGAAACCGGAGCACCCGGAGGAAACCCACGCAGACACGGGGAGAAGGTGCAGACTCTGCACAGACAGTGACCCAAGCCAGGATTCGAACCCGGGTCCCTGGCGCTGTGAGGCAGCAGTGCTGACCACTGTGCCACCATGCCCGCCAAGTGGTCACATGATGCCATGGCCACTTAAAGAGTCACATGATGGAAGTGAGTGAGTTCTCCTCGGAGTGCGAGCAGAGTAGAAGCTTGTAAGAACTGCTCAGACTAATTAATAAACTACTTCTGTCATCAGTCGCCAGTCACTGAAATCGAGGACCTCTTCACCAGTAACATTTATGTCGCACCTTTCGTGCAATGATTGCATTTATATAGCACCTTTAATATTGTCAAATATCCCAAGGTGCTTTACAGAAGAGTTATCAAACAAAATATGACACTGAGCCACATAAGGACATCTTCAGACAGGTGAGATTGGTTCTGGAGGTAGATTTTGAAAGAGGAGAGAGGGGTCGGAGGGTATTTTCTGAGTTTAGGGCCTAGCTAGTTGAAAACACCAACCGTGGAACGTCTCTCCAGCAGGTTCTGACACCCGACCCAAACCAGAATTCCCTGGCCATACTTTAGATCACTGACACGTGTCTTTGGGAAGGAGCTAATGATCTGTGGGAAAACTGTGTTTATAAAAATAGCAAAACGGAATTAAAAACATAGAAAAGTTACAGCCCATCGTATCTGCGCCAGCCTGGAAATAAATATCCAGCCTAGTCCCACTTCTTAGATCTTGGTCCAGGTTCATATAGATCCTACACCTCAAAAGCCAAGTGTTTTTTTTAAATGTGATAAGGATTTCTGCCTCTTTCAAGCAGTGAGCTCCAGGTGGCACAGTGGTTAGCACTGCTGCCTCACAGCACCAGGGACACAGGTTCGATTCCCAGCTTGGGTCACTGTCTGTGTGGAGTTTGCACATTCTCCCTGTGTCCACGTGGGTTTCCTCCGGGTGCTCTGGCTTCCACCCACGGTCCAAAGATGTGCAGGTTAGGTGGATTGGCTGTGATAAACTGTCCCTGATGTCCCACTCTGGACTGGATTCCATTTGCTACTTTTTTGTCTACAGCTTTCCACATTTTTGTATAGCCTGCAAATTTCCGAGTCATGCTCCCTACATTTAACTCTAAATGATTGTTTTATATATATAATGAAAACAAGTTACTGAGGACTGAGTCCTGTAGAACACCATTGGAAACAGACTTCCAGTCACAAAAAATCATCCATCAAACCCACTGCTTTTGGGTTTGGGATTGATCCAATTTGCCACTTTTCCTTGGATCCTCCAGGTTCTTAGTTTTTTGACCAGTCTGTCCTGTGGCATCTTGTCTAAAGCTTGCTTGTGCGATGGGTTCTCTTCAATGCCTTACCGCGATAATACGATCGGAATATCCAGTGACATAGCTGAACCGGCCGGACTAGCTGTGTGTTGTAACTGGCAATGCCCTTGCTCCAGTTATAACCCAGAGCCGAGATCAAACTCAGGACGGGAATGAGTAAAGAGGAGGGAGGGCAAGGGCTGGGACGTGTCACACAAAAAACCACTGAAACCCATTCGTGCAACACGGCATGTTGACAGACCTGTAACACATAATAGCCGGGCCCCAAAGTGCTGTGTCCACAAGCACTGCACAATGCATATGAAACTTTGGAGGCAGACACATATTTCATAGAATAGAATCATAGAACCCCTACAGTGCAGAAGGAGGCTATTCGGCCCATCGAATCTGCACCGACAACAATCCCACCCAGACCTTATCCCCATAATCCCACATATTTACCCCCCCTACTAGAATGGTCTTCTCTTGCTTCTAGTTTCTATGTTCTAATCCCTCTAATCTACGCATCCCGGGACACTAAGGGGTAATTTAGCATGGCCAATCCACCTAACCCGCACATCTTTGGACTGTGGGAGGAAACTGGAGCACCCAGTGGAAACCCACGCAGACACGAGGAGAATGTGAAAACTGCACACGGACAGTGACCCAATCAAACCCGGGTCCCTGGCACTGTGAGGCAGCAGTGCTAGCTACTGTGCCACCCAATTTCATGAATAGATGTATCTACCAGTAAAAGCCTGCTGGGCCGAATGGTCTGATTCTGTGCTGTCAATGGCGTTCTGAGTCAATACTAAGCCTTGCAAGCAAGCACAAAAGTGATAACTGCAGTCGAATGGTGAGGACTTTGTTCATTCATTCTGCTTTTCCTGTAGGATTGCTGTCAATCACTAGTTGGCCCTGGAATCTGCTTGGACTGCAGCTTTCCTTCCAGGAAACCATACCAGTGTCCCGGGAAAACTAACCGGGCTGACTTTAATCTTTTTTTCTTTTTTTTGCAAACAGGCCAGAGTACAAATGCAACAGTTGTAGGCTTCTCAATGACATGCCATGTATCATTTGGCAAGGATTAAAGTGTTGAAGCTTGCAGCAAAGCGATCAGGAATCAATCCAAATAAACAGCAGCATTTCCATTACAGGAATGACAGGTTAAAAAAATCCACATCCTGCCAAATATACAAATCCTTTCATCCATTTGGATGAACTAGTTGCTTAAGATTGCTGGTGGGTACACACATTGATACACATCTTTATACATTCTTAGCGTGCAGGCATCGCTGGCTAGACCCAGCATTTATTACCCATCCCTAATTACCCTGGAGAAGGTGGTGGTGAGCTGCCTTCTTCAAACGTCGTAGTCCATGTGGTGTCGAACCACAGAATCCTACAGTGTAGAAGAAGGCCACTCGGCCCATTGAGTCTGCACCGACCACAATCCCGCCCAGGCTCTATCCCCACAGCCCCATGCATTTACCCCAGCTAGTCCTCCTGACACTAAGAGGAAATTTAGCTTGGCCAATCCATCCAACCCTCACGTCTTTGGAGTGTGGGAGGAAACCGGAGCACCCGGAGGAAACCCACACAGACACGGGGAGAACGTGCAAATTCCACACAGTGGCCCAAGCCGGGAATTGAACCCGGGTCCCTGGTGCTGTTAGGCAGCAGTGCGAACCATTGGGCCGCCGTGCAGGTACAGATGGTAGCGGTGTGGTAATGTCACTGGACTATTAATCCTGAGAGCCAGGCAAGACTATCCAAGGTCCAAAACACTCATTCCAGGTTAAGCAGTGTTTCACTTGCAAATCTTTCAATTTGGTCTATTGCATTCGCTGCTCCCAATGTGGTCTCCTCTATATCGGAGAGACCAAGCGTAGACTGGGTGATCGCTTTGCTGAGCACCTTCGGTCTGCACGCAATCAGGACCCTGACCTTCCGGTTGCTGCATTTTAACACACAATCCTGCTCCCATGCCCACATGTCTGTCCTTGGCCTGCTGCAATGTGCCAGTGAAGCTCAACGCAAACTGGAGGAACAGCATCTCATCATCCGGCTCGGCACTTTACAGCCTTCCGGTCTCTACATCGAATTCAACAACTTCCGATGATTCACTCTACCTCACCTCAACCCCCTTTGTTTTCATTTTATTTATTTTTAACTGTTCTCTACCTTTTATTTGTTGTCTGTCTTTCTTTATTTTTCTTCCCCCCCGACTCTTTGCCCCTACTTTATCCGCTCTTTATCCCCCCTTTCCTACCTTTTCTCCTCCTTTGCTTGCCCTTTCCCCCTTTCTCTCATTTTTGCCTCTCTTCCACCCATCTCCCCCCACATCTTCATCTGTCACAGCTTACCCTCTGATTTCAGCTTCTCTGCCATTTGGCCATTCACACTTTCTATTCTCTCTTTGGACTGCCATTGGCAGCCTTTCCCCTTGTTTTTGTGGCTATGACTCATCTATTATCCCCTCACTCTACAGTATAAATATCTCCCACTTTCTACGCCTTTTAGCTTTGACTAAGGGTCATCTGGACTCGAAACCGTGATGTGGAATTGCCGGCGTTGGACTGGGGTGAACACAGTAAGAAGTCTCATAACACCAGGTTAAAGTCCAACAGGTTTATTTGGCAGCACGAGCTTTTGGAGCGTTGCCCCTTCATCATGTCTTTTCCCCGTACCCCTGCACGTTGTTTCTATTCAAGTAATCATCTAATATTCTCTTGAATGCTTCGATTAAACCTGCCTCCGCCACACTTCCAGGCAGCACAATCCAGACCCCAACTACTCGCTGTGTGAACTATATTTTTCTCACATCATATTTGCTTCTTTTACAAATCACTTTAAATCTGTGTCCCTCTCGTTCTTCATCCTTTTACGAGTGGGAACAGTTTCTCCCTACCTACTCTGTCCAGTTCCTTCATGACTTTGAACATTTCTATCAAATCTCCTCTTAGCCATCTTCTCTGCAAGGAGAACAGTCCCAACCTAGCTTTGACAAAGGGTCATCTGGACTCAAAACGTCCTTACAGATGATGCCAGACCTGCTGAGATTTTCCAGCATTTTCTCTTTTGGTTGCAGTTCCAACCTCTCCAATCTATCCTCATAACTGAAGTATCTCGTCCTTGGATCCATTCTTGTGAACCTTCTCTGCACTCTCTCCATTGTGTTAGCATCCGTGCTATAGTGTGGAGCCCAGAACTGTGCACAATATTCCAGCTGGGGTCTAACTGCAAGTTCAGCATAATTTCCCTGGTCTTGTACTCAACACTCTATTAATAAAGACCAGGCTACTGTATTCTTTTAGCTGCTCTCTCCACCTGTCCTGCCACTTTCAATGATCAATGCACATATACACCCAGGTCCCTCTGCTCCTGCAGCCCCTCTAGAATTTTACCCCACATGTCGTATTGGCTGGAATTTTACCAGCACGGCCGTCCAAGAATCGTAAGATCGCGCCCGAGGCCAACAGAGAATGCCATTCCACGAGCCTCGCCTGCTCCAAAATCCAGTATAATTAGGGCCATTGTCTCTCCATAATGCATCACCTCACATTTCTCTGCATTGAACCTTATCTGTCCACTTCACCAACTTGCCCACGTCCTGTTGAAGTTCTACGCTGCCCTCCAGGCAGTTTACAATACTTCCAAGTTTCGTGTCATCCGCAAACTTTGAAATTGGCTCCAGACTCATAATGTGTGGTCGACTCTTAACGACTCTCTGAAACCATCCACCAAACCACTCAGTTCAAAGGGAATTAGGGATGGGAAAGAAATGCTGGCCTTGCCAGTGACTCCCACATCCCAAGGAAGAATTTTTTCAAGTTCCAAATCAGGATGGCGTGTAACTTCGACGGGCACTTGGTGTTCCCAGGCTGCCCTTGTTCTCCTCAATATTTAATGGTCATGGGTTCGGAAAATTATTTGCCAGTCCCTAACTGCCCTTGAATGCCACTTCAGAGGGTATTGCTATAGGTCTGGAGTCACATGTAAGCCAGACCAGGTAAGGACAGCAGATTTTCTTCCTGAAATAGATGGGTTGTAACGACAATGGTTTCATGGTCATTTAATTCCAGATTTTTGTTGAATTCAAATTTTGCATTCTGCTATCATGGGATTTGAACGCGGGTCCCCGAGTCTCTGGATTACTAGCCCAGCGACAATACCACTACACCACCACTTCTCCTTGGTGATTTTGGCCAGAGATGGAGGGGATGCCTTGCTTTTATGATGCAGGATGACTAACACCATTGTTGTAAACTTACTTCATTGCTAACACATTTTCAGAACATGAACTAAAATGCTGGAAAATCTCAGCAGGTCTGGCAGCATCTGTAAGGACGTTTTGAGTCCAGATGACCCTTTGTCAAAGCTAGGTTGGGACTGTTCTCCTTGCAGAGAAGATGGCTAAGAGGAGATTTGATAGAAATGTTCAAAGTCATGAAGGAACTGGACAGAGTAGGTAGGGAGAAACTGTTCCCACTTGTAAAAGGATCAAGAACGAGAGGGACACAGATTTAAAGTGATTTGCAAAAGAAGCAAATCTGTAGTCTTGCTAGAACCTCCACTTACATGTGCCGCAATAAAGTTGTTTCCATCAGTTGATAAGTTATTTTCTCCTTATCCTTTAGTTCAGAGATGGGAAACCCAGGCTAGTGAGTGGGCGGTATGAGTGACCCTCCTTCATCTCTGTGGGCCACAAGCTTTCAGAGCACTCACCTGATGAAGGAGCAGCGCTCTGAAAGCTTGTGGCTTGTGCTACCAAATAAACCTGTTGGAGTTTAACCTGGTGGTTACCCCAGTCCAACATCATGAATATTTCATAACCAGTTATAGAAAATGCTTAATCATTTATATATTAATAGAGCTCTCATCAAATGGTAAAACAAAAGAAATATTTACAATTTGGACACAGAGGGAGTGCATGGCTCTTATAGTTAATGTTATGAGCAATCAGCACAGACCTCACTTCACTTGTCCTTGCTTTACGTGCGAGTCACTTCAGTCAGACCGGTCGGAAAAAACTACACGGACGGGAATCAGCGGAATGTGGCAACCCTGCACCTGGGCAACGGTCAACAAAATGTCCCGTGGGGGCCGCGCTCAGACCCCAGATGGGCTGCATGTGACCCCCCCCCCCCCCCCCCCAACACTGGCCGCAGATTGCCCACCACTGTTCTAGTTTGTCAGTATTCATGCACACATGGACTCTTGCTGGGATGAACCTCATTAAATTTCAAATCTGAAATGATATTTAACCAAAAATGAACCATGAATCATTCCCTGAAAACGTGACAATGAGCCATTCACGGAGGCAGTATGTGAAGCAAACCAGATGTTGCGAGATGTCAAAAGGTCATCATGAGATGGAATTTTTTCTTTACCCTTGCTCATTCTTCCCGCGTGAAGCTGACATCAATTGGAATTCATTGTGATAAGTGTGAATGTCTTCGAAAATAACAAATCAGTCCACTTTGAGCATGAGCAGATCTTTTGCATGTGGGATACACGTGTGTTATTGGCGTGTCGGGATGTGTGTGGCTCTGGACTGAGAAGCTCACATTTCCTGTTGACCAGTGCGACTTTGATCCATTCCTTGCACCGTGGGGAGTGATTCTCTGCAAGGTTCTCCTGCGTACCAGGGGCAGCACTGAAACTCTTCAGTGAGAGCTACAGGGTGTCTTTGAAGCACTCCATTGGTCTCTGTGTGAACGCTTCCTTTCAATTAGCTCTCCGCAGAAGAGGTCTTTTTGGCAATCACTTATCAGGCATTTCCGGCAACATGTCTTAGCTCTCTTCAGCAGAGCTTGGATGTGCCAGTCAGGGAGAAAATCTCAGTATTAGGAACCTTGTCTTGCCACCTCATCTTGAGTAAGTCTCTCCAAGCAGGCATGTGGAAGCGGTACAGCTTGCTTGAGTGCCGGGAATAAAGAGTCCACATTTAACACGCTCGCAAGATAGAGGGGGAGGGACAACCACTTCTGCGCAAGATTAATTCCTCTTCTGTAGTTCACCAAAGACAAAGCAAGCCTCAGTTCTTCTGAATTTGACTTTGCTGTCCATGTGGACTGCTCTGGAGAGGCCACTGCTCAGGTAAGTAAATTTGTCGAATTTACAGGAATTCTAGAAATTCTATGTTCCACTCGAGCCTCCTTTTGTCCTATTTCACCTCACTCTATTGTCACATCCAAAGATGTGTGGGTTAGGTGGATTGGCCATGCTAAAATTGCTCCTTAGTGTCGGGGAGACTAGCTAGGATAAATACGTTTGTTATGGGGATAGGGCTTGGTTGGGATTGTTGTAGGTGCGGCTTGATAGGCTGAATGGCATCCTTCTGCACTGTAGGGATTCTATGATATCCTTCTATTCATTTCTCCTTCGTGGTGGCACGGTAGCACAGTGGTTAGCACAAGATGTCATCAATCGGAAACGTTAACACGTTCTCCCTCCACGGATGCTGCCGGAGCTGCTGAGTGTTTCCAGCATTTTGTGTTTTAGTTTCAGATTTACAGCAACATCCTTCATTCCAAGATCAAAACAATCTCAAAATGAGAGTCCATTCGGGTGCCCATTTAGGAGTGGTGTCTGTAAATAATTATGGGCGGCTGTTAAGTTTGACTGGATCTTTATCTGTATCTCCCTGGCTTATTTCTTTGAGTTGGAATGACATTTGAAATGAAACTGTTTTTTTAAACAGATTTTTATCCGGGTTTCCGAATCCAATTCTTCTGACCGATTTTCTCTCCACTTTTCCATTATCAACAAAACCTAAAACTGAAGCAGTGAAAAGAATTGAACCAGGATTCTTGTCACATCTTCTTTCAAAGTGAGGGTCGGGACACGGGATGTGGGGGTGGGGGTGAATGGGACCAGCTGAGTTGCTCTCACAGAGAACTAGCATGGATGCAATGGGCTGAATGGCTTCCTTCTGCGCTGTCACCATTCAATTATTCTATGGCTCTTACTTGACAACAGTTGCTACATTTCAGGAAATATTTTCCTAGTTATGAAATGGCTTGCAATGTCCTGAGGTAGTGAGAGGCGCTATATAAATGGCACAGTGGTTAGCTCTGCGGCCTCACAGTGCCAGTTCCAGCCTTGGGTCACTGTCTGTGTGGAGTCTGCACATTCTCCCCGTGTCTGCGTGGGCTTCCTCCGGGTGCTCCAGTTTCCTCCCACAGTCAAAAAGACATGCTGGTTAGGTTGATGGGCCATGCTAAATTGCCCCTTAGTGTCCCAAGATGTGCTGGTTACAAAGGACAAAGAACAAAGAAAATTACAGGATCAGGCCCTTCGGCCCTCCAAGCCTGCACCGACCATGCAGCCCGACTTAACTAAAACCCCTTGCTCTTCCGGGGACCATACCCTTCCATTCCCATCCTATTCATGTATTTGTCAAGATGCCCCTTAAAAGTCACTATCGTATCTGCTTCCACTACTTCCCCCAAGGTGGATTAGGTGGATTAGCCATGGTAAATGTGTGCGGTTAAGGAATAGGGTCGGGGAGAGGACCTGGGTAAGATGCTCCGTCAGAGAGTCAGTACAGACTCGATGGACTGAATGACCTCCTTCTGCACTGTAGGGATTCTATGATAATTGCAGATCTCTCTTTTCTTTGAAGACACAAGGATAGAAATTACTAAGAGATACTGGGAGGGGCGGGGGGGGGGGGGGGGGGGGAATGCTTAACACATGTCCATGATGCACTGCTGACTTTTTTTTAAACAGAAGTGTTAACTTGGTTATAATTGGAAGGAATGTTGTACGATGTATTAAGCTTTCATCTGCAAATATTGTTAGCAGTAATATAGGCTGCCTCAACAGCGAGGGTGGGTTACATACTCCCACAGCTCCGATATATCCAGTGACACTAATTTAAGCAAGTGCGCAACGTCAAAATACATCATTGAGCTTATTACGGCTGCTCTGTCAAGGACCATGTGTAATGTGTTCAGTCACGGGTCATTGTTGCTGAGACGTTCTATCATGCAGCTCCTTGTACAGTCTCTTGTTAAATGGATTGTGGTAGTTCACCCATCGCAGATTACTGTTGAGGGTTACCATGCAGGTACACTGGAACTGTCTCGGAGACAGTCACTCACTAGGTATTCTTGAAGTGACAAGGTCATGGATGGCCTCCTCCCCTCTCTGTTTTGTTTTCCACCCCTATGTCCCACTTTTTGTTCCGTTCCATTCATACCAATTTTTCAATCTTCATTTTGATTTGATTTGATTTATTATTGTCACATGTATTAGTATGCAATGAAAAGTATTGTTTCTTGCGCGTGATTTGGTGAGGTGGGGGTCGGGGGTACGGTCAGGTTAGGGGAGCAGGTGACGGTGCTGGGGAATTCTGTGTGGGTGGGCAGGGGTGGAGGTGGGAGACATCATGGAGGTGGGATGCTTATTTGGGGGCTTTGATTTGATTTGATTTATTATTGTCGCACCCCTTAAACAAAGCTTTTTGTCATTCTCATCACTCACTGAGCAAAAGTATTGTTTCTTGCGCATTATACAGACAAGTATTGTTTCTTGCGCACTATACAGACAAAGCATACCGTTCATAGAGAAGGAAAGGAGAGAGTGCAGAATGTAGTGTTACAGTCATAGCTAGGGTGTAGAGAAAGATCAACGTAATATAAAGTATTTAAAAGTCTGACGGCAGCAGAGAAGAAGCTGTTCTTGAGTCTGTTGGTACGTGACCTCAGACTTTTGTATCTTTTTCCCGATGGAAGAAGGTGGAAGAGAGAATGTCCGGAATGCATGGGGTCCTTGATTATGCTGGCTGCTTTGCCAAGGCAGCAGGAAGTGTAGACAGAGTCAATGGATGGGAGGCTGGTTTGGGTATGGACTGGACTTCATTCACAACCCTTTGTAGTTTCTTGCGGTCTTGAGCAGAGCAGGAGCCATGCCAAGCTGTGATACATCCGGAAAGGATGTTTTCTATGGTGCATCTGTAGAAGGCGGTGAGAGTCGTAGCTGACATGCCAAATTTCCTAAGTTTCCTGAGAAAGTCAAGGCGTTGGTGGGCTTTCTTAACTATAGTATTGGCATGGAGGGACCAGGACAGGTGCCCGACCCCCAAGTTCTGAAATGCCCACCTAAACCTCACTTTCCTCCCTTAAGACAGTCCCTAAAACCACCCCTTCAACAAAGCTTTTGGTCATTCTCATCACTCACTGGAGCCTGTCTTCACTTAGGTTTATCCGCACAACACAATCAACTATGTAGAGACTTCCTTTTCCCTTCTCCCACCCCTCGCAACCCCCCAGGTGGAAACCGGTTCATATGTCATAGAATCCCTACAATGCAGAAGGAGGCCATTCGGCCCATTGAGTTTGCACCATCTCTCTGACAGAGCATCTTATCCCCGTAACCCCACATATTTACCCTGCCAATTCTAACCTACCCATCTCGGGACACTAAAGGGATAATTTAGCATGGCCAACTTACCTAACCTGCACATCTTTGCAGTGTGGGAGGAAACTGGAGCACCCGGAGGAAACCCACACAGACACGGGGGAGAAAATGCAAACTCCACACAGACAGTGCCCGGGGCCAGAATCGAACCCAGGTCCCTGGCGCTGTGAGGTAGCAGTGCTAACCACCGTGCTGCCTTATATACTTAAGAATAATGCCCTAACCTTTTCCCCAGTAAGTGGCAGTTGCTCACACTTACAACTAAAGCACGCACTTCATTCTGAGAGGATTACAACATTAACAATCACCCTCAAGTGCGGCTTGCAGCATACTTTGTTTTACAATGCACCTGTGAAGCACCTTGGAGTGTTTTATTACATTAAGGTGTTATATAAATACACGTTGTTGTCATTGAAACTCACCTCTTCCATCACGCTTTTGGTTATGATCCTCATCTCTCTTTATTTGGCTTGGTGTCAAATTTTGCTTAATTGCAGCCGTACAAAATCCTTGGATCTTTTAACTGTGTTAAAGGTGCTACAGGAATGCAAGTTTGTGCTGTTGGGATCAGTGGGACCCTGGAGGAATGTTTATTATTTGGACTCCTGGCACTTACCGGCCACCTTGGAGATGGAGCAATAAGATATGTTGGATGGATGGAGTGATAAGAATTGATGGAAGTGAGCGTCTTGTGTGTAATGAACCACACCTTTGCATGTGACCTGAATCTTTGACCTCAGTCCTCAGGAAACCGTCAGCTCCGTAAGATGTCAGTGACCTCCTTGCTGACCTTGCTTCATCTCGAAGTGGAGTGGAGGCCACGGTGTAAGAGATACTGAGCTCACAACAGGACCTAAGGACAATCCAAGACCACTTGGCTGAAAAGGACAAATTTTACAGCCTCTGTTCTCGCTGACGATCAAGTCCAAAAATGCACAAGCAACGAGTCAAGAATCTTAGCATGGCATGGATAACTGTAAATAATGCATTTATGTAGCACTTTTAATGTCGTGAGAAGTTCCTCGGCACTTCACATGTGTTTTATCACACAAAATGTCACACCAAGCCTCATGAGGAAATATTAGTGGCCAAAACAGTTGATCAAAGAGGCAGTTTTAAGGCATATCACAAGGGGCAGCACAGTAGCACAGTGGTTAGCACTGCTGCCTCACAGCGCCAGGGACCCGGGTTCGATTCCCGGCTTGAGTCACTGTCTGTGTGGAGTTTGCACGTTCTCCACGTGTCTGCATGGGTTTCCTCCGGGTGCTCTGGTTTCCTCCCACACTCCAAAGATGTGCGAGTTAGGTGGATTGACCATGCTAAACTGCCCCTTAGTGTTAGGGGAACTAGCTAGGGTTATGGGGATAGGGCCTGGGTGCGACTTGATGGGCTGAATGGCCTCTTTCTGCACTGTAGGGATTCTATGGTTTTGGAAGAGAGAGACAGAAAGATGCAGCGAAGGTTTACCAGATTCCTGGGATGGCAGGATTGTCGTGTGAGGAGAGATTGGGTTGACTGGACCTGTGGTAACTGGTTTTAGAAGAATGAGAGAGGATCTCACTGAGATGTATAAAATTCTGACAGGGCTGGACAGACTGGATGCAGGGATTTGTTTCCTCTGGCTCGGGGGTGCTGGAACAAGGGGTCACAGTTTCAGGATACGGGTAGGCCTTTTAGAACTGAGATGAGGAGAAATGCCTTCACTCATAAGGTGGTGAACCTGTGGGGCTCTCTAACACAAGAAGGCCCCGTGGGGGCCAATTCACTGAATATATTTAAGAAGGAAATAGATAGATTTCTTGAATGCAAGTATTAAATATTAAAGGAACATGTGGATGTGGTGAAAGATTTACTTTGTAAATATTTAGAACAAATAGAAATATTTATCATGTGTATAAAAAATATGTCAAGGAGTATGGGGAGAGCACGGGAGATAGAGATGGCATTGAGATAGAGGATCAACGACGGTCATATTGAATCATAGAATCATTGAATCCCTACAGTGCAGAAGGAGGCTATTTGCCCATCGGGTCTGCATCGACAACAATCCCAACCAGTCTTATCCCCGTAACCCTACGTATTTATCCTGCTAGCTTAGGGGTTGAAAAAAGGGGCAGCATGGACAAGTTGGGCTGAAGGGCCTGTTTCCATGCTGTAAACCTCTGTGACTCTATGGCTCTAATCTCCTTGACACTAAGGGGCAATTGAGCATGGCCAATCACCTTAGCGCATGATGGAGCTGACTTGACAACATGGCCGACTCCTGTTCCTATTTGTTGTGTGAGGTTTAGGGAGTGAATTCCAGAACCCAGGGTCTGGAGGCAGATGAAAGCACGGCCACCAATGATAGAAATCAGGGTTGTATAGGAGATCAGAATTGAAGGAGTCAGGATCTGTGATGGTTACAGGCCGAGGGAGGTCCAGCACGCAATGTGCATAT
This sequence comes from Mustelus asterias, assembly GCF_964213995.1. Classification (NCBI taxonomy): domain Eukaryota; kingdom Metazoa; phylum Chordata; class Chondrichthyes; order Carcharhiniformes; family Triakidae; genus Mustelus; species Mustelus asterias. Next base: position 8,123,263 of record NC_135806.1, read on the forward strand.
CAAAGTTACAATGTGGCTTCTAGACATCTTCGAACGTCATCTGCGGGAATTTCAGAATAACTCCCTCCATGTCAGAAGGAAATCAGTTTTTAATTTTCCCAAAACGAATCGCAAGAATTTATCCGTGAAAATCGGGAAAGGGAATGATTTGACCTCTCCTTGGCGGAATGTTAATGTTTAGGAAGTGAAGCCATTAGAACACAATAACCATCTCCAGGGGCCAAGGCTGACTGAAATGAAAGCAGAACGTTCTGGAAGCAGGTCTGGCAGCGTCCATGTGAGAGAGAAATGGAACTAACGCTCCAACTCTTTCAGTCGCTGAACGGAAACGTTAACAATGGCCTGTAAATTCCTGTCTTCCCCAAAGTCGGATTTTGGGGGCACCCCAAAGATGGGAAATCCCTATCGGAAGTTTCCATGTAAGGGTTTACCTGGGAATTGTCCAGACACGCTACTTCCCCCTGGACAATTGTGCTTGGTCTGGAACCATTCAACAAAGCCACTGAAATCGCTCACTTCAGATGGTTCTGCCAGTTTTACACCAGGAGTAACTCTGAAAGAGTTAGAAGGAGGAAAAGCACTTCTAACTTCAGTGTAACTTCATCCATTGACTCTGTCTACACTTCCCGCTGCCTCGGGAAAAGCAGCCGGCATAATTAAGGACCCCACGCACCCCGGACATTCTCTCTTCCACCTTCTTTCTTCGGGAAAAAGATACAAAAGTCTGAGGTCACATACCAACCGACTCACAAACAGCTTCTTCCCTGCTGCCGTCAGACTTTTGAATGGACCTACCTCGCACTAAGTTGATCTTTCTCTACACCCTAGCTATAACTGTAACACTACATTCTGCACTCTCTCCTTTCCTTCTCTATGAACGGTATGCTTTGTCTGTATAGCGCGCAAGAAACAATACTTTTCACTGTATGTTAATACATGTGACAATAATAAATCAAATCAAAGCTCCCAAATAAGCATCCCACCTCCATGATGTCTCCCACCTCCACCCCTGCCCACTCACACAGAATTCCCCACCACCTTTACCTGATCCCCTAACCTGACCGTACCCCCGACCCCCACCTCACCAAATCCGAGCTGCACCCCCCCACCCCCCCACCCCGTCCCACCCATGAACAAACCCTCATCCCATACATAGCCTATCTTAGAGACTTACCATCTCCCGGGCCTTTTATTTTCAATGGGACATATAAACTCACCTGATTTACGGCAATTAGTGGCACAAAAAATGAGGCGTGTCCTCCATCCTCCCGCTGCTTTTACACTCCAACACTGGAACCGGGGACATGCTGCACTGTCTGAGTCTCACCTGGCCTGAGTCAGGCAGGTTGGGTGAGACAGACACATCAGAATGTTCGTACCGCTAAGTGGGGACAGAATGGCACGGTAGCATAGTGATTAGCACTGCTGCCTCACAGCACCAGGAACACAAGTTCGATTCCAGCCTCAGGACACCGTCTGTGTGGAATTTGCACGTTCTCCCCGTGTCTGCGTGGGTTTCCTCCGGGTGCTCCGGTTTCCTCCCACACTTCAAAGATGTGCGGGTTAGTTGGACTGGCGATGCTAAATTGCCCCTTAGTGTTCCCAAAATGTATAGGTCAGGGGGATTAGCGGGGAAAATGTATGGGGTTAAGAGGATGGGAAGGTGGGGTGGGCCTGGGTAAGATGCTCTGTCGGAGAATCGGTGCAGACTAGATGGGCTGAATGGCCTCTTTGTGCACTGTAGGGATTTTATAAATCCAAGACTGACGGCTACTCTGATGTTAAGAAATCTCACCTGGCTAAAGTCCAACAGGTTTATTAGGAATCACGAGCTTTCAGAGCTTTCACCTGATGAAAAGGAGCAGCACTCCAAAACCTCATGTTACCAAATAAACCTGTTGGACTTTAACCTGGTGTTGTGAGACTTCTTACTGTGCCCACCCCAGTCCAACGCCGGCATCTCCACATCATGGCTACCCTGACGATATTCTGGCCCAAAGTCTTCCAAACATCTGCACATCTTGAAATTGCGCCCTTTATACCAAATCTAAGTCATTAAAATGTACCGGGAGAGCAAGTGTCCTTACACTGTTCCCCCCTGGGGAAATCCACCTTCCTCCAGTCTGAAAAGTAACCATTCCCCACCCTACCACTCTGCTTCCCATCATCCAGCCAATTTTGTATCCGTGTTGTGACTGCCACTCGTTTTCCGTGGAGCACTGACTCTGCTCACGAGTCTGCACTCTGACGAAGGGTCATCCAGACTTGAAGCATTGGCTCTATTTTCTCTCCACGGATGCTGTCAGACCTGCTGAGATTTTCCAGCATTTTTCTGTTTTTGCTTCAGATTCCAGCATCCGCTGTATTTTGCCTTTATCCACCCACAAGCACATTGTGCTTAACGCAAACACCCTGTTTTAGAAAATAATGTCATTTGCTATTCACATTGGCGATTAAATCTCCTCTTCACTGGACCAAATGGACTCTGATTGAGAGGTTAGTCCTTTTTGAGACAGAGTAACACAGTTGCAAGAGATTTGAACAGGAATGCCTTTGTAGAGTGTCGTTGCAACACCATCATAGTTGTGAAAGGTTTCATAATGATTGTGATAATGAGGTTGTTAGTGTTCAGTAAATGCATGATAATTATCAGCCTTTTCCACCCAAACATCATTTCATGATTTCTCACCTATGAGCTGAGTGCTGATGGAAGTTAAATGATCCATCAAAACATTCGACAATACCCTGCAAATTAGGTTATTTAACTGGATGCCAAAAATAATTGGTTCCTAGGAATTGGATCCCTGGATCTGTACGATGGGGGCCAAAGGTGGGGCCATGGGAGCTTGTTCCGCCAGCCTCATTCATTCACTGACAGGGAGCTGCTGGTATACTGGCAATCTCACTTCGACTCAATCCAGAGGCTAATGCTCTGGGAACACGAGTACAAATCCCACATTGCTGGTAGGTGGGGAATTTAAATTCCATTGAAAAATCTGGAATATAATCTCAGTAATGGTGACCAGGCCAACTATTATCGATTGTCATAAAAACCCACCTGGTTCACTAATGTCCTTAAGGTAGCACAGTGGTTAGCACTGCTGCCTCACAGCGCCAGGGACCCTGGTTCGATTCCCGGCTTGGGTCACTGTCTGTGTGGAGTTTGCACGTTCTCCCCATGTCTGCGTGGGTTTCCTCCGGGTGCTCCGGTTTCCTCCCACAGTCCAAAGATGTGTGGGTTAGGTGCATTGGCCGTGCTAAATTGCCCCTTAGTGTCTCAGGATGCGTAGGTTAGAAGGATTAGCAGGGTAAATATGTGGGATAGGGCCTGGGTGGGATTGTTGTCCGTGCAGGCTTGATGGGCCAAATGGCCTCCTTCTGCACTGTAGGGTTTCCATGCCCTTTAGGGAAGGATTTGTACACAGCAAGATCCCATGAGCAGCGCTGAGATCGTGACCAGATAATCTGTTTCAGTGATGTTGGCTGGCAGGTTAATATTGTAAGAAGTTTAACAACACCAGGTTAAAGTCCAACAGGTTTATTTGGTAGCAAAAGCCACACAAGCTTTCGGAGCTGCAAGCCCCTTCTTCAGGTGAGTGGGAATTCTGTTCACAAACAGAGCATATAAAGACACAAACTCAATTTACATGAATAATGGTTGGAATGCGAATACTTACAACTAATCAAGTCTTTAAGAAACAAAACAACATGAGTGGAGAGAGCATCAAGACAGGCTAAAAAGATGTGTATTGTCTCCAGACAAGACAGCCAGTGAAACTCTGTGGGGGTTACAAATAGTGGGACATGAACCAAGATAGCCAAGATGAACATGATAGCCAAGTTCCGCACACACGAGGACGGCCTCAACCGGGATATTGGGTTCATGTCCCACTATTTGTAACCCCCACAGAGTTTCACTGGCTGTCTTGTCTGGAGACAATACACATCTTTTTAGCCTGTCTTGATGCTCTCTCCACTCATGTTGTTTTGTTTCTTAAAGACTTGATTAGTTGTAAGTATTCGCATTCCAACCATTATTCATGTAAATTGAGTTTGTGTCTTTATATGCTCTGTTTGTGAACAGAATTCCCACTCACCTGAAGAAGGGGCTTGCAGCTCCGAAAGCTTGTGTGGCTTTTGCTACCAAATAAACCTGTTGGACTTTAACCTGGTGTTGTTAAACATCTTACTGTGTTTACCCCAGTCCAACGCTGGCATCTCCACATCAGGTTAATATTGGCCATGGACACCAGATTGAACTCCCTGAAATAGTGCCATGGAATGTCTTACACCTGCCTGAGGGATCTCGTTTCCATGTTGTATCTGAAAGGCAGCAGCTCTGACAGTGCAGCTCTCCCCCAACCCTGCACTGGGTGTGTCAGCTTGGAATTGGCTGCTTGTGGCATCATAGAGAGGTTTTGGACTCATAACCACCAGACTATGAGGAGAGAAAGTTTAAAGTTTATTTTATTAGTGTCACAAGTAGGCGTACATTAACACTGCAATGAAGTTACTGTGAAAATCCCCTAGTCGCCACACTCCGGCGCTTGTTCGGGGACACTGAGGGAGAGTTTAGCATGGCCAATGCACCTAACCAGCACTTCTTTCAGATTGTGGGAGGAAACCAGGAGACCCGGAGGAAACCCACGCAGATACGGGGAGAACGTGCATACTCCACACAGACAGTGACCCAAGCCGGCAATTGAACCCGGGTCCCTGACGCTGTGAGGCAGCAGTGCTAACCCACTGTGCCACCGTGCCACTCCTTACAGATAGATCCGAGAATAAATGCTTCTCTCACCCACCTGTCTTTTACTTACACAGTTTCACTGATCAACGCCCTTATCCTCAGAAAAGGTTGATGAATAATAAATATCTATTTCGAAACTTTACACAGACTGAGGCAATACTTGTTCCTATTTCACACTTTAGCACGGCCAATGCACCTAACCAGCACGTCTTTCAGACTGTGGGAGGAATTCGGAGGAAACCCACGCAGACATGGAGAGACTCCACACAGTGACCCAAGCCAGGAATCAAACCCGGGTCCCTGGCGCTGTGAGGCAGCAGTGCTAACCACTGTGCCACCGTGCTGCTGAGAGCTCTCTGAGCCCCCCTCTGAATGCAACCTTCAGTGTCATGAATCATCATGTAAACACCCACGACACCAGCCACAGAGACACCCGTGACTACAAGAGCAGGTCAGAGGCTGCAGTGAGTGAATCACCTCCTGACTCCCCAAAGTCTGTCCACCATCTACAAAGCACAAGTCAGGAGTGTGAAGGAATACTCTCCACTTAATCAAGTAAGTGTTGCTTTGACAACACTCAAGAAGCTCGTGCCATCCAGAACAAAGCAGCCCCACTTGATCAGCACCCCATCATCCACCTTAAACACTCACTCCACCCACCCCCCCACCGACGCACAGCGACAGCACTGTGTACCAGCGATGCTCTGCAACAACTCATCAAGGCTCCTTCCACAACACCATCCAAAACAGGACAAAGGGCGGCAAGATTCGTGGAAACACCTGCTTTCCAGTTGCCCTCCGAGTCACAGCAAAACTGAGCTTGGGACTACATCACGGTTCTTCCACAAACTGGTTTGCCTTTTTAAAACTGTGCAAAGCTGCACCATTGAACCCTGAAAGGAATTCTCATTTAGACCGAGATACCCCACCAAACAATGCAGGGCTATTAGTGCTGCACATGGCTTTATTTTCAGTAATCTTGCTTTTCGACCATAACAGTGGAGAGAACAACTTGTGGTGGATTGTGTGGAAAATTCCCACCACTACAGAGTGCAAAACCTTAATCATTCATCAGATCATCGTGTGGAACCGAACCTCAAAACACCCTCTGCTTTATTGTTAGGTCAACCTCAGCTTGCCGTTTATGCCACACACTCACACACACACTCACACACTCTCACACACACACTCTCACACACTCAAACACACACACACACTCACACACACACACTCTCACACACACTCACACACTCAAACACACACACACTCAAACACACACACACTCAAACACACACACACACTCACACACACTCAAACACACACACACTCACACACATCAAACACACACACACACTCAAACACACTCTCACACACACACTCAAACACACACACACTCAAACACACTCACACACACTCAAACACACACACACTCACACACATCAAACACACACACACACTCAAACACACTCACACACACACTCAAACACACTCACACACACAAACTCACACACACACACTCACACACAAACTAACACACTCACACACTCACACTCAAACACACTCACACACACTCACACACACTCACACACACACACTCACACACACAAACTCACACACAAACTCACACACAAACTCACAGACACACACACACTTACTCACACACACTCACATACAAACACACACACACTCAAACACACTCACACACACTCACACACACACACTCACACACACAAACTCACACACAAACTCACACACAAACTCACAGACACACACACACTTACTCACACACACTCACATACAAACACACACACTCACACACAAACTCACACACTCAAACACACACACACACACTCACACCCAATCAGAGGCCTTGCAGCTGGGTAAGTGAAGCAAGATGCCAGGGTGGGTGGGTGAGGGAGACGGCACCTCAACATGGAGGAGATCTCTCTCCAACCTGCTTAAAGTTTAATCTAAAAATGGCCTCTGCACTATCGATAGGTGTGAGCACAGGGGTGGCGGGGAAGGGGGGGTTTGGTTTGAGGTTGGGGGGGAGGAGGCCGTGGGAGGGGAAAATGACCCTATAAAGAAAACCCTCTTCAGGATTTAAAGCATACCGACTTCCCAGAGAAGGAAACAGTTCTGATCAACATTCTTATTTCCCCGTTTTACTGTTTTTTTCCCCTCCTGGGTTCTAAGATTGCTACAGCACCACTGAATTTGAAACATCCAAATGTAAAACCTACCTCCATTGTATCCTACACTCTTTCCCAAAGACACACACGCTAAAAGCCAACGTGATACACTCTTCGCACTCAATCACCTCATCCCTGCAGTGCAGAAGGAGGCCATTCAGCCCATCGAGTCTGCACCGACCACAATCCCACCCAGTCCCTATCCCTGTAACCCCACATATTTACCCCGCTAATCCCCCTGACACTAAGGGGCAATTTATCATGGCCAATCCACCTAACCTGCACATCTTTGGACTGTGGGAGGAAACCGGAGCACCTGGAGGAAACCCACGCAGACACGAGGAGAACATGCAGACTCCACACAGTCATCCGAGGCTGGAATTGAATCCAAGTCCCTGGCACTGTGAGGCAGCAGTGCTAACCACTGTGCCACCGTGACGCCCTATAAATAAATATTTTCATATCTAGTGAAAGAGAAAAGCAGTATATAAATAAAATGCGAATTAAAAATGCCCCTTGAAAGAGCCGACAGCGAGTCGATGGGCCAAGCGACTACCTCGTGTGCTGTACTTTTCTATATTTCTATGCTACAGTGGAGTTTGCAGTCTGTAGTCAAGAATGTCTCTGTTAGTGTTTACAGAGGACACATACACTGCTGCTGCCTTACTAAATGTTTCTCATTTCCCATTTCATACTTTACTGTCTGATGTTACAGGTGGGCAGGAGAAGCTTTTATTGTCGGTGCTGATGTAGGGCTGGCTAACCCTCGGGTGGCATTTGCCAATCCTCCGCTCGGAACTAACCTGGTGGCTCCAGCAGCTGGAGGTCAGTCCCCAGATCCACGACACTGCTGTGTGGGGCAGTACAGTGGCACAGTGGTTAGCACGATGTCCCGAGGCATGGTACATTGGGGGAAGCCATGCAGACGCTGCGACAACGGATGAATGAACACCGCTCGACCATCACCAGGCAAGACTGTTCTCTTCCTGTTGGGGGAGCACTTCAGCGGTCACGGGCATTCGGCCTCTGATCTTCGGGTAAGCGTTCTCCAAGGCGGCCTTCACGACAGCGCAGAGTCGCTGAGCAGAAACTGATAGCCAAGTTCCGCACACATGAGGACGGCCTAAACCGGGATGTTGGGTTTATGTCACACTATCAGTAACCCCCACAGCTTGCCTTCTGGACTTGCTGGCTGTCCTGTCTGGAGACAATACACATCTCTTTAACCTGTGCTTACTGCTCCCTCCACTCACATTTTTAAGACCTTTAAGACCTGGTTGGCTGTAGAGATTCGCATTCTAATCAGTATTCTGTAACTTGATCTTGTGATTCTGTGCCCTGTTTGAGAGCAGATTCCCACTCCATCTGACGAAGGAGCAGTGCTCCGAAAGCTTATGGTATTTGCTACCAAATAAACCTGTTGGACTTTAACCTGGTGTTGTTAAAACTCTTACTGTGTTTACCCCAGTCCAACGCCGGCATCTCCACATCATGACTACCATCACAGCGCCAGGGACCCGGGTTCAATTCTGGCCTCAGGTCACTGTCTGTGTGGCGAATGCACATTCTCCCCGTGTCTGCATGGGTTTCCTCCAGGTGCTCCAGTTTCTTCCCACCCTCCAAGAGATGTGCTGGTTTGGTGGATTGACCATGCTAAATTGCCCCTTAGTGTCCCAAGATGTTTAGGTTAACGGGATTAGTGGGGTAAATATGTGGGGTTATGGGGATAGGTCCTGGTTTAGATGCTCTGTCAGAGAGTCAGTGCAGATTTGATGGGCCAAATGCACTGTAGGGATTCTATGATTCTCCCCGTGTCTGCATGGGTTTCTTCCGGGTGCTCCGGTTTCCTCCCACAGTCCAAAGATGTGTGAGTCAGGTGGATTGGCCATGCTAAAATCGCCCCTTAGTGTCAGGGGGATCAGCAGGATGAATGTGGGGTTATGGGGATAGGGTTTGAGTGGGATTGTTGTCAGTGCAGACTCAATGGGCCAAATGTCGGTTGTACATGTAACAGAGAAGGAGGTGCTGGAAGTCTTAAAGCGCATCAAGGTAGATAAATCCCCGGGACCTGATGAAGTGTATCCCAGGACATTGTGGGAGGCTAGGGAGGAAATTGCGGGTCTCCTAGCAGAGATATTTGAATCATCGATAGTCGCGGGTGAGGTGCCTGAAGATTGGAGAGTGGCAAATGTTGTGCCTTTGTTTAAAAAGGGCTGCAGGGAAAAGCCTGGGAACTACAGGCCAGTGAGCCTCACATCTGTAGTGGGTAAGTTGTTGGAAGGTATTTTGAGAGATAGGGTCTACAGGCATTTAGAGACCCAAGGACTGATTAGGGACAGTCAGCATGGCATTGTGAGTAGAAAATCATGTGGCGGCACGGTAGCACAGTGGTTAGCACTGCTGCTTCACAGCTCCAGGGTCCCGGGTTCAATTCCTGGCTCGGGTCACTGTCTGTGTGGAGTTTGCACATTCTCCTCGTGTCTGTGTGGGTTTCCTCCGGGTGCTCCGGTTTCCTCCCACAGTCCAAAGATGTGCGGGTTAGGTTGATTGGCCAGGTTAAAAATTGCCCCTTAGAGTCCTGGGATGTGTAGGTTAGAGGGATTAGCGGGTAAAATATGTGGGGGTAGGGCCTGGGTGGGATTGTGGTCGGTGCAGACTCGATGGGCCGAATGGCCTCCTTCTGCACTGTAGGATTTCTATGATTTCTATGATGTCTCACAAATTTGATTGAGTTTTTTGAAGGGGTAACCAAGAAGGTAGATGAGGGCAGTGCAGTTGATGTTGTCTACATGGACTTTAGCAAGGCCTTTGACAAGGTACCACATGGTAGGTTGTTGCATAAGGTTAAATCTCATGGGATCCAGAGTGAGGTAGCCAAATGGATACATAATTGGCTTCTTGACAGAAGCCAGAGGGTGGTTGTAGAGGGTTGTTTTTCAAACTGGAGGCCTGTGACCAGCGGTGTGCCTCTGGGATCGGTGCTGGGTCCACTGTTATCTGCCATTTATATTAATGATTTGGATGAGAATTTAGTAGGCATGGTTAGTAAGTTTGCAGATGACACCAAGATTGGTGGCATAGTGGACAGTGAAGAAGGTTATCTAGCATTGCAAAGGGATCTTGATCAATTGGGCCAGTGGGCTGACAAATGGCAGATAGAGTTTAATTTAGATAAATGCGAGGTGATGCATTTTGGTAGATTGAACCAGGGCAGGACTTACTCAGTTAATGGTAGGGCGTTGGGGAGAGTTACAGAACAAAGAGATCTAGGGGTACGTGTTCATAGCTCCTGCAAAGTGGAGTCAGAGGTGGACAGAGTGGTGGAGAAGGCATTTGGCATGCTTGGTTTCATTGGTCAGAACATTGAATACAGGAATTGGGATGTCTTGTTGAAGTTGTACAAGACATTGGTAAGGCTACACTTGGAATACTGTGTACAGTTCTGACCACCCTATTATAGAAAGGATGTTATTAAACTAGAAAGAGTGCAGAAAAGATTTACTAGGATGCTACCTGGACTTGATGGTTTGAGTTATAAGGAGAGGCTGGATAGACTGGGATCTTTTTCTCTGGATGTTAGGTGGCTGAGGGGTGACCTTATAGAGGTCTATAAAATAATGAGGGGCATAGATCAGCTAGATAGTCAACATATTTTCCCAAAGGTAGGGGAATCTAAAACTAGAGGGCATAGGTTTAAGGTGAGAGGGGAGAGATACAAAAGTGTCCAGAGGGGCATTTTTTTCACACAGAGGGTGGTGAGTGTCTGGAACAAGCTGCCAGAGGTAGTAGAAGAGGTGGGTACAAATTTGTCTTTTAAAAAGCGTTTAGACAGTTACATCGCTAAGAAGGATAAAGAGGGATATGGGCCACACGTGGGCAATTGGGACTAGCTTAAAGGTTAAAAAAAGGGACGGCATGGACAAGTTGGGCTGAAGGGCCTGTTTCCATGCTGTAAACCTCAATGACTATCTATGACTATCCATGTAGCGATTCTATGTGTGCAACCCTGGAGAAACATCACTGGGACACTGAGAAGATTGGCTTTTTTTGGTCATGTTCTTTTTGCTTTTTTCTTTCACTCGATATGTAAATATTAAAAAGGGTGAAAGGAAAGGCTGTTTGACTGAACATTCTCCAATTGGGTAATGAGTCTTTTTGCTTTCCAATTGGTGCGGGAAGGCAGTGCGTCACAAGGGTGGATGTGTTGGCCGACTAATGGCTGGAGTGTGGGGGCAAGTCATGTGATACCTCCCGGAATACGTTTAATCGCAGTTGGCAACCCTCGATGGCAATCAGCTTTATTTTATTTTATCTTACTGACTGTTCCCCGCATCTAGTTCTTCTCTGAGCTCAAAAAGACAGGAGCAGACAGGTGGACAGCCAGTCCGAGCATTGCCACGGCGCATCCGGTCCCCGCGGATGGTTTATTGGTTCAATAATGTGGGAAATGAAATTCGACTCGGGCAGTGTTGGTAAAGGGGACCTCAGTCACACCGAGGGGACCTCAGTCACACCGAGGGGACCTCAGTCACACCGAGGGGACCTCAGTCACACCGAGGGGACCTCAGTCACACCGAGGGGGCCTCAGTCACACCGAGGGGGCCTCAGTCACACCGAGGGGGCCTCAGTCACATCGAGGGGGCCTCAGTCACACCGAGGGGACCTCAGTCACATCGAGGGGACCTCAGTCACACCGAGGGGGCCTCAGTCACATCGAGGGGACCTCAATCACACCGAGGAGACCTCAATCACACCGAGGGGACCTCAGTCACACCGAGGGGGCCTCAGTCACATCGAGGGGACCTCAGTCACACCGAGGGGACCTCAGTCACATCGAGGGGACCTCAATCACACTGAGGGGACCTCAATCACACCGAGGGGACCTCAGTCACACCGAGGGGACCTCAGTCACACCGAGGGGACCTCAGTCACATCGAGGGGACCTCAGTCACACCGAGGGGACCTCAGTCACACCGAGGGGACCTCAGTCACACCGAGGGGACCTCAGTCACACCGAGGGGACCTCAGTCACACCGAGGGGACCTCAGTCACACCGAGGGGGCCTCAGTCACACCGAGGGGACCTCAGTCACACCGAGGGGACCTCAGTCACACCGAGGGGACCTCAATCACACCGAGGGGACCTCAATCACACCGAGGGGACCTCAGTCACGCCGAGGGGGCCTCAGTCACATCGAGGGGACCTCAGTCACACCGAGGGGACCTCAGTCACATCGAGGGGACCTCAATCACACTGAGGGGACCTCAATCACACCGAGGGGACCTCAGTCACACCGAGGGGACCTCAGTCACACCGAGGGGACCTCAGTCACATCGAGGGGACCTCAGTCACACCGAGGGGACCTCAGTCACACCGAGGGGACCTCAGTCACACCGAGGGGGCCTCAGTCACACCGAGGGGACCTCAGTCACACCGAGGGGACCTCAGTCACACCGAGGGGACCTCAGTCACACCGAGGGGACCTCAATCACACCGAGGGGACCTCAGTCACACCGAGGGGACCTCAGTCACATCGAGGGGACCTCAGTCACATCGAGGGGACCTCAGTCACACCGAGGGGACCTCAGTCACACCGAGGGGACCTCCGTCACACCGAGGGGGCCTCAGTCACACCGAGGGGACCTCAGTCACACCGAGGGGACCTCAGTCACACCGAGGGGACCTCAGTCACACCGAAGGGACCTCAGTCACACCGAGGGGGCCTCAGTCACACCGAGGGGGCCTCAGTCACACCGAGGGGGCCTCAGTCACACCGAGGGGACCTCAGTCACATCAAGGGGGCCTCAGTCACACCGAGGGGACCTCAGTCACACCGAGGGGACCTCAGTCACATCAAGGGGGCCTCAGTCACACCGAGGGGACCTCAGTCACACCGAGGGGACCTCAGTCACACCGAGAGGGCCTCAGTCACATCGAGGGGACCTCAGTCACACCGAGGGGACCTCAGTCACATCGAGGGGACCTCAGTCACATCGAGAGGGGCCTCAGTCACATCGAGGGGACCTCAGTCACACCGAGGGGGCCTCAGTCACACCGAGGGGACCTCAGTCACATCGAGGGGACCTCAGTCACATCGACGGGGCCTCGGTCACACCGAGGGGACCTCAGTCACATCGAGGGGACCTCAGTCACATCGAGGGGACCTCAGTCACATCGAGGGGACCTCAGTCACACCGAGGGGACCTCAATCACACCGAGGGGACCTCAGTCACATCGAGGGGACCTCAGTCACATCGAGGAGAGCCCAGTCACACCGAGGGGGCCTCAGTCACACCGAGGGGACCTCAGTCACATCGAGGGGACCTCAGTCACACTGAGGGGACCTCAATCACACTGAGGGGACCTCAGTCACACTGAGGGGGCCTCAATCACACTGAGGGGACCTCAGTCACACTGAGGGGGCCTCAGTCACATCGAGGGGACCTCAGTCACACTGAGGGGACCTCAGTCACATCGAGGGGACCTCAGTCACATCGAGGGGACCTCAGTCACACTGAGGGGACCTCAATCACACTGAGGGGACCTCAGTCACATCGAGGGGACCTCAGTCACACTGAGGGGACCTCAATCACACTGAGGGGACCTCAGTCACACTGAGGGGGCCTCAGTGACATCGAGAGGGACCTCAATCACACTGAGGGGGACCTCGGTCACATCGAGGGAACCTCGGTCACATCAAAGGGACCTCAAGTCACATCGAGGGGGCCTCAGTCACATCAAGCCTACACCCCATCTGCTATGGAAGTGAACTAAGGGAATAATGAGTGTGGAGTATAATGGCCATTAACAACAATGAAAACCAGCTGCATTTATATAGCACCTTGATGGAGTAAAATGCCCCAAGGTGCTTCACTGGAGAATCATAAAGCAAAATGTGACACAAGCCACATTGGAAGATATTAGCATTGATGACCAAAAGCATTGGTTAAAGAGATAGTTTATAAGGAGCATCTTCAGCGAAGAGGGAGCAGGAGAGAGGCTCAAGGAGAAGGAGAGAGGCTCAAGGAGAAGGAGAGAGACTCGGGGGAGGAATTCCAGAGCTTAGGGTGATGGCAGCTGAAGGTATGGCCACCAGTGGGGGAACAATAAAAATCAGTGATGCCACAATGAGGCGCGAGCAGACATGTCGGAGAGTTGTGGGGGTGGGAGGAGGTTACAGAGATAGAGAGGGGCGAGGTCTTGGGGGCAAGGATGAGTATTTTAAAATCGAGGCATTACTTAACCGGGAGTCGATGTTGGCCTGTGAGAGCAGGAGGGGGAATGGTTGAAATGCGACTTGGTGTGAGGAAGGAGACAGGCAGCAGAGATTGGGATGATGGAGAGGTCGGGCAGGGGTACACTGGGGACATAGCCCTGTTTCGAAGTAGCAAAAGCTCAGATAAGGCTTTCAGCAGCAGGGGAGTGGAGTCAAAGTTGGAGTTGGGCAGTTTCACAGAGGGGGGAAGATACGATCCCACCTGTTTCTTAGGACTCCTCAGCCGGAATTTCTACCCTTTGATATTGAGCTGACCATTAAAGCTTGACAGTCAATGGCACGGTGGCACAGTGGTTAGCACTGCTGCCTCACAGTGCCAGAGACTTAGGTTTGATTCCGGCCTCAGGTCACTGTCTGTGTGGAGTTTGCACATTCTCCTCGTGTCTGCATGGGTTTCCTCCGGGGGCTCCAGTTTCTATCCACAGTCCAAAGATGTGTGGCTTAGGTGGATTGGCCATGTTAAATTGCCCCTTAGAGTCCAAAGACACTAAGCAGCCAGCATAATTAAGGACCCCACACACCCTGGGCATTCCTTCTTCCGTCAGGAAAAGGATACAAAAGTCTGAGGTCACGTACCAACCGACTCAAGAACAGCTTCTTCCCTGCTGCCGTCAGACTTTTGAATGGACTTACCTTGCATTAAGTTGATCTTTCTCTACACCGGGGCGGCACGGTAGCACAGTGGTTAGCACTGTTGCTTCACAGCTCCTGGGTTCGATTCCCGGCTTGGGTCACTGTCTGTGTGGAGTTTGCACATTCTCCTCGTGTCTGCGTGGGTTTCCTCCGGGTGCTCCGGTTTCCTCCCACAGTCCAAAGATGTGTGGGTTAGGTTGATTGGCCATGCTAAAATTGCCCCTTAGTGTCCTGGGATGCGTAGATTAGAGGGATTAGCGGGTAAAATATGTTGGGATATGGGGGTAGGGCCTGGGTGGGATTGTGGTCGGTGCAGACTCGATGGGCCGAATGGCCTCTTTCTGTACTGTAGGGTTTCTATGATTTCTATGATTCTATGACCCTAGCTATGACTGTAACACTACATTCTGCACTCTCTCCTTTCCTTCTCTATGAACGGTATGTTTTATCTGTATAGCGCGCAAGAAACAATACTTTTCACTGTATGTTAATAAGGGCGGCACGGTAGCACAGTGGTTAGCACTGCTGCTTCACAGCTCCAGGGTCCCAGGTTCGATTCCCGGCTCGGGTCACTGTCTGTGTGGAGTTTGCACATTCTCCTCGTGTCTGCGTGGGTTTCCTCCGGGTGCTCCGATTTCCTCCCACAGTCCAAAGATGTGCGGGTTAGGTTGATTGGCCAGGTTAAAAAAAAAAATTGCCCCTTAGAGTCCTGGGATGCGTAGGTTAGAGGGATTAGCAGGTAAAATATGTGGGGGTAGGGCCTGGGTGGGATTGTGGTCGGTGCAGACTCGATGGGCCGAATGGCCTCCTTCTGCACTGTAGGGTTTCTATAATTTCTATGATTTCTATGTGACAATAATAAATCAAATCAAATCAAAGATGTGTAGGTTAGGGGGATTAGTCAAAGTGAATCTGTGGGGTTCGCAAATAGAATCATAGACACCCTAAAGTGCAGAAGGAGGCCATTCGGCCCACCGAGTCTGCTCAGACAGCAATCCCACCCAGGCCCTATCCCCGAAACCTCACATATTTACCTTGCTAATCCCTGTAACATACACATTCCAGGCCACTAAGGGAGAATTTAGCATGGTCAATCAACCTAACCCGCACATCTTTGGACTGTGGGAGGAAACCGGAGCACCCGAAGGAAACCCGGGTGCTGACTTGATGGGCCGAATGGCCTCCATCTGCACTGTCGAGATTCTATGATTCTATGGGCGGGATTTTATGGCCTCGCTCGTCCCGAAACCGTAAAATCCCACCCGAGGTCGACGGACCTTTGCATGGTCCGCCCCCCTCGCCCGCTCCGATTCCCGTGGCGGGCAGCACGGTACAATTCCGGCCTATGTCTCAGCTTTGATTCCTGGGCTGGGTTAAGTGCAATGATGCAGCCAATGTGCTTTCCAATCTGCCTGAGCATTTGAATGAGAGTTTCTCGCTGCTAACGGCTGCCCTGTATTAGCAGCTGAAAGCCGCATTATACGTATAGATTTTTTCCCTTCTGGTGATTATTCATTCTCGGGATATGGGTGGGAATCATCGCTCAGCCCTTGAGGATGCGCCAAATCATTATTCTGGGCAGTCTTTTGAAACAATTGAAAGGCTTGTGGACTGAATCACATCGCTGTGGCTCTGGAGTCACATGTAGGCCAGACCGGGTAAGGACGGCAGATTTCCTTCCCTAAAGGGACATTAGTGAACCAGATGGAATTTTACAACAATCGATGGTAGATATCACGGCGCCATTGCTGAGACGAGCTTAATTTATTCATCAAGAGGAGTTATCAATTGAATTTAATAGTGATTTGGAGGCAAATTCCACCAGCTGCCCCTGAATCCCTACAGTGCAGAAGGAGGCCATTTGGTCCATTGAGTCTGCACCGACAACATCCCCATCCAGGCCCTATTCCCGTAACCTCACATATTTACCCTGCCATTCCCCCTGACACTAATGGGAAATTCAGCATGGTCAATTCACACTTCCTTTGGGAGGAAACCGGAGCACCCGGAGGATACCCACGCAGACACGGGGAGAACGTGTAAACTCCACACAGACCGTGACCCAAGTCGGGAATCGAACCCGGGTCCCTTGCTGCTGTGAGGCAGTGGTGCTAACCACTGTGCCACCGTGCTGGCCACAGTGTGGAGCCATGTCCTCACGCTATTAACCTGGTCCTCTGGATCACTCGTCACCCTAGTGACGCTGGACGGAATTTTATGGCCTCCTCACGGAGGAAGGGAAGACATTTAATCGGACATTAGGATGGTGGCATGAGTGAACCTCTCTGCGCTACTGCCTCCACCAGAATTGAGTCGGGGGCGGGAAGGCCTGTGGTCAGATTTGAGGCCCTTTTGTGGGGTTTAGACCCCACCCCCCCGACCCCCCAGAATCGTGTTGCGGAACAGCAAGGCTGCCATCCACTGAGCGTTAGAACATGCCCCGCCACGTAATGACCACGTAACACAATGGCTCCCTTGTGACACAGACCTGCCGCAATTTCATAAGATCAGCCATCTCACACAGCACTGGGACTGATCCCGAGCATGCTCATCAGTTCAGAGATGATTTTATTGCTCTTTAATTAAGACTGTTGGCTGAGGGGGGTGGGCTAATGGATTCCAGACCTCCAGCACGAACTCCGATTACACCAAACCGCGCTCCAGGCCTCCAGCAGCTGCTTGGTCTCTTACCCGAATCTGCTGTTCTTCCGTCATTTCAAAACCGTTCCTCTGTGCCAACAGAAACTAAACGCAACTTTAAAGAGCATCGGCATCTTTTGCTGAATAATAAATAGCCACTAATAAATCCAATGAATTTATCAGAAAATCGGTAAAGTGATGCGAATCCTGTCTTAAAGCCAGAGGAATACGTCACAGTTCCGGTTAGGGGGGCCCTGAAGAAGGTGCAGAAAAGATTTCCAAGAGTGATACCAGAAATGTGAGGATGTCCGGCGAGGATTGACAGAGTGAATCATAGAATAGAATCCCTACAGTGCAGAAGGAGGCCATTTGGCCCATCAAGTCTGCACCAACCACAATCCCACCCAGGCCCTATCCCCACAACCCCATGCATTTACCCTAGCTAGTCCCCCTGACACTAAGGGGCAATTTAGCACGGCCAATCCACCTAACCCGCACATCTTTGGACTGTGGGAGGAAACCGGAGCCCATGGAGGAAACCCACGCAGACACGGGGAGAATGTGCAAACCCCACACAGACAGTGACCCAAAGCCGGGAATCGAACCTGGGTCCCTGGCGCTACGGGGCAGCTGTGCTAACCGCTGTGCCCCTGTGCCACCCCAAAGAGTGGTTCTCTTTCCTTTCGACAATAGAGGGTTGAGGAGAATGTGACCTAACGGCGGTCGTTCGACTTGAGTCGGGCCTCTGACGAGTGGCCACAGCGAGGAGGTTTCCACTTGTGAGGCAGAGCATCATGGGAAGGGCCATCAGCAACAGGTAGTCACCCGGAACTCTAACAGGGGGTTCCGAAGCAACTTCTCTCCCCAGAAGAGTGGCGAGAGTGTGGAACTCGCACCCCACCGGGAGCGCTTGGAGTGAATGGTACGGACGCACATAAGGTGAAACTAGGCGAGCCAGGGAGGGAGGAGGGATAGAGAGAGATTTAGACAGTAAGAGGGGACAAGTAGATAAACCACTCTGCACCACCCACAACTCATCACCTCAGCCAGAGTGTGTGTGTAGCTGCATTTGCTGCCACACTTGCTCAGTTCAAGAATCTTCCGCCATGTTTACTCTGAATAGCTACATAGTCCTAAAGGCCATGCGTCAACATAAAACACAACGCTGTAGTTCTCGGGATATTTGCCGCTTCCGTCACTGAACCCGCCATTATGGGCGGCATGGTGACACAGTGGTTAGAACTGCTGCCTCACCACGCCAGGGACCCGGGTTTAATTTCCGGCTTGGGTCACTGTCTGTGTGGAGTTTGCACATTCTGCAGCTATATAAGACCCTCGTCAGACCCCACTTGGAGTACTGTGCTCAGTTCTGGTCGCCTCACTATAGGAAGGATGTGGAAAAGATTGAAAGGGTGCAGAGGAGATTTACAAGGATGTTGCCTGGATTGAGTGGCATGCCTTATGAGGATAGGCTGAGGGAGCTCGGTCTTTTCTCCTTGGAGAGAAGAAGGATGAGAGGAGACCTAATAGAGGTGTATAAGATGTTGAGAGGCATAGATCGGGTGGACTCTCAGGGTGGAAATGTCTGCTACGAGAGGACACAGGTTTAAGGTGCTGGGGGGTAGGTACAGGGGAGATGTTAGGGGTAAGTTTTTCACACAGAGGGTGGTGGGCGAGTGGAATCGGCTGCCGTCAGTGGTGGTGGAGGCAAACTCAATAGGGTCTTTTAAGAGACTCCTGGATGAGTACATGGAGCGTAATAGGATGGAGGGTTATAGGTAGGTCTAGAAGGTAGGGATGTGTCCGGCACAACTTGTGGGCCGAAGGGCCTGTTTGTGCTGTAGTTTTTCTATGTTTCTATTCTCCCCGTGTCTGCGTGGGTTTCCTCCGGGTGCTCCGGTTTCCTCCCACAGTCCAAAGACGTGCTGGTTAGGTTGATTGGCCATGGGAAATGTGTGGGATTATAGGATAGATCAGGGGATGAGCCTGGGTTAGGTGCTCTGTCAGAGAGTTGGTGCAGACTCGATGGGCCAAATGGCCTGCTTGTGCACTGTAGGAATTCTATGATGCTCTCTCTGCCTTTGTAATTTATCAGAGGGGGCAGGACCTCAGGTTGGCATCTCCTCTGAAAGACAGAACCTCTGACGTTGCAGCACTCCCTCAGTACAGCACTGGGAGCAACCTGGAGTGGGACTCGAACCCTCAACCTTTCTGGGTCGGGGATGAGAATGCTACCCGCTGAACTGTGGCTGGCAATATGTTACTTGACAAACAAGTGGCCGCAGATCAACCAAGGAATGTAGGTTACGGGGCTGTATGAAAAGAAACAAAAACCCCATAAGCAGAAGAAAAAAATGTTTCAATTGACTTCAGATGTAATTTTCTTTGTTTGAAGCCGTCTTATAAACCGCAGTGTGTGCAGGGCAGCGCACATGTGCTTTGGGAAATGTAGGGAATTGTTCAGGAGAGAGAGAGAGAGAGACGCAGCCTCGCAGGCTCCGAGTGGAGCCACAGCCAAACACAACCCCGGCAAGTCACGGGTCAGCCATCAATTACAGAGGCAGCTCCGAGCTGAGCAACTATTGATGGAGCAGCGAATGGGTCTGAAGAGTAGCAGCTGGAGCTGTTTAGAGGGGCAGTGAAGTAAAACATGTACAGAAGGGTACTGGCCAGCCAACTTGCGTGCAACAAGCTCTTCCGCTGTCATGTTTATCCAGACCTGAATAACTTTCTTGTTTGGCTGTTTTCCAGGTTCGAAATGCAAGTTGTGAAAGGAAGCTGGGTTCTTTTTTCTCGTGTGTGTGACAGGAGCCAACTTTCGTTGTTTCGTTCTATGCACCTTATAAAATAATTTAACTGGCTTATTTTTTAATTCCAGTTAAGTACCTGTCACGCTTCTGTAAACCAAAAAACAAATCTGAACTTTTTAACCTCCACATGCAGAGAATGCACTTCTTTATAACACATTTGTCACTAGATCAAGCCATTCTCCTTCTCAATAACATCGCATGTTTCCAAGTCACAGATAACAGGGTTCAGTGCTCCCCCCCTCCTACAGCATTCCAATATCTTGACTTAAACCCAGGCTCGGATGTGCATACCCCCACTTAACAAATCTGACATTAATGTTCGCTGCAGCAGCCACCTGACTGGCTGTATGAAGCGGATTGTTCGATTAGTTTTAAATTACAAATAGTCTTAACTAACTGTCTTAAGACCCATCCACCAACTGGAAGGAGATTGATGCACTATCAATCGAGCAAAGACTGTGCAAGAACAAATAGGCTTTTATTAGCAAAAGACTTGGAGCACACCCATGCCGATGAGCTGGTCCAGACTGAGGCAGGGGGGTGGGGGAGCAGTCGCCTTTATACCTGGACCAGGGGGAGGAGGAGTCTCGGGTAGGGCCGGCTGGGGCATGCCCAGGCATGTTACATATACAGGTAATAAGCTAACAGTGGTTTACCACAGAGATAATTATCAAAGAGACAATAACTATCATTTACACCGCATCTCTTACAACCTGAGGATGCCCCAAATGAGGATCAGTAAGAAGTCTCACAACACCAAGTTAAAGTCCAACAGGTTTATTTGGTAGCACGAGCTTTCGGAGTGCTGCCCCTCCCTCAGGTGAGTGCTTCGAAAGCTCGTGCTACCAAATAAACCTGTTGGACTTTAACCTGGTGTTGTGAGACTACTTACTGTGCCCACCCCAGTCCAACGCCAGCATCTCCACACCAAACGAGGATGACAGCCAATGACGTGCTTTTGGAATGTAGTCACTGCTTAAAAAATGCAGCAACCAATTTGGTCACAGAAAGCTCCCACAAGCAGCAATGTGATATAACCAGACCAGCCTTTTTTTTCCACTGGTTAATGGATATATGGGCGGCACGGTGGCACAGTGGTCAGCTCTGCTGCCTCACAGCGCCAGGACCCGGGTTTAATTCCCGCCTCGGGTCAATGTCTGTGTGGAGTTTGCACATTCTCCCCGTGTCTGCGTGGGTTTCCTCCCATAGTGCAAGGATGTGCAGGTTTGGTGTATTGGCCGTGCTAAATTGTCCCCTAGTGTCCAAAGATGTGCAGGTTAGGTGGATTGTCCATGCTAAATTGCCCTTGGTGTCCAAGGATGTGGAGGTTAGATTCTTTAGCCATGGTAAATGAGCGGGATTGGGCAGGGGTAAGGGCCTGGGTAAGATGCTCTGTCAAAGAGTCGGTGCAGATGGATGGGCCGAATGGCCTCCTTCTGCACTGTAGGGATTCTATGGTATGTTGGATAAGGGATATACATGACGTATGTGGAGATATATATCTGACCAGGACATTAGAGGAGAACTCCACCTGCTTTTCTATGGAATATTGCCGAGGGATCACCCTCGTAGGGCCTCACTTTAACATCTCATCCGAAAGACAGTACCTCCAACAGTGCAGCACTCCCTGAGGACTCAGCAGAGTCCAATTGTGATCCCACCCTGCAGCCTCACATGTGGCGCGGGCCGCTGGATAACAATCAGTGGCGGGAGTACAACTTCAAATTGCAAATAAACCTTTTAACCCTGAAGGCAAAGGGCTTTTCCTACCAGTTATTCCAATAGTAGGAGGCAGTGTTCACTGATTAAATGTGTCAGTGAAACTTCAATGCTGCTTATCATAGCTGGCCAGCAGCTCAACAGCGCCATCTCCTGCTTCCCCTGGATTATTGTTCATTTTGCGTTTTCAAAACGGTTAAGAATGTCTACAGGCCTGACTTCAAAACAATTGGCTTGTTGGCTTCATTTGATGGCTGAGGAACACCCTGTACTACTATCACAATCGGGCCTTATGTTTTCAGAGGACTTGTGTCCAACCCGCCTCCTCTGTTGGCGACACAGCTGCGGCCTGCTAGCATTTATGTTGAGAGGGCGGAGCCCCTGTGTTCTGAAAAGGTCTGCTATTTCCAAAAGAAAAAAATAAACCAGCACGGATTTCAGGAAAACAAAATTATAACAGGGACAGGATTACACCCGGCTCCACAGAACATCTCGAAGGGTCGACGAGGGTGTCAGCACATGGGCAGAGTTTTACGGTCCTCCGCCAGTGGGTGAGGGGGGGGGGGGGGGTCCCCCAGTGCATCTTCCAGGGAACCTCCAGGCTATGACAATCCAGAGACCATCAGACCTGGGCCCAGTCCTCTGCGTTCCTGGCTATTGCAGCGGAGAGATGAGAATCTCCCAGGTACCTGGTGATAGGATATATTATCGTACATCTAGGGGAGATGGTGGGGCAGTGGTAATGTCATAGAAACATAAAAGATCGGAGCAGGAGAGGACCATTTACCCCTTCGAGCCTGCTCCACCATTCATCACCATCATGGCTGATCGTCCAACTCAATAGCCTAATCCTGCTTTCTCCCCATAATCTTTGGTCCCATTCGCTCCAAGTGCTATATCCAGCCGCCTCTTGAATACATTCAATATTTTGGCATCAACTACTTCCTGTGGTAATGAATTCCACAGGCTCACCACTCTTTGGGTGAAGAAATGTCTCCTCACCTCCGTTCTAAATGGTCTATCCCGAATCCTCAGACTGTGACCCCTGGTTCTGGACTCCCCCACCATCGGGAACATCCTCCCTGCATCTACCCTGTCTAGACCTGTTAGAATTTTATAATGTTACTGGACCACTAATCCCGATGCACCAGGGACAAGGGTTCAAATCCCAACATGGCAGCTGGTGGAATCGGGAATATCAGTGACAGAAACTGTGAAGCTAACCTTGATTCACAACTTCCTTTTATGGAAGAAAATCAGCCAGTTTCCTGTTCTTACCTTTCTGATTTGATTTATTATTGTCACATGTATTAACATACAGTGAAAAGTATTGTTTCTTGCGCGCTATACAGACAAAGCAGACCATTCATAGAGAAGGAAAGGAGAGAGTGCAGAATGTAGTGTTACAGTCATAGCTAGGGTGTAGAGAAAGATCAGCTTAATGCGAGGTAGGTCCATTCAAAAGTCTGACAGCAGCAGGGAAGAAGCTGTTCTTGAATTGGTTGGTACGCGACCTCAGACTTTGGTATCTTTTTCCCGACGGAAAAAGGTGGAAGAGAGAATGTCCGGGGTGTGTGGAGTCTTTAATTATGCTGGCTGCTTTTCCGAGGCAGCGGGAAGTGTAGACAGAGTCAATGGATGGGAGGCTGGTTTGCGTGATGGACTGGGCTACTTTCACGACCATGCGTAGTTGCGATGACTAACCCCCAGGTTTGAATGTGTGAATAAACTAAGCTCCTGGTTGAACCTGAAGGCCAGTTTGCTGCAAGTCACTTTCTAAATTGACAATGAGAGGCTTTGGGGAAATTCACCACAGTCTATTTCAAAAATTAAAACACCTAAGTTTACAGAGAGTCAACGAGAAAATAACAGGGTTCGGTTTGTCTCTCACCCCTGCCTGGAGCATCTTTCGCACCGTTCGCTCTCACATTGACAAACTGCTGCTCACTATTTACAACTCTCAAAAATAACAGTGTTTAAATGGTAGTGAGAGGCAGATGTGGCACGTCAAATTTAGAATAACACATGAATATTTACTGCTTGTTTGCTGTTTTAGTGCCAAGCCTGTGATTGTGCATTCTCTACTGAGTCGGGAGTGTGAAACGGAGTCTGTACTCAGTGCATTAAATTGTAGTTTAGACCATAAGTTAATAATCATGGATTAAACAACAAATCAGTGCAATAAACGAATAACTGTGAGTCATTTGATTTTGATTTGATTTGATTTATTGTCACATGTATCAGCATACAGTGAAAAGTATAGTTTCTTGCGGGCTATACAAAGCATACCGTTCATAGAGAAGGAAACGAGAGAGTGCAGAATGTAGTGTTACAGTCATAGCTAGGGTGTAGAGAAAGATCAACTTAATGCGAGGTAGGTCCATTCAAAAGTCTGACAGCAGCAGGGAAGAAGCTGTTCTTGAGTCGGTTGGTACGTGACCTCAGACTTTTGTATCTTTTTCCCGAAGGAAGAAGGTGGAAGAGAGAATGTCTGGGGTGCGTGGGGTCCTTAATTATGCTGGCTGCTTTGCCGGGGCAGCGGGAAGTGTAGACAGAGTCAATGGATGGGAGGCTGGTTTGCGTGATGGATTGGGCTACATTCATGACCTTTTGTAGTTTCTTGTGGTGCAAAACGCTAAAAGTGTTGTTCCTCCTCCACCCCACTAGGGCCAGCTGCCACATTCCTACACTCTGCACCTTTGTTCCGCCATTTACACATTCCGATCCCGGCTTACAAGCAAAATCTGAAGCGGGAGAATCCATCAAAGAGAGTCGTGCAATGTTGGTCTGAGGAATCGGATGATCTCCTACGGGGCTGCTTGGAGTCAGTGGACTGGTCAGTATTTAAAAACTCTGCAACCAGCCTGAACGAGTACGCCACTACAGTAACTGACTTCATTAGTAAGTGTGTAGAAGACTGGGTGCCAAAGAAGCAAATCCACATGTTCCCCAACCGGAAACCATGGATGAACAGGGATATCCACTGCTTGCTAAAGTCCAGGACTGAGGAGTTCAAGTCAGGTGACACTGACCTATACAAGAAAGCCAGATACGATCTAAGGAGATCCATCAAAGATGCCAAAAGACAGTACCGGACCAAGCTAGAGTCCCAGGCTAGCCACACCGACCCCCGCCAACTATGGCAAGGTCTGCAAGACATAACAGGCTACAAGATGAAGGCATGTCAAATCGCCGGCTCCAACACACCCCTCCCTGATGAGCTTAATGCATTCTACACTCGTTTGAGCAAGAGGTCAGCGAGAGCATGTCCTCCACCCTGGAAGCCCTGAATGAACCTGTATCTGGGGTCACCATTGCAGATGTCAAAGCAACTTTCTCAAAGGTCAACCCACGGAAAGCGACTGGCCCGGGTGGGGTACCCAGACGTGCACTCAGATCCTGCGTGGATCAGCTGGCGGGGGTATTCACAGACATCTTCAACCTCTCTTTACAACAATCTGAGGTCCCTATCTGCTTCAAGAAGACAAACATTATCCCGGTACCTAAGAAAAACCAAGCAGCGTGCCTTAATGACTATCGGCCGGTGGCTCTGACATCCATCATTATGAGGTTCTTCGAAAGGTTAGTCATGGCACGAATCAATTCCAGCCTCCCAGACTACCTGGATCCACTACAGTTTGCCTACCGCCGCAACAGGTCCACAGCTGACGCCATCTCCCTGGCCCTGCACTCAGCCCTGGAACACCTAGATAACAAGGACGCCTATTATTGACTACAGCTCAGCCTTCAATGCCATTATTCCCACGAAACACATCTCTAAATTCCGTGGCCTGGGCCTTGGCTCCTCCCTCTGCGACTGGATCCTGAACTTCTGAACCCACAGACCACAATCAGTTAGGATAGGCAACAACACCTCCTCCATGATCATCCTCAACACCGGTGCCCCACAAGGCTGTGTTCTCAGTCCCCTACTATACTCCTTATACACCTATGACTGTGTGGCCAAATTCCCCTCCAATTCGATTTTCAAGTTTGCTGACGACATCACCACGGTGGGTTGGATCTCAAACAATGACGAGACAGAGTACAGGAATGAGATAGAGAATCTGGTGAACTGGTGCGGCAACGATAATCTCTCCCTCAATGTCAACAAAACGAAGGAGATAGTCATCGACTTCAGGAAGCGTAAAGGAGAACATGCCCCTGTCTACATCAACGGGGATGAATTAGAAAGGGTCGAGAGCTTCAAGTTGTTAGGTGTCCAGATCAACAACCTGTCCTGGTCCCCCCATGCCGACACTATAGTTAAGAAAGCCCCACCAACGCCCCTACTTTCTCAGAAGACTGAGGAAATTTGGCATGTCAGCTACAACTCTCACCAACTTTTACAGATGCACCATAGAAAGCATTCTTTCTGGTTGTATCACAGTTTGGTATGGCTCCTGCTCTCCCCAAGACCACAAGAAACTACAAAAGATCATGAATATAGCCCAATCCATCATGCAAACCAGCCTCCCATCCACTGACTCTGTCTACACTTCCCGCTGCCTCGGCAAAGCAGCCAGCATAATCAAGGACCCCACGCAGCCCGGACATTCTCTCTCCCACCTTCTTCCGTCGGGAAAAAGATACAAAAGTCTGAGGTCACGTACCAACCGACTCAAGAACAGCTTCTTCTCTGCTGCCATCAAACTTTTGAATGGACCTACCTTGCATTAAGTTGATCTTTCTCTACACCCTAGCTATGAATGTAACACTACATTCTGCACTCTCTCCTTTCCTTCTCTAAGAACGGTATGCTTTGTATAGCGCGCAAGAAACAATACTTTTCACTGTATGCTAATACATGTGACAATAATAAATCAAATCAAATCAAAAATTCTCTGAATGGACACTATTAGCACCATTCTCAGCCTTTATCATCACCATCAACATTCCCTTTGTCTTTTTGTCTTTGCCATTCCTATCAATCACAGCCCCCAAACCTCCCACCACCCTCACAGTATAAATCTTGTCCATTTTTCCTTGTCTTCAGCCCTGATGAAGGGTCATCCTGACTCGAAACATTGGCGTTATTCTCTCTCCACAGATGCTGTCAGACCTGCTGAGATTTTCCATCATCTTCTGTGTCAGTGTAAAATTTTAATTGCTTAAATTGTATATCTCCCATGGCTTCGTCCTGCTGTATTGATATGTGAAAGATAACCTAATCCAACTTAGAATCATGGAATGATGCAGTGCAGAAGGAAGCCTTTTGGCCCATTGTGGCTCTTGGGATGAAGTATCCAGTTAGTCTGATTCTCCTGTTCTTTCCTGGTGACTTCGCAAATTTTCCCTCTTTCCAGTATTTATCTCATTCCCTTTGAAAAGTTACCACAGATTCTGCTTCCACTGCCTTTACAGGCCACGCATTCCAGATCACATCAACTCGCTGTGTATAAACCTTCAGCACAATGTCTTATACATTCACCTTATTAGGTCCCTTTAAAGATTTTATAAGTTTGGACCACATCCCTCTGTCATAATATTTCCAATGGGATAAATCAGACACCCTATTGGTCACTCATGATTCAGGGCCTAATGTTATCCTTTGATGAACTATTTCGAATGCCCTCATGTCTTTCTGAAAGTACAAAAAAAAATTCCCCACAGGAAGTGGCCCAGAATATCCACAAGAGCAGAATCTTGGCAGCTGCACTGGAGTCAAAGGCCCGGTGATGAACTGTGTCATTGACCAAACTGAAGGTTCCAGAAGAGGGGGCTACAAGAGCTTGTGTGGTGTGCAGGGACACCTAGATAACAACAATGCAGGCAGAAACCATCCAGCTCTTGGTCTTCAACTCGAGTCGGACATATTCCCTCCAATAATCACCATTTGCCACCACCAGACACATTGGCCTGAATTTTACCGTGAGTTCCAAGAGCCCACCTTTGAGGCGAGAAGCGGGTCAAACCCACACTTGCCGGCAATGGGACAGGCTCACCAATTTTACCACAGGCAGCCTCCTAATTAGCCACCCATTGCCCTACCATCCAATTAAGAATGGCAGGCAGGCCCTCTGCACTTCCACTCCACTCAGAGGTTCAGCAGCTCTGAGGCCTCAACGCTGCCACTGAGTGAAGTGGTCACTTCTGGGGTAGGTCGGAGAGCTCAGAAGCCCAGTGGATAAGTTTCTAAAAACAATAAAAATTCTGGGATTTTGGCCAATCAATCTGCATCTTTTGTCCCGTAGCGTAAATTGTTTGAAATTTAGCATTCTTGTGTTTGTCCTGATGAGTGCAAGATGAAAAACTTCGGCAACATGTCTCTCTATTCAGCAAGGTTCAAGTTCAGGGGGTTAAGGGTCAGGGTTAGGGGGAATTCTCTCTGGGGAAATCACTGACGCTGTAGAGTTATCTTCCCCTTTGATTTTCCATCAAGCTGGCCGTCTCTCCACGTGGTGGAAGGTTGCCCTGCTGTTGGCAAAATGCCAACGGCCACACAAAGCAGCACTGGTTGGGAAGTGTTGGAAGGATTTAGAAGGCTGTTTATCAATCTGTTGAACCACGTTATGATCACTCTTTCCATAACAGTCATCTCATGGCGTGGGACTTGAACCCAGAGCTTCTGCTTCAGCAGCAGATGGGCTACCCACTAAGCCACAAGACCCCCGGGTCAATGCCCCTTAATACGATCACTGGGAAAATGCCTCAGTGGCAGGATTGCACGTGGTCCCAATCACACATGACTCCCCGTGATTTCACCAGTCCCTCCCTGCCTCCGAGCCCGCCTCCTGGAGTGGGGGGGGTACAACTCCACCCTTTCATCCTCTCATGCCCCCCCTCCCCACAGCCAACCATAAAGCAAACAGACTCCTCACCACTCGATTGGATGGGCCAATCAAACTGCTTTTTACCCCTTTTCCCTCACCTCCATCTCCAATATTTTATTTGTCACAAATAACAAAAGTATCTCCTAAGAAAATGAAAAGTAAACTTTTTTTTGCAAATACCTCTGTTATTCTTCTCCACATGATTCATCTTTAATTCCCAGAAACTCCAGGAAATTCCTAGGCGTCGGCAACTCCTGGGAAAGGGGAGATTTTTCTGTTCCCTCCCAAGAAAACTACCGATTATGCCTCTCTTTTGGGGGGGGAGGAAAATGAAGGAAATTAAAAATGTTTTTTTGTTTTTACTAAGTTTGCTCCCCATCTCAGAATCATTGACTCTGCCTTGCAAGGTTGCATTAGGGTTAAGGTTAGGTTTTTGGAGTCAGACAGAGAGAGGACATGTCCCGTTTTTCTCGTGTTCTGCCACTTTTCTTTCGGCCCAAGTCCAACAGGTTAGGTTTTAGGGTTAGGAATAGATTCAATATATCTGGGTCTATTCTGGTGGATCTCCCACCTGCCCCACCCCAGCAGCAGGTTTCCGTTTCGGGCCAAGACTCTAAGCTTGGTCTTTTCTTTGAGTGACAGCCTTACCCCAGTTGGTAGCAATCTTACCCCCGAGTCAGGTTAGAAATTCAAGCCCCCACTCTGGCGCACCACAGAATCCATAGAATCCCTATATTGCAGAAAGAGACCATTCAGCCCATCAATTCTGCACCAACTCTCCAAAAGAGCATTCCACCCAAGTCCTCCCCTCTATCCCCGTAACCCTGCACATTTACCATGGCTAATTCACCTAACCTACACAACTTTAGACACTAAGGAGCAATTTACCATGGCCAATGTTATATTCTTTTGTTCAATCCACCCTCCCTGCACATCTTTGGAGTGTGGGAGGAAACCAGAGCACCTGGAGGAAACTCATGCAGACACAAGGAGAACGTGCAAACTCCACACAGACAGTGACCCGAGGCCAGTATTGAACCCAGGTCCCTGGCGCTGTGAGGCAGCAGTGCTAACAACTGTGCCAATGCGCTGCACCAAGGCCGATGTCCTCCGAATTTTAAGTACAATTTTATTTAATGGTGCCTTGCCTTGCCTTGTCCATCCTCCCCAGAGGCACTGCATTCTGGGTAAATACGTTGATTAAAGGTCAAATATCAGAGCTGTTATGCTCCCGGGAACAACTCCTGGTGATTGTATTGCCAACCTCTCCAACGTCCATTGTTCCCGATGATGGACAGGCTGTCGGCCATTATTTAGGTAATCAATAGAACGGTTTAGAATTTATTTTGGTTTCCATGAAGTTTCCTCTTAGCCGTAAATCTCCTCCGGGTGACCTTTCAAATGTTTTTTTTAAAGACAAGACATGCAAGAAAGCATTCTCCAGCGTAAGCACAGAATGTGGCTCCCATCAAACTAAACGAGAGGGAACTGACCCTGCAATTCCCCAGTGTTGGCCTAAAGTTATAAAATTTACGTTTAGACGTGACATGAACCTCCTGCTGGAAGTTACTGACTCCAGGGTTGGATACACCACGGTGCACAACATTGTTCCTCCACCAGCCCCTTTGACCTGGTGAATGTTCGCCATACCTGGAAATACTGCATCTATATAAGCCAACCAACATAGATATGGGCACCTCCTTCAGTCACATTCATGCAGAGATGTGTTCCCAAAGAAGTCTTCCACAAGATACAACAGCACGATGCCTGTCCATGCGATCGCACCCACTATTGGTTATGGAATGAGATGGGTTTGGGAGTGGGCGAGGGCATGAGTGGGGAATCCAAAACCAGGCACCATAAATGTAAGATAACCACCAACAAATACATCCATCCAGGGTGGCACAGTGGTTAGCACTGCTGCCTCACAGCGCCAGGGACCCGGGTTCGATTCCCGGCTTGGGTCACTGTCTATGCGGAGTCTGCATGTTCTCCCCGTGTCTGCGTGGGTTTCCTCCGGGTGCTCCGGTTTTCTCCCACAGTCCAAAGATGTGTGGGTTGGCCATGCTAAATTCTTTTAGTATACGGGATGTGTAGGTTAGAGGAATTAGTGGGGTAAATGTGTGGAATTGTGGGGATAGGGCCTGTGTGGGATTGTGGTCAGTGCAAACTTGATGGGCCAAATAGCCTCCTTCTGCACTGTAGGAACTCTATGATTCTACGAGCTCAGGGGAAATGTGAATCTCATGGCTACACAGAGTAGCTGGGATGAATGGCACAAGGAGAAGATGGATAAACACATGAGAGAGAAAGGACTAAGGAATACATTGGTGGACTGAGGTGAAGGAAGGTGGAAGAAGGCTGGTGTTTAATACCAAACCAACCGAGGTCAGTCGCACCTGCATTTGCTGGGACATCAGTCAGTTCTGTGGTTACTATTAGCCCCTCTTGCCCTCACACCTCACAACCTATTCCACCTCACATGTCCCCTCCATACCTCTAAGCCCCCATACCCCATGTCTATTTAATACCCCTACATATCTCCTGTGCCCCCTCCATACTCCCTGTGTTCCCAAATGCCCCCTCCACAAACCCCTTGCCAGCCAGGCCACCTAATATGTCCCAATTGGCTCCATATGGCCCCAGATGGCCAACCATCTATCTGTTCATTTTTTTTTCAAAGGCTCAAAAGACGTACTTTCAATCAAAGATGCCAGGCAACGGCACACTTATTTTAAAAGTTCAACAGATTTCTGGACTTTAAATCACTGCAAAAATAAAATCACAGGGTTCAGAGTTCTCAATATCAGATTCTAAATGTTGTTGGATGCAGAAGAGCACTTTATCCATTGGATACTCGAATACATGTGAACACTGACACAATGCTGATCAATTTAAGGACCACTTGCCTCTTATGGACAGGGTCCGATGATCAATCACTGCATTAAAAACGTACATAACCTATGAAAAACCATCTAATCAGGACATTTGAAATTGGTAGGTCCCTTGAAACTTAACTATCCAAGTGATTTCTGGTTCACAAAAGGGTTCCCTAAAAGGTTTGTGAGCTGATTGACCTGAAGAGCTTCACACACAACTTTCGGAATCCACCAACCTCACTGACGGAATCAATCTTCGTAAAATTCATAATTGAGAAGGCTGAATCTTGTCATTTTGAGTGAGCGACAGATCGCCACCTCTTTGCACAACCCCGCACTGTTCAAAATGGCAGCTGTCAGGGATCAGGTGGGAAATTTAAATTCAAGACTCCTCCGCCTCCAGTTTCAGCTGCCCAATGCAGGTTTTGTGAGTACTGGGGTGGCAAAATCTGTTTCTATAGCTTTATTTATAAAAAAACAGGATCCCATATGTCTTTTTAACCATTTCACTTGATTTGATTTGATTTGATTTATTATTGTCACGTGTATTACTGTACAGTGAAAAGTATTGTTTCTTGCCACTATACAGACAAAGCATACCGTACATAGAGAAGGAAAGGAGAGAGTGCAGAATGTAGTGTTACAGTCATGGCTAGGTTTTAGAGAAAGGTCAACGTAATGCGAGGTAGGTCCATTCAAAAGTCTGACGGCAACAGGGAAGAAGCTGTTCTTGGGTCGGTTGGTACGTGACCTCAGACTTTTGTATCTTTTCTCCGACGGAAGAAGGTGGAAGAGAGAATGTCTGGGATGCATGGGGTCCTTAATTTTGCTGGCTGCTTTGCCAAGGCAGCGGGAAGTGTAGACAGAGTCAATGCATGGGAGGCTGGTTTGCGTGATGGATTGGGCTACATTCACGACCTTTTGTAGTTTCTTGTGGACTTGGGCAGAGCAGGAGCCCATACCAAGCTGTGATACACCCAGAAAGAATGCTTTCGATGGTGCATCTGTAAACGTTGGTGAGAGTCGTATCGGACATGCCAAATTTCCTGTTGCCCAACCTGCTCTATCTTCACTGTTTGTGCACATATACCCCAGCACTCTCTGTTCCTGCACCCCTCTTAAATTAGCACCATTTAATTTATATTGCATCTGCTTATTCTTCGTATCAAATATATCACTTCATACTTCTTGGCATTCAGTTTCATCTGCCTTTCCTCCATCCCTTCCAACAGCTTCTGTTCATGGCCTCTTGAGGTCTATCACTCGCCTCCTCACGGTTTACAATACCTCCAAATCTTGTCATTTTCACATTTTGAAATTGTTCCCAGCACACTCTAAGTCACTGAGATAGATCCAGAAAAGCAGTGGACCTAATATCAACTCCTCAGGAACCTCACTATACACCTGCCCCGGTCCAGAAAACAACCATTCACTCATATTCCCTGTTTCCTGTCACTCAGCCAACTTTGTATCCATCTTACCACCGGCCTTATTATCCCCTGGGCTTCAACTCTGCTCTAGTCTGTTATGTGGCACTTTATCAAATGCTTTTTGGGAATCCATGTACACCACATCAACCACACTACCCTCATCAACCCTCCCAGTTACCTCATCAAAGAATTTAAGCAAGCTAGTTAAATATGATTTGCCCTTAACAAATCCATGCTGGCTTTCCTTAATTAAGTAAGAAGTTTAACAACACCAGGCTAAAGTCCAACAGGTTTATTTGGTAGCAAAAGCCACACAAGCTTTCGGAGCTCTAAGCCCCTTCTTCAGGTGAGTGGGCTTCTTCAGGTTAGTGGCCCCCACTCACCTGAAGAAGGGGCTTAGAGCTCCGAAAGCTTGTGTGGCTTTTGCTACCAAATAAACCTGTTGGACTTTAACCTGGTGTTGTTAAACTTCTTACTGTGTTTACCCCAGTCCAACGCCGGCATCTCCACATCTTTCCTTAATTAACCCAGATTTTCCCTGTTAATCTTGTACCAGATTATCTTTTCTAAGAACTTTCCCGCCACATGTCACTTTGGTCCAAGAATTGGATGTGCAACATCATCGGCAAAACTTTGAGCATAATTTGGCCATCTTGTGGCGCAGTGGGCAGCGTCCCTGCCTCTAAGTCAGAAGCTCTGGGTTCCAGCCGCCACCTCAAGGATTTGATGGCCAGGGTAGGTGCGTTTATACATGGCCGAATGCATTGATTATCAACCTGTAAATCCTTCCAACACATTTCTAGGTGTTCAGATCACCCACAACCTGTCCTGGTCCCTCTATGCTGATGCTATAGTTAAGAAAGCCCACCAACACCTCTACTTTCTCAGGAGGCTAAGGAAATTCAGCATATCTGCTACGACTCTCACCAACTTTTACAGATGCACCATAGAAAGCATTCTTTCCAGATGTATCACAGCTTGGTATGGATCCTGCTCTGTCCAAGACCACAAGAAACTACAAAGGGTTGTGAAAGTGGCCCAATCCATCACGCAAACCAGCCTCCCATCCATTGACTCTGTCTACACTTCCCACTGCCTCGGCAAAGCAGCCAGCATAATCAAGCACCCTACAAACCCCAGACATATTCTCTTCCACCTTCTTCTGTCGGGAAAAAGTTACAAAAGTCTGAGATCACATCACATACTAACAACTCAAGAACAACTTCTTCCCTGCTGCAATCAGACTTTTGAATGGACCTACCTTGCATTACGTTGATCTTTCTCTACACCCTAGCTATGACTGTAACACTACATTCTGCACTCTCTCCCTTCCTTCTCTATGAACGGTATGTTTTGTCTGTATAGCGCACAAGAAACAATACTTTTCAATGTATGCCAATTCATGTGACAATAATAAATCAAATCAAAATCAAATTTTAAAAAAGCACAGATTCGACACTCAGGCCCTGATTTTACCGGCACGGCTGCCTGAGGCTCGTAAGATCACGCCCGAGGCCAACAGGGAACACTGTCCTACGAGTCTCGCCCACCCCGATTTCGGGGTGGCCGTGCTGGTAAAATGAGGGCCATAGCATCAAACAAACTGTCAGATCTGCCCATACAAATTTAATTGGTCTGGATACCCCCAGCCAAGACCAAATCCACATCTATCCAGGCTCACTTCAGCCATATAATTATATTTCCTTTTACATGCCCGGTCTATATGG
Source organism: Mustelus asterias (assembly GCF_964213995.1). Classification (NCBI taxonomy): domain Eukaryota; kingdom Metazoa; phylum Chordata; class Chondrichthyes; order Carcharhiniformes; family Triakidae; genus Mustelus; species Mustelus asterias. Next base: position 8,158,092 of record NC_135806.1, read on the forward strand.
TGCAGCCTGTAATTCCGTGGGTTCTGCAAGTCCTTATTATTCTGGTGGAGAAAGTAGAGGAATTCATCGTAATCTTCCACAGACTTTCGTAAAATGTGTTACTTATTTAAGAATGAAACAGATAACCGGTGCAAACCAAACCAATGTTTGTTATTGTTCCAGACCACAATTTCTTCCTCTTTTGTCTTAAACTTGAGAAAATGTGGGATCATAGAATCCTGCCGTGAAGAAGGAGGCCATTCAGCCCATCGAGTCTGCACCGACCGCAATCCCATTCAGGCCCTATTCCCATAACCCAGACATTTAACCTAGCTAGTCCCCCTGACATTAAGGGGCAATTTAGCATGGCCAATCCACCTAACCCACACATCTTTGGAGTGTGGGAGGAAACCGGAGCACCCGGAGGAAACCCACGCAGACACGGGGAGAATGTGCAAACTCCGCACAGACAGCGGTGCTAACCACTGTGCCACCGTGCCGCCCTCTTCTCCTTTCCCATAAACTAAACCCGTGCCAAACTTTCAAATGCCCCAGTTGACAACTTTTATTGCGTTGATTTTTTAAATCTCATGCTGGAATATTATCGCTAGACGTTTTAGGTCTAGGTCGCGTGGGGGGGGCGGGGGGGGAGGTTCAGCTGGAGGCAAAGAGAGGGTCACTTTAAACATCAGGCCAGGTTTAGCAGGAAGAAATGCGAGCGCTGGGAGGAAACTGTTGACATAGCTATTAAGATTAATTACAGGCAGAGATGTCCTACAGGACCTTAGTCCTTACAGTTTTACGGCAAACATGTTTTATTTGCCAAAATGTTGGTGAGGTTTTTAGAAACTTGTTTTTTTCACAATTATTTGAACTCTGGATGAGACAGCGCTCAAATATGTTGCGAATTAAAGGTCAGAATTTGGATGAAACAGATGTTTTCACTTAAGGAACGCTCTGCATCATACTAGTAACTGTGGCATCAGGAATTTACAATAAAATGCTCCAACAGTTTTACACGGACATTTTTCTTCCACAATGGTTCTGGAAGCAGGTTTCTGCGATGGTTGGAAAATTATCACAGAACTTTTAAGTTGCATTTTCTTCTTGGAAAGAGAAAGGAGCAATTTGTCTAAGTACTGACTTCGACAGCGACCAAGAGAAAATTTAGCATTGACTGCAGTTCAATATTAATTAAAGTTCCACTGCATTAATTTTAAATCCGGTAAATAGCCTTTTTCTATGTCTCTCCCTTTGCTTCCCCTTTCCCCCTTTTTCTCAATTTTACCTCTCTCCCACCCCTTCCCCCTTCCCCCACATCTTCATCTGTCACAGTTCACCCTCTGATTTCAGCTTCTCTGCCGTTTGGCCATTCACACCCTCTATTTTCTCTATGGGCTGCCATTAGCAGCCTCTCCCCTGGTTATGCTCTGGGCCATGACTCATCTTTCATTCCCACCCCCTGCAGTATAAATATCTCCCACTTTCTATGCCTTTTAGCTTTGACAAAGGGTCATCTGGACTCGAAACGTCAGCTCTTTTCTCTCCTTACAGATACTGCCAGACCTGCTGAGATTTTCCAGCATTTTCTCTTTTTTCTATGTTTAAATATGCAATGATTTGCAGTTACACATGGACAAAACCCTATCCCATTTTGGACATTTAACTTTTACTCCCCTCTCCTTTATCCCCCTGAGCAACCACCATAACATACCAATAGGATTTAAGAGACTGTGCCATTGTGACTCATCCTTCACCCCCCCACCCACCCCATTGGCAATTGGTTTCACCCATGGCCCTTGCCATTTTAGCATGGTTGAGTTCAGCCATTTTATAGAATCCTAGAATCCCTACAGTGCAGAAGGAGATCATCCAGCCTATCGGGTCTGCACTGACTCTCCCAAATAGCATCTTACCCAGGCCCTACACATCCCTTAACCCACACATCTTGGGATACTAAAGGGCAATTTACCAAGGCCAATCCTTCCAACCTGCACATCTTTGGACTGCGGGAGGAAACCGGAGCACCCGAAGGAAACCCCACACAGACACGGGAGAATGTGCAAACTCCACACAGGCAGTGACCCAAGGCTGGACTTGAACCTGGGTCCCTGGCGCTGTGAGGCAGCAGTGCTAACCACTGTGCCACCGTGCCATTCCATGGTGAATTGTACAACACCTATTTACGAAAAGATAAATGAGACACTCCTCTAAAGGAAAGTTCTAAGTCGTTATGGTGGTCGAAAAATAAATTAATTATAAGAGGGACTTGCATTTATATAGCGCCTTCCACTACCTCAGAACATCTCAAGATGCGAATGGAATATTTCTAATGTGTAGTCCCTGTCAAAAAGAATTGAAGTGCTAACTCATGTGAATACATAATGCCAACAGTCAGCCGATAGCTGAGCTAAATAGTCGTTGTATATAGACATATATTGTACTTATATATTTTATACATAGCTGATGTGCACAAATCCAGACTGGTGCGTGGGAAACAATCAAAATTGGAATGGTTGTCATTTCCCCCCCACCCCCCCCCACCCCCCCCCCCACCCCCCCCAACACCTTTTCCCCGCTCCCTTAAATCTGGGACACTGTGAAAAACCATATCATTTTAACCGCTCTCAGGACATGGAACTCAGTACGTCAATAATCAGTTTGAACCCAGCCTAGACATAGTATGAACTCAAGAATTAATTTATCTGAAGAATACATCAACATTTTAATGACAGTTAGCTATTCAACCTTTAACCATAGGAGTAAGTATCCTTTTTACTTTCAAATACCCTTTACCAAGAAACTCAGTAATTACATAATTCAGTTGAGGACCAGTTGACTCAGTTTGTTAGATGGTTAACATGGGCTTCAGAATAATGGTGTAATGGTAATGTCACTGGACTAGTAATCCAGGCTAATGCTCTGGGGACATGGGTTTAAATTCCACAATGGCATTGGGTGGAATCTAAATTCAATTAATAAAATCTGCAATTGAAAGCTAGTCTCAGTGATGGTTATTGACTGTTGTAAAAACTCATCTGGTTCACTAATGCCTTTTAGGGAAGGAAATCTGCCATCCTTACCCGGTCTGGCCTACATGTGACTCCAGAGCCACAGCAGTGTGGTTGACTGTTAATTGCTTTCTGCAATGGCCGGAAAGCCACTTGGTCCGAGGTTAATTAGGCATTTGCAGCAAAAGGTTGGCCACAGCCCATGAAAGAATAAAAAGAAACAGCTGAGGTAGATGTGAGACCCGCCCGCCTCCTCGCTCTGCCCGTGACAGTGGAAGGCAATGGTAAAATGCCACTGACAAAAAACCTGGATAGCACGGTGGCACAGTGGTTAGCACTGCTGCCTCACAGCGCCGGGGATACGGGTTCAATTCCAGCCTTGGGTCACTGTCTGTGCGGAGTTTGCACATTCTCCCCGTGTCTGCGTGGGTTTCCTCCAGGTGCTCTGGTTTGCTCCCACAGTCCAAAGATGTGCAGGTTAACCATGCTAAATTGATCCTTAGTGTCAGGGGATTAGCAGGGTAAATGTGTGGGGTTACAGGAATGGGGCCTGGGTGGGATTGCGGTCAGTGCAGACTCGATGGGCCGAATGGCTTCCCTCTGTACCGTAGGGATTCTATGATTCTGTCAATGGCTTAGGATGAAGCATCAGTACATAATGAGCTGAGGACCAAGTGCAGGTCAGTGGGACTAGGCAAAAAATGGTTCGGCACAGACAAGTAGGGCCAAAAGGCCTGTTTCTGAGCTGTAATTTTCTATGGTTCTATGACCAAAGATGTGCGGGTTAGGTGGATTGGCCATGCTAAATTGCCCCTTCGTGGGCCAGGATGTGTAGGCTAGTGGGGTAAATGTGTGGGGTTACAGGATAGAGTAGGGGGTGGAGCTGGGAAAGATGCTCTGCCGGAGATTCGGTTCAAACTCGATGGGCTGAATGGCCTCCATCAGCACTGTAGGGATTCTATGATTCAATAACTGCCACATGAATAAATGAATAATTCACTTCCAAAAGGTGCCCGGTCTATATAGTGATGATGATTGCTTCAAACAGTAACTTTCTCCCTGTAAAATAAATGTTTTTAAAGACATGTTGTTTCACTAAAATCCTTTTTTCTCCAAAGCGTGTGCATTGCAAACAGTGAACTGAGAGGGCCAAAGTGCAAGGGTATGAGGCAATTAAAATTTACAACCTGTCGGAATATGTCAAACCCAAATTGGTTTCAAAAGGGAAGTAAAAAGTTTTTTTTCTTAAAAATTATAGTTTGGTTGTTTAGTCTCCAAACTCGAAAATAAACTAGTCATGGCCAAGAGCAGACAGAATTTAGATGTAATGGATAACAGCCAGCTGTTATATATCATTGTCAAATCTTTACGGCCAAACGCTGGAAATTCAACATTAACAGTGTCAAACACCGAGACTTATATCCCTCATAATGAAACAGACAATGGACATCGGGGACCTTGTGAGGCAACACAGAGTAACCAACCTGAAAGAGCATCAACTCACTGCTACACCTTCTCTTCACGAGTGGAACTGAATTCCATTATCCAGCACAGCTGAGATAAAAGCAAATTACTGCAGATGCTGGAACCTGAAACAAAGACAATGCTGGAAAATCTCAGCAGGTCTGACAGCATCTGTGGAGAGAGAACAGAGTCGTTCTGTTGGTGGCATGGTGGCTAACACTGCTGCCGCACAGCGTCAGGAACCTGGGTTCAATTCCCGGCTTAACACATTTGTCACGAGATCAAGCCATTCTCCATCTCGATAACATCGCATGTTTCTAAGTCACAGATATTAGGGTTCAGTGCTCCCCCCTCCTACAGCATTCCAATATTTTGACATAAACCCAGGCTTGGATGTGCATCCCCCCACTTAACAAATCTGACATTAATGTTCTCTGTAGCACTCGCCTGACTGGCTGTATGAAGCGGATTGTTCAATTAGTTTTAAATAGGCTTGGCTAACTGTCCTAAGACCCATCCACCAACTGGAAGGAGACAATTATCAAAGAGACAATAACAATCATTTATACCGCAACTCTTACAACCTGAGGATGCCCCAAACGAGGATGGACAGCCAATGAAGTACCTTTGAAATGTAGTCACTGCTTAAAAAATGCAGCTACCAATTTGGTCACAGAAAGCTCCCACAAACAGCAATGTGATATAACCAGACCAGCCTTTTTTTCTGTTGGTTAATGGATATATGGGTGGCACAGTGGGTTAGCACTGCTGCCTCACGGCGCCAGGGACCCGGGTTTGATTCCCGGCTTGGGTCACTGTCTGTACAGAGTCTGCACGTTCTCCCCGTGTCTGCGAGGGTTTCCTCCTCAGTCCAAAGATGTGCTGGTTAGGTGAATTGGCCGTGCTAAATTCTCCCTCAGTGTCCCCGAACAGGCGCCTGAGTGTGGCAACTAGGGGGTTTTCACAGTAACTTCATCACGGTGTTAATGTAAGCCTACTCATGACACTAATAAATAAACTTAACTGTTCTCTCTCAGCTGTCAGGCCTGCTGAGATTTCCCAGCATTTTCTGTTTTTGTTACTGGATTTTAGGATTGATCATCACAAGTATGAATTGTGTCCAGCTATTAAATCCAGTCTAGGCACATTGGCCTTGGAGGGAGCGCAGAGGAGATTTATTAGCCTTGTACCAAGGTTGGGGGAATTCAGTTGCCAGGGGAGACCAAAGAGGCTGGGGTTGTTCTGACTGAGCTAGTGGAGGTCAAGGGGAAAGTGGATAGTGACGTTTATAGTTATGAAGGTTCATTTCAGCAAATCTGTAGGAGGGTCGGTTACTATTCTATGACAGAGAATTATTCTATGGCACGGTTTAAGATAATCGGCAAAAAGAATCAAAGGGGCAACAAGGAGAAAATGGCCTCCTTCTGTGCTGTATGTTTCCATTTAACAGGCAGCTCTGGTCATCCAGTCCTATTTTAACACCACCGCCATAATCGAGCTTAAAAATTGATGTTCAAGTGCCCAACACAAACTCAAGTCACAAATAAACACAACCAGAATTCAGAAAGAAATAAGGAACGGTGTCATTTCAAATAGGTTTCTAAGTGTGACCCAGTGTTAACCCCACACTCATCCCCTCAGCTAGGATGGACTCGAGAATGGTTGTCTATTGGGCCAGTGGAAGGCCGTCTGCTTTTCACAAGGTCAGTGGGCATCCTTACCATAGCAGGTACATCTCAAGTGTACTGGCAGAAACAAAGACTCCTGTGTGGCCACCCATCCCCCCTCCGCCCCAACAACCACCACCTTGGAGACTCGATTCTCAGACACAGTCAGCCCTCTATGAAAAGGGGCAAATAGTGAAAGTTTTTTATTGTCCAATTAGGAGACCTTGTGGGGCAGTGGGCAGCTTCCCTTCCTCTGGACCAGAAGCTCTGGGTTCAAGTCCAACACCAGGACTTGTTGGCCACAGAAGGAGCATTCATAACATGGTTCAATGGGCTGATAACCTTCTTGGAAATCTTTCCACCACTTTCCCCCATTATTCCCCAATGGGTAAAAACAGTGTGCGTGGGAAGATACGCTCAAAAGAATTGGACTAATTGCCTATTTTCAGGAGGTTTAACCTTCCTTGGATTTCATCCCAAGCTCCCACCCTCTCCTTGACCCTCCTCCAGCAATGGGATCATCTTCCATAACAGTTAGAGATTGAATAACTTATTATAGAATCCCTATATAGGGCGGCACAGTGGTTAGCACTGCTGCCTCACAGCGCTAGGGACCTGGGTGCGATTCCCGGCTTGGGTCACTGTCTGTGTGGAGTCTGCACATTCTCCCCGTGTCTGCGTGGGTTTCCTCCGGATGCTCCGGTTTCCTCCCACACTCCAAAGATGGACAGGTTAGGTGAATTGGCCATGCCAAATTCTCCCTCAGTGTACCTGAACAGGCGCTGGAGTGTGGTGACTCGGGGATTTTCACAGTAACTTCATTGCACTGTTAATATATTTGTGACAAATAAATTTAAAAAAAAAAAATTTTCAGTGCAGAAGGAGGCTAATCAGCCCATTGAGTCTGCACCGACCACAATCCCACCCAGGCCCTATTCCCGAAACCCCACTTATTTACCCTGCTAATCCCCTGACACTGGGGTCAATTTATCATGGCCAATCAACCTAACCCGCACATCTTTCGGACTGTGGGAGGAAACAGGAGCACCCAGGGGAAACCCACGCAGACACGGGGAGAATGTGTAAACTCCACACGGACAGTGACCTGAGGCCGGAATTGAACCCAGGTCCCTGGCACTGTGAGGCAGCAGTGCTAACCACTGTGCCACCGTGCTACCCTAACTATGACCGCCAACACCTCAAAGAACAGGGCAGCAAATGCGTGGCAACACAATTGCCTCCAAGTCACACACTATCCCCGCTCGGAATATATCAGCCACCCCTAGAGGTAGTAAAGACATAGATGAGGATTTCAGCAGCAGGGTAGCTGAGGCAAAATAAGAGCCAGGCAGGAATGACAGTGTTGAAAATAGGTGATCTTAATGATAGTGCAGATAGGTGGTTGAAAGTTTATCTTGGGGTGAAATATGGCACCAAGGCTGCAAACCAAAGAACCGTAGAATCACTACAGTGCAGAAGGAGGCCAATGGGCCATCGAGTACCCCCCACTCCCCAGCTCCCAACCCCACTCATTTAGCATGGTCAATCCACCTAACCTGCACATCTTTTGACTGTGGGAGGAATCCGGAGCACCCAGAGGAAACCCACGCAGGTACGGGGAGAACGTGCAGACTCTACACAGACAGTCACCCAAGGCCGGGAATCGAACCCGCTTCCCTGGTACTGTGAGGCAACAGTGCTAATCACTATCTGGTTCAGCATCCAGCAGCTGCCAGGGGACTGGACGGAGTCAGTGGATAGGGAACAGAATTTGTGGTAGAGACTAACAACAATGGCTTCAACCTCTCTAGCGTGTCATTAACATCAGACTGGTGGCACAGTGGTTAGCACTGCTGCCTCACAGCGCCAGGGACCTGCATTCGATTCCCAGCTTGGATCACTGCTTGTGTGGAGTTTACACGTTCTCCCCGTGTCTACATGGGTTTCCTCCGGGTGCTGCAGTTTTCTCCCACGGTCCAAAGATGTGCGGGTTAGGTGGATTGGCCATGCTAAATTGCCCCTTAGTATCAGGGGGACTGGTTAGGGTAAATGCATGGGGTTATGGCGATAGGGTGGGATTGTGGTTGGTGCGGACTCGATGGGCCAAATGGCCTCCTTTTGCACAATAGGGTTTCTATGATTTTATGAGTAATAGAATATTTACGGGCAACTTGGTGGAGTAACAGTTAAATGTGTCAAGGAGGTAACTGGCATTTTTCTGACATTTGCTTCCCACATTACAACAGTGAATACAATTCAGAAGTTCTTCATGGGTTGTAAAGTGCTTTGGGACATCCTGTGGTTGTGAAAGGCACTACACAAATACAAGCTCTTTCTTTCTAAGATGAAACAGTCCAGAACTTCCCCAGGTGACAAATAATTCCGGGAATGGTTAGACTCGAATGTCAGATTGAGGTTACTCCACGTGACACCCAGTTTTTTTTTGTCTGAATTTGCTTTCTTCCATGTCCGCGGCGTCAAGCCAAAGGGAAAATCTGAATCCAGTCATTTCCGCTTTCCATCACGTCTCCACTGAGATGCATTGTTCTAACCGTTACAGTTTGGGAGCAATAAATTGGAACTATTTTGGAGTGAAGCTGGGTTTGCATTTGAAGGCGAATACAAAAGGAGCATAAAAGAAAACAGCTAATGGATAAAGCAAGTTTAAACTTGTAAAATTCTAACAGTGTAGATTCAGAAAGAATGTTCCCGATGGTGGGGGGAGTCAGAACGAGGGGTCATAGTTTGAGGATAAGGGGGAAACCTTTTAGAACTGAGGTGAGGAGAAATTTCTTCACCCAGAGGGTGGTGAATGTGTGGAGTTCACTACCACAGAAAGTAGTTGAGGCCAAAACGTTGTCTGATTTCAAGAAGAAATTAGATATTGCTCTTGGGGCTCAAGGGATCAAGGGATATGTGAGAGGGGGGTTAGGATATTGAATTTGATGATCAGCCATGAACATAATGAATGGTGGAGCAGGCTCGAAGGGCCGAATGGCCTACTCCTGCTTCTAGTTTCTATGTTTCTTTCCTGTCAGACTGGAAGATCCCGTGCCTGAGATATTTCTGTCTTGGTACTTTTAAGTTGCAGCAACTGCGGCAGGTGGTGTGGGTTTGAGTGAGAAAATATAAGTTTATCGAAACCAGTGGAGAAGCAAATTATACTTGGCAGATCAATGTTGTAATGAGGTCAGCAATGTGGCTTAAGGATTTTATAACAAGTTCCGTTAATTTGTTACAGTGGATTAACTTGATATATATGGAATATTATTAAGTTAGTAAGTTATAGTTGGCATCTTAGCCTGTTGGAATGCATATGCTCAGTTGTCACAGCAATAAAATGTAATTGAATCATTCTCTGGTAATAAAAAGGAGAAAGAAATACCCGCATTTGTGCATTTATGTTGCACAATATAACTCAGGGGAAACTATGGCCCAGTGGTATTGTCGTAAGACTATTAATCCAGAAACTCAGCTAATGCTTTGGGGATCTGGGTTCGAATCCCACCACGGCAGATGATGGAATTTGAATTCAAAAAAAAAATCTGGAATTAAGAACCTACTGATGACCATGAAACCATTGTTGAAAAAACCCATTTGGTTCATTACTGTCCTTTAAGGAAGGAAATCTGCTGTCCCTACCTGGTCTAGCCTACATGTGACTCCAGAGCCACAGAAACATCGCTCTCAACTGCCCTCCGAGGATGGGTAATAAATGCTGGCCAGTCAGCCCGTGTCCCATGAATGAATAAAAAAATAGACATTTAATTTTGGGCTAAGGTAGCTAACAAGGGCACAAAGGGGCTGCAAAGAGAGGTGTTGATTGGGCAGCAAGGTGGGAGGTAAAATATATTGTGGGGAAGTGTGAGGTTACTTAGTTGTAATAGAAAAGCAGAATGTGTTTTAGATTTGTAAATATTGATGTTCAGAGGACCTTGCGTGTGCCTGTACAAGCTGTACACCGCAAGTTGGCGTGCAGGTACAGCAAGCACTTAGGAAAGCAAGTGACACCTTGGTCTTTATTGTATTGGAGTGTGAGAATAAGAAAGTTTTGTTGCAATGGGGCTTTGGTGAGTCCGCACCTGCAGTGCTGTACTTGTGGATATTGAATCTTTTGCAACTGAACAATTTCCTGGTTTATTCCCCAAGACAGTCAGAGTTGACCTGCCTGGTTTGAATTTAAACAAAGGCTTGGCAGTTAACTGTTCCCTGGTGCATTCCCAATGGCAATGTATCTCCCAATCTTACCCCTCTATTTGAAGCCTCCGGGACCACTGTATCCTTATAGATAGGGGTATAGAGTACAATAGCATAATAAATCTTTTTAAAAACCTTAACTTGAGTATAGTGTCCAGTTCTGGACAACACATTTACATCAATGACCTCCCCGCTATCACAAGGACAGAAGTGGTGATGCTTGCTAATAGTTGCACAATGCTCAATATATTCACAACTCCTCAGATACCAAAGAAGTTGATGTCCGTATGCAGCACAAAGTGGGCAAAATTCAGGTTTGGGCATATGTGTGGTAATTACTATCCATGCCACACAAGTGCCAGGCAATGATCATCAGCAACAAGAAAACCATCTCCCCTTGATATTCAATTGCATTTTCATCACCAAATCCCCCACCATCAACATCCTGGGGATCATCATTGCCCAGAAAAGTAACTGGACCAGCCAAGTAAATACTGTAGCTACAAGAACAGGTCAGAGGTGGAAAAATATGTTTGCAGCGAGTAACTGACAACCAAAGTCTGTGCACCATTTACAAGGCACAAGTCAGGAGTGTGATGCCATACTTGCTGCTTTCCTGGATGAGTGCAGCTCCAACAACAATAAAGAAGCTCAAAATCATCCAGGACAAAGCAGCTCACTTGATTGGCAACCCATTCACCACCCTAAGCATTCATACCCTCCACCACCAATGTTTGCAGTATGTACCATTTACAAGTTGCACTGCAGCAACGTGCCAAGCCACTTTTGGCAGCACCTTGCTTCATCCTCTACCACTTAGAAGGACAGGGTCAGCACCCTGATAGGAACACCACCACCCGTAGGGTCCCTTCCAAGCCACACGACATCCTGAATGGAAATATATTGTCATTCCTTCATTGTCGTAGTCAAAATCCTGGAATTTTCTCCCTAACAGCACTGTGGGTGCCATATGGACCGCAAAAGTTCAAAAGGGCAGCTTGCCACCACCAGATGGGCCATACCGGCAGTCGCCAGACTAACAGCACAACTGGTTCTGAAAAACCACATTGCAAGTTGAAAAGTCAGAACTGATTTTCTCATTGAGCGGCACGGTGGCAGTGATTAGCACTGCTGCCGCACAGCGCCAGGGACCAGGTCCAATTCCGGCCTCGGGTCACTGTCTGTGTGGAGTTTGCACATTCTCCCCGTGTCTGCGTGGGTTTCCTCCAGGTGCTCCAATTTCCTCCCACAGTCCAAAGATGTGCGGGTTAGGTTGATTGGCCAAGCTAAATTGCCCCTTAGTGTCAGGGGGATTAGCAGGGTAAATACATGGGGTTACGGGGATGGGGGCTGAGGGGGATTGTGGTTGGTGCAGACGCGATGGGCCAAATGGCGTCCTTCTGCACTGTAGGATTCTATGATTGGAACAATGGTACAATGTGGGATTGATTCCTGAACTAAGGTCAGAAAGTGCCCAGAAGTGTTAAATGCTCTCAACTCTTGCCCTGTTGAGTCACTATTGATGTCTGCACACCTTAGCATGAGTCCCTCTGTTAGTGTGGAGGTATATTTTTATTATTTGTTCATTGGACTCTGGCTGGGGCAGCATTTATTGCTCATCCCTTATTGCCCTTGAACAAAATGGTTTGCTGGGCCGTTTCAGTGATCATTTGGATCTGGAGTTACATGTAGACCAGACCCGGTAAGGATGGCAGATTTCGTTCCCTAAAGGAAGGTTTTTACCACAATGATTTTAGTCATCATTATGCTTTTAATTCCAAATTTCATCGTCGATGGTGGAATTCGAACCCACTGGGTTACTAGTCCAGTGACAATGCCACTGCGCCACTGCCTCCCCTAGCAAAAAGCCACCGATCACTGCCAGTTGCCTGTTCTGCCTTGAACTTCGGTGACTCAGAGCACATATTAAATACATTATAAACATAAATCAATTGAAGTCATAACAGTTGTGGTGAGTTTTGGCAGTTTTGAATAAACTGAAGGTCGATAAGTCCCCTGGGCCTGATGAAATATATCCTAGGATTCTTTGGGAGGCAAGGGATGAGATTACAGAGCCTTTGGCTTTGATCTTTGGGTCCTCGCTGTCCACGGGGATGGTGCCAGAGGACTGGAGAGTGGCGAATGTTGTTCCTCTGTTTAAGAAAGGGAATAGAAATGACCCTGGTAATTATAGACCGGTTAGTCTTACTTTGGTGGTTGGTAAATTGATGGAAAAGGTCCTTAGGGATGGGATTTACGACCATTTAGAAAGATGCGGATTAATCCAGGATAGTCAGCACGGATTCGTGAAGGGCAAGTCGTGCCTCACAAATTTGATAGAATTTTTTGAGGAGGTAACTAAGTGTGTTGATGAAGGTAGGGCAGTTGATGTCATATACATGGATTTTAGTAAGGCGTTTGATAAGGTCCCCCATGGTCGGCTTATGATGAAAGTAAGGAGGTGTGGGATAGAGGGAAAGTTGGCCGATTGGATAGGTAACTGGCTATCTGATCGAAGACAGAGGGTGGTGGTGGATGGAAAATTTTCTGACTGGAGGCAGGTTGCTAGCGGAGTGCCACAGGGATCAGTGCTTGGTCCTCTGCTCTTTGTGATTTTTATTAATGACTTAGAGGAGGGGGCTGAAGGGTGGATCAGTAAATTTGCTGATGACACCAAGATTGTGGAGTAGTGGATGAGGTGGAGGGCTGTTGTAGGCTGCAAAGAGACATAGATAGGATGCAAAGCTGGGCTGAAAAATGGCAGATGGAGTTTAACCCTGATAAATGTGAGGTGATTCATTTTGGTAGGACTAATTTAAATGTGGATTACAGGGTCAAAGGTAGGGTTCTGAAGACTGTGGAGGAACAGAGAGATCTTGGGGTCCATATCCACAGATCTCTAAAGGTTGCCACTCAAGTGGATAGAGCTGTGAAGAAGGCCTATAGTGTGTTAGCTTTTATTAACAGGGGGTGGAGTTTAAGAACCGTGGGGTTATGCTGCAACTGTACAGGACCTTGGTGAGACCACATTTGGAATATTGTGTGCAGTTCTGGTCACCTCACTATAAGAAGCATGTGGAAGCGCTGGAAAGAGTGCAGAGGAGATTTACCAGGATGCTGCCTGGTTTGGAGGGTAGGTCTTATGAGGAAAGATTGAGGGTGCTAGGGCTGTTCTCTCTGGAGCGGAGGAGGCTGAGGGGAGACTTAATAGAGGTTTATAAAACGATGAGGGGGATAGATAGAGTGAACGTTCAAAGACTATTTCCTCGGGTGGATGGAGCTATTACAAGGGGGCATAACTATAGGGTTCATGGTGGGAGATATAGGAAGGATATCAGAGGTAGGTTCTTCACGCAGAGAGTGGTTGGGGTGTGGAATGGACTGCCTGCAGTGATAGTGGAGTCAGACACTTTAGGAACATTTAAGCGGTTATTGGATAGGCAGATGGAGCACACCAGAATGACAGGGAGTGGGATAGCTTGATCTTGGTTTCAGATAAAGCTCGGCACAACATCGTGGGCCGAATGGCCTGTTCTGTGCTGTACTGTTCTATGTTCTAATAAATCACTTGTTTCCAGCCTAATAAAGATGGCTCAATCTGTCCAGTCACGCAGTTGGGAGGCGCAGAACATCAATGTGCTCATATGAACACACTGGCGTGGTGTGGTAAAGTCAAAACCAATGTTGTAAAGTCGAAATAGGGTGCCAATTTATAACTGTTGCAAATCCCTAACTGTGGGTCTACCTAAACTACATTGACTGCAGCAGTTCAAGAGGGCAGCACACAACCAACAGATGGGTCATCATTACCTAGTCGGCCTTACCTACTTGTGACTCCAGATCCAAATTCAAAGTTTATTTATCAGTGTCACAAGTAGCCTTACATTAACCAAAAGAGAAAATGCTGGAAAATCTCAGCATCTGTAAGGAGAGAAAAGAGCTGACGTTTCAAGCTTTGACAATCTTGAAATACCTTTTCTCTCCTTACAGATGCTGAGATTTTCCAGCATTTTCTTTTTTGGTTTCAGATTCCAGCATCCCCAGTTTTATCCTAACACTGCAATGAAGTTACTGTGAAAATCCCCTAGTCGCCACACTCCAGCACCTGTTCGGGTACACTGAGGGAGAATTTAGCAAGGCCAGTGCACCTATTCAGCATGTCTTTCCAACTGTGGGAAAAAACTGGAGGAAGCCCATGCAGACACAGCGAGAACATGCAAACTCCGCACAGACAGCAACCCGAGGCTGGGAATCGAACCCGGGTCCCTAGAGCTTTGAGGCAGCAGTGCTAACCCAGTGTGCCACTCCCAGACTCCTTTCCTCAGGGCAATCTCCACGTGCCTGCCGGCGGCCGGCGCTCAGCGGTGAGGCGCGTGCGTAGAAAGCGAAGGCCACGGGCTGAGTGATGGCGAGGAGGGAGAAAAAAACCGAGTAGGTGCGCAGGCGCAGCAAAGCTCCTCCTCCTCCGGGGCGCGCGCGCGCATGCACACGTCCACGCTCTGAGCGTGCCCGCGCCCACCCACCGCCCGCCCGGTTCCCCTCGGCGCGTGCGCGTACCGCACGCTGCGTGAGGGGGCGGGCACGTGTACGTAAACGCCGGGTGGGCGCCGCCGCTGCTGCTGCAAGATGGCCGCTCAGGACGAGCTGAGTAAGTTTACAGCGAGAGTTAATGGAGGAGGAGGAGGGAGGGGGAATGAAGAAGCTTTTTAATGGAGATATATATAAAAAATAAACCCCATACACATGCTGACACTACGTCACACCGAGAGAGAAAGAGCACTGGGGTGGCTGGAAGGAGTTAACACCCTGATATTTAATTTTTAAGTCTCTCTCACACCCCTTTCTGTTAATCCACCTGAGCACATTTTTTAATTCGACTTTTTTAATATGAAGCTTCACTTATTTTTAGAAGGTTCCAGGGTCCATCTCATCTGACACCTCTTTTGGAGAGAGAAAGTGTGGGCCCCAGCCCTTAGCTGCCACAGTCCAGCAATCCCTGTGAAGCACACTCCCAGCCCAGCACCACTCACAGGGATTTATTTCATTTGCTGTGGGATAACTTCCATTCCCATCTGTGTTGTGCATTTTCTGCCATTGTACAAGTTGCAAACTGAGAGACCGCAGGCCTGTATTTAGAGATGCTTCTTTAAAAAAAACCTGGTGGGAGTTTGGACATGAAACCAAAAGCGAAAGTCTAAAGGAGGATTTCTGTGCAGCAATCAGCATATAAACTATATTTTTTAATTGTTATTTGCATCTGCTTTAACTTGCTCGCCTGTCACCTTGGTCCCAATATGGCAGATCTCCCTCATTCATGTTCATTTCACCCCTGTGTAATTTGAAACCAGATGCTCGAGGCCTTATGAGACATTTATTCTACTTAAGAAAGGTTTGCTGCAAACCCATTGCATCAGTTGAAATAACCTTCAGACCAAGCTCAAACTTGTATGCCTCACCTGTGCCATACAAGCCAGGTGCCTTTGCTGTTCCTAGTTTGTTAACGGTTAACTGTTCTTGATTATAGAATTGAGGGCCCTAAAATTGATTTCTGTGCCTATGAGTCAGTCAGGAAGGGAGGTGGTGGGGAGAGAGAATATTATCAGCGGTTTTCCAGCCTTGATTGCTTTAGTGACCACTGCTTGAATATCAGGAGCAGAGTGGACCTGTGCTTTTTTTAAGATGATCCTTCAACTCATGGCACTGTCTTCCACAAGAAGAATCTTTGCTTGGATGAGGTTATAGACAGCTGTGTTCCTCAATACCGCTATAATCGAGTGGGCGAAAGAGAATAGAAACTAGAAGCAGGAGTTTTATGAATGTGAAATTGTGTTTTAGTCTAGAAGGGGTTTCACTTCAATTTTTACCTGTTCTATTAGAGCAATTAAGGTTGGAACAAGTCACCACGACCACATGGAACAGTTAAAGCAAAGGGCGTGGGCATATTTAAGGGGAGGCTTGATGCGTACATGAGGGAGAATTAAGGGATTAGACTGGGATGTGAGAGCAGTAGGGAGTATGGCTGGAGAGTTGTGTGGAGCATAAACGCCTTTAGGCAAAGTTGGGACTGAATGGTCTGTTTCTCTGCAGTAGATTCTGTACAAAATGCGATCAATGGATTCAAATGTGATAGACCACGAGAAGAAATCCTGCCTGTTTACGGTCATCACCTGATCAGCAAAATTCAGTTTCTATCTTTAATTCTGTTCTGGGCATTGGTTTAAGTGTGCTGTACAATGTGATGTTACTTTTTGAAGTTTCATTAAATTCTGAGTCAATTTTGTGCTCGCATTGGCAGTCAGTGCTTACGTGACAAACACTATAATTGCTTCGTGGCATTCATAATAAGCAGAAGCAAAATTAGTATTTTTGACACTGAGCAGCTTTATATTTTAAACCTTTGCAGCAGTGACTAAATTTAATTTGTAATTAGAGTACCTATCCAGTACATGATGTAAATTGAAATATAGAGATGAAAGTATTGGAACATGCTCTGGAGAAAAGTGAGGCATTGCTGCAGATTAATGTATTTTATTTTTCATAAATGGTCCAATTTTCTTTGCAAAGTTACCACTATCTGGTGCCTGCGTTAAGGATTCTTGACAGCCAGTATCAAATACCTGTTAATGTACAGGAACCAAATCTGGCCCGGAGGCAAGTGAACGGATTTGGCATAGTCCTGGGAAAAAAAGGTCATGGATTAGACCTACAGTGCAGAAGGAGGCCATTCAGTCCATCGAGTCTACACCGACCCTCCAACAGAGAATCTAGCCCAGCCCCCCCCCATCACCAGCATCTTATCCAGCTCCCTCCTCCCCTCCCCCCCCCCAATCACCATACCCCACACATTTACCCCATTAATCCCCTAACCTACACATCTTTGGCCACTGAGGGGCAATTTGGCCTGGCCAATCAACCTGGGCTGGGAAAGGAAACCGGAGCACCCGGAGAAAACCCACGCAGACAGGAGGAGAACATGCAAACTCCATGTAACTTCAATGGGTCATTCGATTCCTTCATGTAAGATGCTGGCTGTGACCTTTCTGGCCGAAGCAAAGCTGCTCTCACATTTGTCCACTTTTGTCTGTTTGCCTTCAGCTGTCAAAAAGAACTCGATTGAAGATAACCTTTATGTTACTCAGTCTTCAGCTCCCATTTCAGTCATTAGCAGTCACCCAAAGTTATTTGATGTAGAGTGGAGTTGAACTCCTAATCTTATTTGAGGCTAAACTAATCAAATCAGTTTCAGAATCTCAAATACATGTAATGAAGTGAGAAAACAGAATAGCCTTTATTTCAGAGTCAGCGGAGATGCAACAATGCTCGCTACGGATCTCAAAAAGGGCTGTCCACAAAGATCCTGCAGTGTTCGTGGTGTGGATTTCCCCTTCCTCAACATCAGTTTGAATCTGGCACCAGGTTAAGGCGATATCCAGCAACAGTGATGCCATTAGACAGGATAAGCAGCCAATCGCATTGCACTGTTCTTACAGACAGCAAACCAGGAAGCCACTGAATCTTAAACTTCTACAAACAGTGAGATTAATGGTTTGGGCTCACAAATGGGATCAAGCTACAGTCTAAAATATTGTGAACAAATTTTTTTAAAGGTTATTTTTTATGTGAATATTTTTATCGTGATGGAGAAATTTGACACTCAGTACCAAATTTAGATTTTCAGGGCCAATGAGGTTGTTCAGCAGTAGTTCTCAACTAATACACTTAAAAATCCAGCTATATTTCAGTCAATAAGGTGCAACCATGTTAAGGGTGTTTCCAGTGGGAAT
Organism: Mustelus asterias; assembly: GCF_964213995.1. Classification (NCBI taxonomy): domain Eukaryota; kingdom Metazoa; phylum Chordata; class Chondrichthyes; order Carcharhiniformes; family Triakidae; genus Mustelus; species Mustelus asterias. The sequence continues at coordinate 8,176,194 of NC_135806.1, forward strand.
AAAAGCATAAAAATGGATGTTCTTATTAGTTTAGTGGTTTGGGGCGGCATGGTGGCACAGTGGTTAGCACTGCTGCCTCAAAGCACCAGGGACCCGGGTTCAATTCTGGCCTCGGATGACTGTGTGGAGTTTGCACATTCTCCCTGTGTCTACATGGGTTTCCTCCGGGTGCTCTGATTTCCTCCCACAGTCCAAACATGTGCGAGTCAGTTGGATTGGCCACGCTAAATTGACCTGAGTGTCATGGGATTAGTAGGGTAAATGTGTGTGAGGCTACGGGGATAGGGCCTGGATAGGATTGTGGTTGGTGCAGACTCAATGGGCCAAATGGCTTCCTTCTGCACTGTAGGGATTCTATGAATTCTATGAGTTTCTAATTGATTGAAGACTGGAGCAACTTCAGCTCACCCTCTGGAGAAGTGTGTATCACTGACTGTAGTTTCTGAATTTCTGCATTTAACTGTGAAAACTTTACTGTCAATTTCAGAGGATTAATGATGGTGAATAGTGACAGTTTCTTCATCACTACTGCGGTAAAGCTCAGGCCAATATGTGGGATATGAATGAATCATATATGTGTTGAAATGTAAAATAAAAAGTTGATTTCAAGTGTGTCAGTTGAGATAGACACACTTTGTTTTGGGACATCAGAGTGTTCCACCACTAGGCTAAAAGAACTATATACCACAGAATAGAGGGGGAGTAGGAAACATCTATTCATGCTCCAGGCACCTTGAGAGTGGGGCAGGCCTAGAAACCCTACAGTGCAGAAGGAGGCCATTCGGCCCATCGAGTCTGCACCGACCACAATCCCACCCCGGCCCTACCCCCACATATTTACCCGCTAATCCCTCTAACCTACACATCCCAGGACTCTAAGGGGCAATTTTTAACCTGGCCAATCAACCTAACCCGCACATCTTAGGCCTGACTGACAGTGAAAATTCAAATATGGGACAAAAATGGTGAGCTGTAAGCAGCTACCCCTGACAAACAGCTTGTCTTCTGGCCATCATTTTCATCTGTTCTTAAGTTGACTTTCCATTCCAAATAAAACTAGGGAGATAACTTGTTGAGTTCAGAAACTTGAAGTGCTTGATTTACTTAAAATCACTGGTACCCAAGCCTGCCAACTGCAGTTACAATTCCATTGCACCCTGTTCTAAAGTAATTGGCTGTCATCAAACCTTTTGCAAGCCCAGAATAATCGGCAGCAGTCTGGGGATCCCCTTTGATGAGGGTTGCTGACTCTAGTCGGAGGTTATTTCTGGAGCTCGAATCACATCTCCTCATTCCTCATCCCCCCCACCCCTAGCTTCAATATTTTTATGATTGGGAAATGAATAGTTTCATATAAACTGCATTTTTAAATGCCACTGTGATTTTGTTTTCTCCCCTTGGTGACGCGGTACTGGCTGTGAAGTTAACCCTTTAATTCCCAGTGAATCCAAGCCACCCTGGAAGGTTGATGACCATACCTTTGCTAAAATATAATCACGACTGTGAGAAATGCAACTTGCATCCAGGCAGCCCAACCTGGTCACATCACGCAAGCCCTAACGGTATTTATTTTTAATCTTTCAGCAACCAGGTGCAGGGTGCAGCAGGCGGTAAAGAAGGCAAATGGTATGTTGGCCTTCATTGTGAGAGGTTTTGAGTACAGGAGCAGGGATGTGTTGTTGCAATTATACAGGGCCTTGGTAAGGCCACACCTAAAGTATTGTGTGCAGTTTTGGTCTCCCTTTCTGAGGAAGGATGTTCTTCCTCTCGAGGGAGTGCAACGAAGGTTTACCAGGCTGATTCTGGGGGTGGTGGGACTGATATATGAGGAGAGATTGTCTAAATTAGGATTGTTTTCGCTGGAGTTCAGACGAATGAGGGAGGATCTCATAAAGACTTATAAAATTCTAACAGAACTAGACAGGGTAAATGCAGGGAGGATGTTCTCTATTGGGCTGTGGGTTGTGGGGGTAGTCCAGAACCAGGGGTCACATTCTGAGGATTCAGGGTAGACCATTAGGACGGAGGTGCAGAGACACTTCACCCAAAGAGTGGTGAGCCTGTGGAATTCATTACCACAGGGAGTCGTTGATGCCAAAACATTGAATGTATTCAAGAGGCGGCTGGATACAGCACTTGGGGTGAATGGGATCAAAGGTTATGGGGAGAAAGCAGGATTAGGCTATTGAGTTGGACGATCAGCCATGACCGTAATGAATGGCGGAACAGGCTCGAAGGGCCAAATGGCCTCTTCCAGCTCCGATCTTCTATGTAACCTAACATACATTATGATATACAAATTAAACACTCTGGAGTCTTCCTCTTGCACATATTATGACATTAATTGTTTACTCTTCTGTAATTTTGTCAAGTTTATTTATTTAAATAAATAATCCCAAGGAGGAAGTTCCATGTAATTTAAACCGATCTTCTGAAAAAAAAGTTTGGACCCAGTTTCATGTTAGTAACAAATATAGGGTGGCACAGTGGTTAGCACTGCTGCCTCACAGCGCCAGGGACCCGGGTTCAGTTCCGGCCTCGGGTGACTGTGTGGAGTTTACACGTTCTCTCCGTGTCTGCGTGGATTTCCTCCGGGTATTCCACAGTCCAACGATGTGCAGGCTAGGTGGATTGGCCATGCTAAATTGCCCCTTAGTGTCGGGGGGGATTAGCCGGATAAAAGGGTTACGGGGATAGGGCCTGGATGGGATTGTTGTCGGTGCAGGCTGGATGGGCCGAATGGCTTCCTCCTGCTCTGTAGGGATTCTATCTCCAGGCAAGATATGTTGGAATACTGTTTATTTGTTTATAATCATTGCAGTTCCATTTTCACGGAATGTAACAGCACAGAATGAGGCCATTCAGCCCATGTGCCTCTTCCAGCCCTTTTGCGAGACTATCCAATTAATCCCATTCCTCCATGCTTTCTCTACAGATTTCAGGGGCACTGCGACCAGTTCTATGGCAGGAGTGAATTGTATCTTGTAGGCCTAGCTAGCCTGAAACTGGAGAGACCAGGACAAGATAGTTAAAAAAAACCCAGAAATGGGATAACAGCAAGAACAAAAATGAAAATGCTAAACCGAGGGACTATTTAATACAGAATTCTAGGGTTAACATTAATTTAACATCAAAATCATTAGGTAATAGCAATAACTGAAATGTGGCTGCAGCTGGGTCAAGACTGGCAACGAACAGTTCCTAAATATTACATCTTTGAAGTAAAAAAGGGAAGAGGAGGAAATTAATTTGAGACAATCAGGAAATTGGAGTGTGAGAATGCAAGTAGAGAACTGGATTGAGTTGAATAATAGCACCAGATTCGTGACATGACAAGAGGAATATTACAAACTGTAGATTAGTTGTAAGGGAGTTGAGGATGAAATGTGTAGAGGTATGGATAATCGAGGGAGAATTGAGTTCGCCAAAAATATACTGGAAGATTATTGTTAAAAAAGTTTTTTTTTGCCAAGTGTTTAAGAATGTTTTCTCTTAAATTTCTAATTTAAGGTAGAGTTACTCTGGTTTTGAGCAATGCAAGAAGTTTAACAACACCAGGTTAAAGTCCAACAGGTTTATTTGGTAGCAAAAGCCACACAAGCTTTCGGAGCTCTAAGCCCCTTCTTCAGGTGAGTGGGAATTCTGTTCACAAACAGAGCATATAACAGAGTATATATTTGAGCAATGCAGCAGAGTGATTAGGTGCCGTAAAAGGAAAATGTTATAGTTTAATATGGCAGTTTCGTTTTTTTGTTTGGTTGGAGTAGGAGAGTGAGATTAGTTTAACTGGGGCATATGGAGAATACTACCGCCACAAAGCAAGTGTAGCAAATGGCCTGTTTCTGTAGTGTAACCTGCACAGGTTCCATAATACAGTCCTGTTCTGGTTCTATAATACTGTATATAACCGTTCCCCCGAGACCAAACTTTAAACTCACACCTTCTGGACCAGTTATGCCAGAGATGGGCAACATAGGCTAGTGAGTGGGCTGCATGAGTGGCCCCCCCTTCATCTCAGTGGGCTGCAATGTTGAAATCGGGCTTGTTCACTAACCATCACTCCATGAATAAGATTAAATACATTTAATACATGCTGAATATTCCAGAACAAGTTATAGAAAATGCTTAATCATTTATATATTAATAGAATCTCATCAACTTTAAATGGTAAAACAAAAGAAATATTTACGCTTTGGACGCAAAAGGAGCGCACGGCTCTCATAGTCAATGTTGTGAGCAATCAGCACGCACCTCACTTCGCATGTCCTTGCTTTACGTGCGAGTCACTTCAGTCAGACCGGTAGGAAAAAAACTACATGGATGGAAATCAGCGGAATGTGGCAACTCTGCGTGTGGGCAGCAGTAAACAAAATGTCTCGTGGGCCGCACTCAGAACCCAGATGGGCCACATGTGGTCCCCGGGCCACAGGTTGCCCACCGCTGAGTTCTATGAATGATGGATGCCAACAGTGATGAAAATACGTAGCAAGTATGAAAGCTCAGCTCTCCCTTGGCCAGAACCAAGACAGGGTATTTGATGCATGTGTTGGAGTGGTGCTGTTACTGGGCCATCTGTTCTGCAAGGTTACCCCAAAAGCATATTTACCATTGGAGATGTTTTTGTGGTGTTAAGGGAGCATCAAACATCATCTAAATTCTGGCACGTTTTTCTCTTAGGACCATTGTCAATTCAGGCAGTGTGTAAATGCAGTATTGGTAAGTAGGTATTGCAAATTACCTGTTCTCGGTTTTCACTTTAGCCTTTTTTTGTAGTTTTCAGATTTCATAATGTTCAGGCACATCAAGTTTATGGTTTCTCTCTGAGTGTCGACTGGCTGGCAGAGTTATTCTGAAGTTAAACACAGAATTCAGATGGGCATAAATATACCACACATTGTCCAGCAGTATTTAAACAACATGTTTAAAATAGCTTTCAAACCAGCAAACCCATTTGTTATTTCAGCATCCTGGATATGTTGCAGAAATAAGCCTGTTAAAATGTTTAGACATCTAATATTCTTTATGTGATCTCCCCTTTCCATTCCATAGCTGGGCAGAGATGTTAACTTCTTCGTCATCCAAGGTTGCAAAATTGATTAGCTTTTCATTGGGTAGTTGGGTCCTCCTAAGTGTTGTTCCACACAGCAGAAAACCTCATTTTTAATAAAGGTTTTTTCTTGCATCAATATTGTATTCCTAACTTTAATCTCTAGGATGTTTCAAGCAAACTGTCAGCTGGTTGATTGCGAATTAACTATGATTCCTAAGATGGCTGCTTTGCCTCTGAAGAAGACAGGAAGTGAGGACGTTTTCACCTTTCCCAATTGGCTAAACTGAAAACATAGAGCAAATATTCACATGATCTACTGGTTAATATTACATGTCCTTTCCCCCATGATCTTTGATGTAAATTGAGAAGTCTTCACATCCAGATTATCATTAGTTAATGGATCTATTCATGACCAGATGGAGGATATTGCCTTGTTGTTTCTAGCTATAAATGATTCTGTTAGGTTTTCCTCCACAGATAAATCAGTTCACTCCCAAACAGATTGACGGCGGTCTTAGAGGAAACATTCACTAAGCCCCGAATCGATCCATCTTACATGATTGCCGGGATGATCTGGATTCTGTACGCTCTGCAGGAACTACTCGGGATTTGATTCTGAGTATTTCCCAGTAGTTACCTTCATTGACCATGGGGCATCATTGTAAAATCTCCCCCCAATCTCAAATCCCAATCGGATATCTTATGATTATTTGGAAGGCACTGGTTATGAAGTGTTTGGGATGGCTAAGTTTGACCAGTTTCATTAAGACTTCTGATCTCTTTTTTGAAGTTCTGTACACATCTCGGATAACTAACTCAGTTTTCCAGGTTTAAGTATACTTTTAAGTAGAGACATTCCAGGGTAAGAAGCCTGTTGCCTAGCTATAGAGAGGAAATAGTGGACTTACAAACATTTGAACAATGATGAACAAGACCCTTTGGCCCATCCAACTTATTTCGCAGAACTTGAGGAAGATAGTAGTTTACAGAAGAAATGGTTCACATGAGGATATTCATTGGGCAAGATTCTCATGTAAGTGGACTTCCCAAATTGTAGCTGTAATCAAGGTAGCTAAGTTGTTGTTGGTCAGTCGGGGGTGTTCTCTTTAATTGATCACTATGGCAGCGGATTGTTGCCCAGTGCAGAGTTTTAGCCTCTCTACAGAGGTACAAACCCAAATACTCCAATCCCTTTTTGGGCACTTGAAAGTAATGCTTGCAATAATCGCATTGATAAAATCTCGGAAGAGTTTGAACAGGTGTAACACCTAACAGTGATGCTGAACTGCAGACCTCCTCCCATCCTTTATCCCCCAATCCCACCGAGGGGTCTCCAGAACAACTTTCTCAACCAGTATCACTGTAACAGAATAGTTTGCCTTTTACCTCATTTGCTATTTATGGGTTTATTGCTGTTCGCAAATTGGCTGCTACTTTGTCTAATGGTAACTGCACACAAAACTAATTGGTTTATGAATTGCGCTGGGACATTCTGAGAACACGATATAAATGATATATCTTTGGTTTTTAGCAGTAGTTTCTATAAATCAAATTCTAGAAGGATTAATCCATGCTTCAAGTTTGAATGGAGGCTTTGTGTAAAAGTCCCGAACCTGAGACATCTTTAAGTTGAAAATGTTAACAAGAGTTAAGCGCAGTGGCAGAAAGATTTGGTAAAGAAGCTACAAAATTAGTTTAATTGTTCATAAGTTGTATTTTTCTCGTCCACCACCCCATAAAAACGAAAGGGATCAGACAGGCTGCGTAATTGATATTCTGGGTTAACAGCTGTTCTCTTCAACTGCCCTCCCCCGCATGGCATTTGCACTGATTTATTTATATAACTGAAATATTTGCATGAGGGAAGCAAATTTATTTCCCTGCCAGGAATGAATTATTTTCCCCTTTAATAACAGAATATATTTTATATTACGTGATATGACATGATGCTTATAAACAGTATATTAATAGACTTAATGTGATCACTAGTGGATAGGATTCACTGGTCATATATATAAAAATATGCACAGCATCTGCAGAGAGCACATTCCACATATTTCGCTCTTGCTGTTTTGCTGGTTAATTCTGACCAGTCTGAAATTCACTGGCACTTTCTAATCTACAGCATCATCCGAGTAAAAACTGTTGAACCTGTTTACTGACAAATAAATTGGGAATTGTAGTCTTATTGAGATCAACCAGTTCTATCTTAATCACAAAATAATACATTGTCCACGAAATGTTACTGAACTTGGCACCACCTGAGTTAACGAGGGAGATCCACAAATAAGCATAATACGTTGTAACCTCCCCGTCTGGAACTACAAAATCCGGAAACACCAGTTGCCGGGAATTTCTTTTTCAGCCGCGACTCTCAGACCTGTCACTTGCTGCAGCGGCCCAGGAGCCATGACCTGATCAGTGCTGCCAAACAGCAAGGAGTGGACTGTGAGCCCACAGTGCTCTTTGAAGACACTCTAACGGCGAATGCCGAGTGGGCCCAGGATGTTGATGCGCCGACATGGCACAAGCAACAGCAGGCAAGTGCACCTCCCTCCTCATAGGCAGTCCTTTGGGATTGAGGGTGACTTGCTTCCACTCCAATTTGATGGGATCTGAGATGGCTGTTGAGTCCAGTCTGCAGACTCTGCCACATGCAGAGATGGTAGTGCTCTGACGAAGGGTCATCCTGACTCGAAACGTTGGCTCTATTCCCTCTCCACAGATGCTGTCACACCTGCTGAGATTTTCCAGCATTGTCTGGTTTTGTTTCAGATTCCAGCGTCCACAGTATTTTGCCTTTATTAGAAATGGTGGTGCTAGATGTCACTGCAAGGGTTGTCCATGAAAGTCAGGACATTTTTGAATAGTGCAAGATGCCTACGAGTGATTTTCTTTTAACATCAGGTGGTCATAGCATGCTCACTACCACACAGCCTTGACAGAACAGGAGCTTGGTCTAATGGCAAGTGGCAAGGTTCTGAGGCAATTGGAGGCCAGCCTCCACACTGAGGCATTAGCAGAGTGTGTGCATTATCTTAGGTGGATGTAACTCCGTACCTAACTTACTGATGTGTCTGGAGTGTGGGGCGAAATCGGGATGCCAGATGACTGAGCTGGAAAGTGAGTGGCGGCTTCAGACTTTGTTGTGTTTCTGCTCCTTACTCAGGCTTGCTACTCTGCTTTGCGGTACTGGCAATTAGACCGAAAGGTTGTGAGCATGGGGGAGAAGTGTGTGTTATTGTTTTTTGTGTGTATGTAAGCAGTTTGGGAAGCACTGGTGTAGTGCATAACTACAAGTGTCATCATATGTATACTATGAATGCATTGGGATTTACAAGCCTTTTTGATAAAGGAGTGTATTACTTAACTGTTAATTCTCCTCAATTTTATTCTGGATCCCTGTGCATGAGTGTATCAACCAGTATTCTGAAATGAATAGATTTGAAAACACTAGTTTTGCCACATTTTATATCTCTGGTGCATATCTATGTCCAGTTCGCACACTTGTGGTTTGGCATTTCAACATTATTTTATAATTCAGAAAATTCCAAAGTTCAGAAATGCCTTCACCACCACCACCATTCCGCCCCCCCCCCCCCGCCCACAAGCTTTCCAGACTGCAGAGGTGAGTGTACTGTATGTAAATTAGGGTGATCACAAAATGGAGTCCAGTTACCATTTGTGTCGAAGCCCCCCCACCCCGCCCCCGTAATCCTTGGATCAGAACTTAATCGAATGATAAACTCTATGAAGGGCAAAGAGTTTTTCATGATAATGGAAATGGATCCGAACCAATCAACAGACTTCTATTTGGGGATCATTGATCCCACCTATCTCTTAAAATTATGGTAAAAGCAAAATACTGCTGGAATCTGAAACAAAAATAGAAAATGCTAGAAAATCTCAGCCGGCCTGACAGCATCTGTGGAGAGAGAATAGAGCCAACACTTTGAGTCAGGAAGACCCTTCTTCAGTGAAGGGTCTGATGAAAGATCTTTCTGACTCGAAACGTTGGCTCTATTCTCTCTCCACAGATACTGTCAGACCTGCTGAGATTTTCCAACATTTTCTGTTTTTGTCTTAAAATTATGGATTGTCTGTAGACAATAATCCAGAACCATTGACCTAAATCTGGTGTTCAGTCTGGTTCTACCTGAGGATCATAGAATCATAGAATCCCTACAGTACAGAAAGAGGCCATTCGGCCCATCGAGTCTGCACTGACCACAATCCCACCCAGGCCCTAGCCCCCATATCCCTACATATTTTACCCACTAACCCCTCTAACCTACGCATCTCAGGGCACTAAGGGCAATTTTTTTTTTTAGCATGGCCAATCAACCTAACCTGCACATCTTTGGACTGTGGGAGGAAACCGGAGCACCCGGAGGAAACCCACACAGACACGAGGAGAATGTGCAAACTCCACACAGACAGTGACCCAAGCCGGGAATCGAACCCAGGTCCCTGGAGCTGTGAAGCAGCAGTGCTAACCACTGTGCTACCGTGCCGCCCCATTATATAGCATTTTGCATTCTTTTCTAGAGATGTACAATTCAGGAAAACAGTTCTGGCGGTACCGTAGTCTGTACATGACTGATATGAATGGTCAGCAAAAGCATCTCGATAACCTCTAAAATATATAAAATATTTGAATACACATCTCTTAATATGCAGTATATTTATTTAATGGCATATTTGGGATTTGTTTTGTACAAAGCACTGAATTTTGCTTCATACGTTGTAGATCAACTTGAACGGGTTTTTATGCGCCTGGGCCTTGCTGAAACAGATGAACAGCTGCAAAGTATTATCTCAAAGTTTCTTCCCCCTGTTCTACTGAAGCTGTCCAGTGTTCAGGAAGGAGTGCGTAAAAAAGTAAGTTTATGTTGCATTCTCCTTTTGCTCTCAGCTGTGGCCCAGCTTTTTATGTCTAAAGGCTGTCACACATTTGTGCATTGTAAAGGTTAGGAAAGAAAATGGGTGTGATTTTTCAGTTTTATTGCCGGAACAGATTCCAGTAGCAGAGCAGGAGATCAGGCTGTGGGCAGACATGCAGATGAGGACGAAGATTTTGGGTTTGAAGGCTTTGATTTGATTTATTATTGTCACATGTATTAGTATATGGTGAAAAGTATTGTTCCTTGCGTGCTATACAGACAAAGCATACCGTTCATGGAGAAGGAAAGGAGAGTGCAGAATGTAGTGTTACAGTCATAGCTAGGGTGTAGAGAAAGATCGACTTAATGCGAGGTCGGTCCATTCAAAAGTCTGACATCAGCAGGGGAGAAACTGTTCTTGAGTTGGTTGGTACATGACCTCAGACATTTGTATCTTTCTCCCGGTGGAAGAGAGTATGTCTGGGGCATGTGGGGTCCTTAATTATGCTGCTTGCTTTTCCGAGGCTGCGGGAAGTGTAGACATAGTCAATGGAATCGAAAACTAATGGAGGTTAACCTAGACAGAAGTGTGGGATAGGATAGCAGAACTAACGATTTAAGTGCATGGTGGGATACAACAGATGAACTCAAACCCTTGACAAAGTCACAGAGGAGAAAGCCAGTCAGTGATGGATTGACTGTGTGTGGTAGGACTGGGGGTGTGCATGGGTGTAGGCCACGGGGAAATGCACAGTTATAGTGCTAGCTAGGATATCAGGGTTTGAAGTCCCTCACAAGCGATGAGGATATGGATATCAATCACAAGAATGGCAATTCCAAATCAGACACATGGAGCAGCTAAGCTGTTCCGTTGGGTTCAAAGTTGAATTGGGCTCAGTGAGGTGAATTTTGAGCATTTGAATCAATGCAGTTGCCCAATGACCAAGACTACAAGTCATTTTCAATGCTCTCAGATTCATTCAAGATGAAGGTTTTCAATTGCGTGGCAGCTTTCGCTTATACTGAGGCTTTGGCAAAGATGTAGCAGCTTTAAGAAAGAATGTGTCTTCTACAATTATCATTGACTTTAATTTAGAGAAGATAATCTCTCGACAGTGCCTAATTAGTGAAATACTGATTGATTAGAAATGACATTTAGCCTCGCTCCCTGGAAAGGAATCACATGACCACCATACAAAAATGTTCCTTTTTATATTTACTTGTACCCAGGCATGTTTTCAGTCTGAAACCTCGCTCTCAACTAGTTTTTCTTAAACAAGAAGGCAAGTACAGCATTGGGAGATGAACATTGATGACAAGGACAATATTTATGGCTCAATCCTTGTTGCCTTGAGAATGTGGTGGTGGGGTTTATTCTTGAACTGCTTCAGTCCCTGGAGTAATGGGGTCACTGTGTGGCATTTTTTTTGATATATATTTATTTTTGAGTATGTGAACCACTTCAGAGGACAGAAAAACCAACGACCGTAGTTTTGTCTTGGACATCATTACGGGCAGCATGGTGGCACACTGCCGCCTCACAGTGCCAGGGTCCCGGGTTCATTTCCGGCCTCAGGTCACTGTTTCTGGAGTTTGCATGTTCTCCCCGTGTCTGCCTGGGTTTCCTCCGGGTGCTCCGGTTTCCTCCCACAGTCCAGAGATGTGCGGGTTTGGTGCATTGGCCATGCTAAATTGTCCCTTGGTGCCTCAAGATGTGTAGGTTAGGGGGGATTATCAGGGTCATTAAGTGGGGTTACAGGGTCTGGGTGGGGTGATCTGTCGGCGAGTCAGTTCAGACTCGAAGGACCGAATGGCCTGCTTCTGCAATGTAGGGATACTATCATTGGTCAGTTTGTAGATTTTTGAGACCTAGTTCCAGGACATCATATGATGGTGGTGTTGCTGGAAAAAGTATGGTTTGCACTGTCAATCGTGTATGCAGCAAAGCTATGTAAATGCAAGTTATTGTCACAGCAAAGTAAGCATTTGTTCCTGTGTTCACATTCAGGTCATGGAACTGCTAGTTCATCTCAACAAGCGCATTAAGAGTCGTCCTAAAATCCAATTACCGGTGGAAACTCTACTGGTCCAGTATCAGGATCCTGCTGCTGTTTCCTTTGTCACAGTAAGTAGCTATCGGATTTATCTTTCATAGACTTTTATTTTTAGATTTACTGTTTCCAGGGTGGCATGTTGACACAGTGGTTAGCACTGCTGCCTCACAGTGCCAGGGACCCAGGTTCAATTCTGGCCTCGGCCACTGTCTGTGTGGAGTTTGCACATTCTCCCTGTGTCTGCGTGGGTTTCCTCCGGGTGGTCCGGGTTCCTCCCACAGTCCAAAGATGTGTGGGTTAGGTAGATTGGCCGTGCTGAATTGACTCTAGTGTAAGGGGGACTAGCAGGGTAAATGTATGGGGAATTGGCCTGGGTTGGATTGTGGTTGGTACAAACTTGACAGGGTGAATGGCCTCCTTCTGTACTGTAGGGATTCTATGAACATAAGGAACTAAAGTGACCTGCACAGCGCGTTACGTGGGTTGTGGGAAGTGGATCTATGTTATGTGAATAGGCAGTGGTTTCATCTCGTGCATCTCACATGGGAGTTGCTCATGGAGCATTATGTTTCTTCATCAATTTTGGGGCAGATACGGTGACTTTACTTCAGACCTAAATTGTGGGGTCAGTGTCAAATCCAACGTGACTGTCCAGAGGAATTGGAAAAAGCTTTTCCAGGGTTCTCATTTGTAAATAATTAAATTTGTAAAATTTAAATCTTCATTAAAGGGCTCAGGATTTTTTTTTAAAAAGAATTTGTTTCTCTTTAATATCCACAAAATGCTTCATACCCTACACGTGGACTCTCCGTTCCACTCTCCATTTGATAGTTTGTTTAGAAATTTAATTTATTAGTGAGTAAAGCATTCATTATACTCTCTTATAAACTATTGGAAATCTTAATTTAAGCAGGGTTTATATTTATCAGCAGTTTAACTCTTATTTAATATGGCTGTAGCACAGCGGTTAGCACTGCTGCTTCACAGCGCCAGGGACCCGTATTCGATTCCCGGCTTGGGTCACTGTCTGTGGAGTTTGCACGTTCTCCCCGTGTCTGCGTGGGTTTCCTCCGGGTGCTCCGGTTTCCTCCCACATTCTGAAAGACATGCTGGTTAAGTGCATTGACCCAAACAGACGTCGGACTGTGGTGACTGGGGGAGTTTCACAGTAACATCATTGCAGTGTTAATGTAAGCCTTACTTGTGACTAATAGATAAACTTTAAAAAAATACTTTAAATCTACTTTCTGCTCACGGTGGGTCCGACGAGGGCTTTAGGAACCTGGTCAACTCACACTCACAATTGTGCACTGTTCTGGTCTCCCTGAATTGCTGATGAGAGCAGGAGGAGGTCATTCCTCCCACACACCTCTTCTGCCATTCAGTTAGATTGTGCTGCATTGACCCAACTTGGTTCTGTAACCCTTACTAAACAAAAATCTCAGTTTTGAAATTTTCACCCCACCTCACCCCAAGTTCAACATTTTATCTGGGGCAGAGTTCCAGATTTTCGCCACCCTCGTGTGTGAAGAAGTGTTACTTTGAACGGCTGAGCTTAATTTTAAGGGTTGTGCCCCTTTGGTTTGGACTCTCCCATCAGATTCACTCTGTACCTTTTGTGGATGTTGGTTGTGAACAGGATTGGGCTAAGCTGGTATGCCCTCCACAGTCACGTAGTTTGCTAACACTTAATACACACGGTAGCACAGTGCTTAGCACTGCTGCTTCACAGCGCCAGGGACCCAGGTTCGATTCCTGGCTGGGTCACTTTCTTTGTGGAGTTTACACGTTCTCACTGTGTCTGCATGGGTTTCCTCCGGGTGCTCCGGTTTCCTCCCGCATTCTGAAAGACGTGCTGGTTTGGTGCATTGACCCAAACAGGCGCTGAACTGTGGCGACGAGGGGAATTTCACAGTAACTTCATTGCAGTGTTAATGTAAGCCTTACTTGTGACTAATAAATAAATAAACTTTAATACCTTGGCTCACAAGTGAAGAATAGCCATTAGGAATGTGGTCCCCAGGGAATTCTGGTGGCAGTGGGACTTATCCCAGAGAAAAGTCAGCACCTTTAGTAGTAATGGGCAATAAACACGAATATTACCAATGATGCTCACTCACATCCTATGAATTAATTAAAAGAAAGGGAAGAAAATCAGGGAGGTGATGGGGAGAGATTTGGATGATTAACATTGACCCAAGGGATATTCTTTTGGGATTGGGATTAATCCCTGTGAAATACCCGACTTTGGAATACTTGATATTGACGTCATATATCAAACAAGGAAATTGTTCATCTTCCTGATATTATTGGATCTTTTTGAAAGTGATCTGATCTGCTAAAGGACAAATGCTTTGTCCCACTCATTCACATCTGGCCGTGTTGTTTTTTACATCAGTGAGGTTACTTTGACATTTATTCATTTAAACAAAGTTTGGGAGCCTCTGATCTTGCCGATCGAGAAGTTTATCAAAATGATATCTTGCACCTCATAAGATGTACCCCATTAACAAACTTTCTTTTTTACATCCCAGAATTTTACTATAATATATATCAAGATGGGCTACCCCCGTTTATCTGTGGAGAAACAATGCGAATTAGCACCTTCCTTGGTTACTGCGATGGAAAGCAAGCCTCAGCCGCAGCAAGACAGGTACAGTATTCTTGCAGCATGGTGCAGTATTGCAATAGTGGTGGAAAATCTGACCGTCAGAAAAATGCTTGTTAGCAAAAGTTTGATATAGATCCATAGAAGCCTTACCGTGCAGGAGGGGGCCATTCGTCCAATCAAGTCGCACCAACTCTCTAAAAGAGCATCTTACGTAGGCTCCCCACCCTATCCCCGTAATTCCGTGCATTTACCATGGGTGATCCACCTCACCTACACGTCTTTTGGACACCTAGGGCAATTTAGCACGGCCAGTCTACCTAGCCTATATATCTTTGGACTGTAGGAGGAAACCCTCGCAGGCACGAGGAGAATGTGCAAACTCCACATCGGCATCATGAAATTGTTAATTCAGTAGTTTTGTAAGAAGACATATTATTTTACCCAGATTCCTTGAAATGATACTGAAATATTTTAAGGAAATTAAAACCTAAGTGTCATCTAAAAAGCCCATCCAAGTGTCAGCTTGGTTTAATAAATTGTAAAATTAAAACCTCTCCAGTATGTGATTGTGGTCACCCAGAACAGACCATGGAACGTTTAACAGTTGCCCAAATCACAATTATGAAGGAGGCATCGCAGTGATACACTCACTAATGCTGGAGTAATTATCTGGCCTAACCGGCTGAATGTAAAATTATAGTTGTTGCTGTAAATCTACATCATTCATAAGAAAGAAGTAGTTGATAGTGCTTGTGTTTCGTTGTAACTGGCTCCTCTAACCTTGGCTCACACATAGTGCAGCATTCTCTCAGTACTGCACAATCAGTGATGCTGCCTGAGTACATATTATGTATCAACATCCTGGAGGTTACCATTGACCAAAAACTGAACTGGACTGGCCATATAAATACGGTGGCTGCAAGAAAGAAGACCAGAGATTAGGAATCCTGCAGCAATTAACTCACCTTCTGACTTCCCAAAACCTGTCCACAGTCTACAAGGTACAAGGCAGAAGGGTGATGGAATACTCTCCACCTGCCTAGAGGAGTGCAGCTTCAACAGCACTCAAGAAACTTGATATCATCCTTGATGCACTGCAGGAACTGACAAAGGCAGCATCTTGCAAGCCCAAGACCACTATCGTCTAGAAGAAGGACATGGGCAGCAGATACATGGAAGTTCCCCTCCAAGCCACTCACCATCCTGACTTGCAGATATTTGCCATTCCTTCATTGTTGCTGGGTCCTTCCCTAACAGCACTGTGGGTGTATCTACACACATGGACTGCAGTGTTTTAAGAAGGCAGCCCACCACCACCTTCTCAAGGGCAATTAGGGATGCGTAATAAATGCTGGTTTAGTCAGCGAAGCCCACATCCCTTGAATGGATTTTTAAAAATATATA
This sequence comes from Mustelus asterias, assembly GCF_964213995.1. Classification (NCBI taxonomy): domain Eukaryota; kingdom Metazoa; phylum Chordata; class Chondrichthyes; order Carcharhiniformes; family Triakidae; genus Mustelus; species Mustelus asterias. The sequence goes on from NC_135806.1 coordinate 8,192,196, forward strand.
GTTCTCATCTCGCTGTTTAGGTAGGGATAACAGACCCTATTGCATTATTCAAAAAATAACAGATGACCTGCACAAAATCCTCTCTCATTTAACACCACATATTGATTCTGATTTTCTGTGTGTGACAGCTGCCCTGCACAAAATTAGTTTCTATATTTGCCTGCATGACTATATCTGCAGTTCATAAGTAACTCATCAGATGTAAAGTGCTTTTGGACTTCGCGGGCACAGTAGGGCACTACATAAATGCAGCCTTCCCTTTCTTCCTTTCTATTGTATATTAATAAAATATGAACTAGTTAATGCTATCCGTCGTTATTACAAATGCTTTAATTTACTGTCTGTAGTTTCTTTCTCAACCCACATGTTCTGTTAAGTGGTAGATGATTGTTCGCGATACTATAGCTTTAGCTTATAAAAATGTTGTACAAGGTTAAATGCAAATATTTAGTAATGCCAAGTTTGATCTCCCTGCAGATCTCATGATGTGGAGATAATGGTGTCCCCTAGAATTACATTGAGTTCTATGGATACAGACTATAAAGCACAATTAGTCTATACTGGTGTTAGTCCTCCATTCAATTTTCCTCCTGTTCTGTCTAACTCATTTCAGCTACTATTCCTTTTTTTTGTCTCGTTTCCTTTTGAAAGCTTTAGGGTTAGAGCTATTTTCCTCAACTGGTTTCAGAAGTAACAAATTTCACATCCTAACCACTCGCTGAGTGAAGGAATTTCTCTGCATTTCCATATTTGATGTATTAGTAACTATCTTGTGTTTATGACCTGAAATAAAAACAGAAAATGCTGAAAATAATCAGCAGGTCTCTGGTGGCAGCAGTCTCTGTGGAGAGAAAAACAGAGTTAATGTTTCAGGTTGATGACCTTTCATCAGAACTCCAGCATTCACAGTAATTGTATTTATCTCCCCCTGCTTTGGATTCAACCATAAGTGGGAATGTATTCTCCATATTGAATTATCCAACCCATTCGTAATTTTAAAGACCTCTACTCTAAATCTTCCCTTTTACAAAGAAAGAAGCTCTAACTTGTTCAATCTTTCCTGATAGCTGCCACATCTCATTTCTGCTGTCATTCATGTCTCTCAGCTTTGCACTTTTGCGAATGCCTCTATGTTCTTTTTATAGTATTGAGACCAGAATATTAATAGATGTCCAATATTATAAACATAGTTTGTCTTAATTTATCACAAGCTAAATTTGTATTCATCATTTGTGCATTAATAAGATTAGTTTTACCAGAGCCAGAAGTTTACGAAATTCTAAAATATCAACTCCCTAATGTCTCTTCTGAGCTGCCATTTATTTATACATTAGAACAATGTAGTCTGATGCTATCTTTGCCTCATAAGGTACAGGCATGATTCCCTGCAATTTTACTTTTGGTATTTGCAGTTCCATAATTTTGCATATTAATTCAAAATCTCTGCTCGTCAATGTGACCCAGGTGATTGTTCATTAGCATACAACAGGCAACTCACAAGTTTTCCAAGATTTAAGCAGCTTTTAAACAGTATGGCTAGGTCTTTGACATTTTTCAAAGAGGTTTATAAAATAGTTCTGAATGGTTTTGCATTGAGTGTGTAATTTTAAACACATTTGCTACGCTTTGAAAGGAAAATTTAGTAAGTATCTTTTGCATAATTGCAAATCAAACGAAAACCGTTGCTCTGTCTTCCAGCCTCATGCAGTTGCTAATTCCAGCATTGTATCACGTGAAATATCCACCAGAAAAAACCAAAGGAGTATCTATTTTCAACCTGGGAGAGAAACCAAAGATTGTTCAGCAGTTGTTGGACTTCATGTTGGACGTTCTGTTGATGCCTTATGGGTATGTATGTAAAGGTTCTCCCTCTATCCAATTGAAATGTGTTTACCGGCTGGAAATTATTTAAGAGGTACCAGTTCGTTAATACAATGCTGATACAGCCAGAATACAAAGCATTCTTCTTCACGCAATTTATCTTTCCCACTTAGTTTGCACAAAAATACAATATCCTGCATCTCTTAAATATTCGAGCAATTCTAGTGATTTGATTGATATTACATCGAATTTGCAGCTCAGAAACAGGCCCAGCTGGTCCACAGGAGTCAGTTCATTCACTGAAACAAGATAGAACAGTCTGAGTACTAATCCCATTTTTGAACATGTCTATTGTTTTTTCTTGGTTCTACCAATTCAATTCCATTGAAAAAAGCAATGTAAAAACATGCTATCAATTGTTGGTGCTGATATAAGGCAAAAGCTTCAGAAAAATCAAGCTTTGAAATCTGTTAGTAAAAATTATTTGTCTTTTTGCAATCGATAAACGCCCTTGCATCTTGTAAAGTGGTCTGGTGGCTTGTTGAATCTAAATGGGTCGCCGTGGCTTCTCTATGTTTTCAGCCAGAAATATTGTAACAAACGCTACAAGAAATAAGTAGGTTTTTGTTGCATCTTACAACTGGTTCTCGTTTTAGGTTTGTGTTGAGTGAGCCCCAAAATCGTCCGAGCCAGAGCCCGCAGCAAGGTGTCAGCACTGGTGGTCTGGCTCAGCCACCACCGGGTATGAGTTCGTATGCAGCCAAACGTGTTGTTGGTGATAACCCCTGGACGCCTGAACAGCTGGAACAGGTATAGAATTTGTATTGGTGACGGCGCACAGTTAGGTTACAATAGGCTTCTGGAAATATGAAAGGACATTCATTAACACATTGCAACCAATCTTTCAACATTGTTGATGAATGACTCAAAATTAGGCAATATGAGCTATAATTGGAAAACAAATCAATTACATTCCCCACTCTAAAACTGCTCGCTCTGCCAAAGCAAAATAATGCCTCCACTTGTCATTGTGTAGCTTGTCCTTGCTAGCAGGGTTTACAAAATAAGCACAATCTGTGCTACTGAATAACTGATTGATGAAGTGCGCATTGCTGGAACTAAACTGGCTTTGTTACTCTTTCTTTGTCCTTTTCTTCCTGATACACACCCATTAACTAGAGTAACCTGCTTGCAGTGCAGTGTCAGGCTCTGATCAAAACCACCTCCAGGAACTGTTCAATGACAAAAGAAGAGTTCTAAAACTTGTATGTGATTTCAAAGGAGACCAAGTACATAAAAATGTTCCATAAGTACAAAAGCTGCTTCCAGGCTGTCTGCATTTTTATCTTGTGCAGTAAAAGTTTAGATAGCGGAACCAGGAAGAAAAAGTTTTTTTTCTCACCTTTCTCTTTGAAAAGAGGCTTTGACTCAGTGTGGACATTCTTCAAACCCGACATATCCATATCTTTTCTCAGCCCCATTTCAATCGCAGAACTGTTTAGCGTTATACTGCACGACAATAGATAAATGCACAGGCATAATATTTGTGAAAGTCAGTTCCAAAGCTGAAAGCACAAATATAAACCTTGCAGCTGTGCCAGTCTGGCCATTTACCTCCCATCATGTTGGGGATAGGTCTGTGAAGTCTGGTAATTGTAGAAAGGACATTGCTGGTCTCTTACAGATGGGATAACTTGCAACCAGCTTCAAATTACTTCACTGCTGCTGCTAACACTTATGACAAATGACACAGCAGCCAGATACCAGGCGACCTTTTAAACTCCCATGTCCACAATGGAAGGTATAAAGTAGTTGCATTGTATCTACCCCACCAGCCACTGAAATATTATATACGCTGCTGGCCCTGTTCATCTTTTTAAAAATTCATTCATAGGATGATGGGTGTCATTATTGAGGCCAGTATTTATTGCCCATCCCTAGTTGCTCTCAGGAAGGTGGTAGTGAGTCGCCTTCTTGAATTCAACTGAGTGGCTTGTTGGGTCTTTACAGAGGGCAGTTAAGCCACGTTGTTTTGGGTCTGGAGTTACTGTCGGTCAGACTGCGTAAGGATGGCAGATTTCCTTCCCCAAAGGACATTAGTGAACCGGATGGGTTTTGTAGCAATCCAGTAATGACGTGACCATTATCGATGCTAGCTTTTGATTCCAGATTTAATTTTCTCATTAATTGAATATAAATTCCCCAACTGCCATCATGGGATTTGAACTCATGCCCCCAGATCATCAGTCCAGGCTTCTGGATTATGAGTCCAGTAGCATAACCACTAGGCCACCAGAACTACAAATGGTTTATTGCTATGAGTCTTGCTGTAAGAACTTTCCCCTCCTTGTCCTCCCCACTCTTGTTTTCTGTTACTCTGTTCTCCTGGCTAGTCCCAACACCCCTTCCCCACAGGGCCACTGTCCCTTGACATTCAGTTTTGCTCGCACTGACCTTTGTTCTCCTATTAACGCATTCTGCTCTCCTGCCTTTGCCACTATTAAGTCTCCAGTCCCTAATGGCACCATTTGTCTTATGTCCAGGACATCTTTATCAGTTTCTCCTTAACTCCGATCTATCCCTAACTTTCCATTCTGGCCACTCCCTTTTCAAATATATAATGTATCACATTTCTATCCCAGTTCTGTAGAAGGGTCATACAGACTCAAAACGTTAACTGTATTTCTCCCTCCACAAATGCTGCCAGATCTGCTGAGTTTATCCAGCATTTTCTGTTTATATTTAAGATTTCCAGCATCCGCAGTATCTTGCTTCTGTGTTATTGAATATTCATTTATAAATTTAGATTAATTCATGAACACATGGAGCTTCACAGAATATGATTATATCATAATGTAATTATAGGTAGGAGTTGATGTGATTATATCCGACACAATCATTATAATCATTACAATGATGGGAATGAAGGGGTAGAGTATTGACACCAAGTGTGACAGGGATAAGTTCAGTCGTACAGATAGTAAGTTTGTGCAGGCTTCAGACTTTTAATATTATATTACAATGTTATTTTAAAATATGTGCGGGCTTTCACCACATTATATCTGTATGTTTATTTAACTATTTCAATTATTGAGCCTGAGGAGAGGCCCCAGGAGTGGGTAGTGAACAGGCAGGAACCTGATTTATTTTTGATCTTCTGATGGGGTGAGAGCAGGTTCAAGTTGGTGGGGGGTGGAGGGTGCATAAACATATTTAAAATTATAATGTATGAGAAACTAAAATACTATTTTTCATAATTAAGCCCACCTGAAAGAAAAGAAGGAATCTGGAAAGGTTCAGACTCTGCACGTCGGAATGCAGCAAGATGAGAGTAGCATCTTCATTATGTAATGTTGATTATGGATGCGAAACATCGTTTTATAATCAGCGCAGTGTGTCAACACTTGCTGTTAAAATTGATACCCTGGTAATTTTAACAGTTATTTTGGGGATGGAAAGAAAACCGGCTTGCATATTGATCCTAATTAATATCTGAAAACAGTGCAAATTAGGAATTGTGAAATTCATTGAAGCGGAGCATATACCGGAAAATGAAGCAGTTGTTCACCTGGTGGTAGCATCGAGTGACACTCGGCACAGCGTGGCAACTGCTGCGGATATGGAGGTGAAAAGCATGCAAAGGTAAGAATTAGACTATACTTAATATCAACCAATTTGAGTACTTCATGTTTACATAACTTATTTCGATCGTAATGAAACATTTTAATTAAGACTGAAGGACCCGAATGGTTTAATTCTGCTCCTATATCTTATGAAAGTCCTGTATGTTATTTTATAATGGGTTGCAAACAAAGGTTCGCCAGATTTATTCCAGGGGTGGTAAATTGTCGTATTAAGATTGATCGGGTCGATTAGCACGGTGGTTAGCACTGCTGCCTCGCAGCACCAGGGACCCGGGTTCAATTCTCGGCTTGGGTCACTGTCTGTCTGCGGAGTCTGCACATTCTCCCCTTGTCGGTTGGGTTTCCTCCGGGTGCTCCAGTTTCCTCCCACAGACCGAAAGGCGTGCTGGTTGGGTGCATTGGCCATGCTAAATTCTCCTCGGTGTACCCGAACAGGCACCAGAGTGTGGCGACTGGGGGATTTTTACAGTTACTTCATTGCGGTGTTAATGTAAGCCTACTTGTGACACTAATAAATAAATAATTAAATAGATCCATATTCACTAATTTAGAAAAATGAGAGGGGATCTAATTGAAACTATTAAAATTCTGACACTTGAGCACTTTTGGTGCTAATTGGTTCTGAAGGATGTATGCCCATGGGGATATTGCTTAAATTGAAACTATAGATATGGATAGCTGTTAAGAATTATACTTTATTATGTTTAAGTATTTTAATTGGTAAAAGTTATGCTGCTTCTTTTTGTTATAGTCTAACTGTGTTCTTAAGTAAAGATTCTTTTAAATAAAAACTTGTTTTAATAAATGTTTCCTAGTGGGTCAATCTGTCTGAAGTGTTAGAATGTAACTGGTGACAACTTTGTATTGGATGTAATGTGACCAATGGGAACAGATGTAAGGGTCAGTTGAGCCAGTAAACCATGGAACCAATTACAGAGTGATGTAATAGTCAGCTGACTCACTATAAATAAGGGCGGCACGGTAGCACAGTGGTTAGCACCAGGGACCTGGGTTTGATTCCTGGCTTGAGTCGCTGTCGGTGTGGAGTTTGCACATTCTCCTCATGTCTGCGTGGGTTTTCTCTGGGTGCTCTGGTTTCCTCCCACAGTCCAAAGATGTGCGGGTTAGGTTGATTGGCCATGCTAAAAAAAAAATGCCCCTTAGAGTCCTGAGATGTGTAGGTTAGAGGGATTGGCGGGTAACTATGTAGGGATATGGGGCGTAGGGTCTGGGTGGGATTGTGGTCGGTGCAGACTCGATGGGCCAAATGGCCTCTTTCTGCACTGTAGGGTTTCTATGAAACTATTCTATGAAATTAAGTTTGGAATTGTGGAGAGCTTGGACTGGCCCAGGGCTGAGAGTAATGATGTTTCTTTACTAAATCCGTTCTTTGATTTATAAGCTGGAGCAAGTTTTGTTATATTTTCATTATCTGCATTTGAAGAGTTACTTCTGATGAGACATTGGTAGCAGAGGAACACACATCGTAACTTGGTGGTGGTTTTTGAAGAAGTGCTATAACCAATGCAGAAGGTAGAAGTAAACTGATGTCGTTTGATTGTCCCTCCTCCCATCTTTTCAGCTGCCGAACCATATCGGCAATAGAAGGCAGAGGTGGAAATGTGGACCCTTGTCACCACAATACTGAAAAAAAAGCAAGGTATGGCATTAGCTCTGTCACTTCCAATTAGGAGCAAGATGAGAAGCAAAGTATTTTCCACTTGGACAGCAGCTGCCCTGAATAAAGAAGAAGGGCTACAGCTACAATAGGGCGACAGTACTGAGATAAGTTTTACCAAAAAGATGAGTTCTTGGAGAATTATCAAGGATGTGTGATGTTTGACAGGATTAGGAGACAACATACCCGGTCCATGGAAGAGAATATCATGGATTTTGATAGGGGCTGTAACAGGCTAATGAAATTTAGTTTGGAGATTCCAGATGCAGTATTGGCCTTTAAGTTGTTGGACTCTGCATATCTGTCGCAAATGGATATTCTTTTGGTAATGACTGGACTACTTGAGGGGAACAGAACCCCTGTTTGATCAAATGGCAGCATCATTAAAAAGGTTTTTTGGGAAACAATCCTTCCCTGCCACCTTGTTCAGTACAGACTGGAATGCCATAGCGTCCAGAACGGAGGAGTCGGTGGTGACTCAACCACGTGCCAGACCAAATGGTGCACAAAGGCCTTTAAACAGAGACAGTTGTGTTAACAACAGACATAGTGTTGAAAATGGGGAAAGAAGACGCACATGGGAAGCTGATAAAAGACGTTTAAATCGAAGGAATGCTAGAGGGATTGTGAATCGCTGTTTCCAATGCGATTCCACTACATTGTAAACTGTCTGAAAAGTAGAAATCGTGTCTGAAACCACATGTGACACAGACTACGTGGAAACCAACAGTGACGAGGATAAGGACCAGGAAGGCATTGTTTTGGTGGCAGAAATGTTGAGTCCCATAATAAGCGTCCTGATAGACTCTCTCAACTGTGCTGTTTTAGATAGTGGCTGTACATCCACTGTCTGCGGCTAAGATTGGCTAGATTGTTATTTAGGGTCCCTTGATCATAAAGACCGAAAGAAAGTAAAAGAACATGATAGTTCCACCTGCTTTAGATTTGGAGATGACAGCACTCTAACGTCCTCTAAAAGGGTGATATTTCCCTCACATGCACATACCCTGAGTTATTATGAGGATCAATCAACAATAGATGAGAGGGAATCTGATGATCAACAAAGTGCCAGTGAAGCAGGGGATGAAGCTGCTACTCCAAAGGTTCAGGTACCCAAAGTAGGCACAGTGGTATCATACATACCCGAAGGGTCAGGTGAGTGGAGTGATGCCACTATAATCGGGAAAGCAGGAAAGGCCTCAGGAAAGTACAAACGCTGGCTCAACATACAAGAGTGAGGGCAAGAAGCCAAAGCTATAAATTGGGAAAATGGGGTAGACAGATGGAAGCAAAAAAAGTGAGACTTCAGTCCTGAGGATGAGACAGTAAGCATTCGTGAACCCAGGAAAAAGTCACAAAACTGTGGACCAAAGGTGTGTCAACGGAGAACAGCGGTCTGAAAGTAGCAGCCCTGACAGAAACAGACACGGCAGTAGAGGCCGGAGTTTAACAAGGAAGGCTAGGAATCAAACAAATGATAGGAATAGGAGTAGAAGCCCCCATGATGAGGAAATATTGATAGCTGTAAACAAAATGGAACTCACGGAAGTAAGAGAGGCCAAACAAAGAGCTGGACAGTTGGAAGGAGTTTGGATTGTACACCGAGGTACCAGATGAAGAGCAGCCTGCTTTGTCCCATAGGTGGGTTTGCACAGAGAAAGTTTTACAAGGTGGAATGTATAAAGTTAAAGCCAGATTAGTAGCCTGTGGGTATGAGGAACATTTGGATGGGAGAGACATTAGGGTTGATATGGGTTAAGTGATGCATCAAGGGTTTCGTATTTCTCTGTATGATCTGTATTGCTGAAGTCTGGCTGTGTCCAGCATGTCCACATCATGGCTACCATTGACACCGCAAACTGCCAGCTCCAAGTGGGGAGGAGCTCCAAGAAGATTGTGCATATCGACACAGACATCAAGTTTCTACAAAGATGCAAGAAAGCAGACAAGATACCGAAAGGACTACAGATCACAAACCCACTCAGATCAACCTATAACACAGACTACGCTGAGAGATTTAGCCGTCGAACCTCTCTCACACCCCTCAACCACCTCATACACCAGCTCAACAGCAGACGACGCAACCTGGAAACCAAGATAGATTCCATATTCTCAACTTGCGCTCAGGACGCAAACCAGCTGCGAAACACTGCCAAGCAGACGAGACAACGGAATGACGCCATCTACATGCACACCAAGAACAGGAAACTTGAGAAATCGGCATCACCACCAGCAGCAACCAAGCCTCCCCCGGTACCACAGTAGAAAACAGTACCATTGCAGGGAAGTCCATTGTCAACTTGTCGGACGACACACTTCAACCAGACGAAATCGAAGTTCTCAGCCGAGGGCCCAATTTCTGTCCCACCACCAAAATGGACCCCATCAGTCTCACAGCGGACACAGAGGAATTCATCAGGCGAATGAGGCTGTGGGAGTTCTTCCACAAACCCCAAGAGGCCAACAGCGAACACAATGAGTCAGCCAATCAACCGGAACAGCCGACAGAAGATCCGCGGTACAGCAGCCGAAGAGGAAAGAGTCGAATTAGACTCTTCCGGAAGGCCGCTGTCTTTGACTCGACATGTATGCCCAAGCCGTCAGGAGGTGCCTCAATCCTATGGAGTGGCACAGAAGAATTTGAAAAAAGGATAATTGAGAAGCTGAAAACAGAATTTAAAGTAGTTAGTCAAGCAGCTGCTACTTTTCGATATCTTGGTCTTGATATCCAACAAAGTACAGCTGGTGTAAGGATAAGTCAACAGGGATATCTAAACAGTATTGATCCCACACCAGAGAAAGGCCATTAGTCGCATTCACAAGACAGCCCCAAATGTCACCCAAGCATAACGCAACGCCATCTGTGCTCAAGACCAACCGCAACATTGTCATCAAACTAGCGGACAAAGGAGAGGCCACTGTCATATTGAACAGAACGGATTACTGCAAAGAAGTGTTCCGACAACTGAACGACGAGGAACACTACAGACAGTTACCCGCAGATCCGACCAAAGAACACACCCGTCAACTCAACAGACTGATCAAGACCTTTGATCCGGACTTTTAGAGCACCCTCCGTCCTCTTATCCCACGTACTCCCCGCATTGGAGATCTCTACTGCCTCTCGAAGATACACAAGGCCAACACACCCGGCCGTCCCATCATATCAGGCAATGGGACCCTGTGTGAGAACCTCTCCGGCTACGTTGAGGGCATCCTGAAACTCATTGTACAAAGAACCCCCAACTTCTGTCGCGACACTATGGACTTCCTACGGAAACTCAGCACATATGGAGCAGTTGAACTCCTCGTCACAATGGATGTCTTGGCACTCTATACCAGCATCCCCCACAATGACGGCATTGCTGCAACTGCCTCAGTTCTCAACGCCGACAACTGCCAATCTCCAGATGCAATTTTACAACTCATCCACTTCATCCTGGATCACAACGTCTTCACCTTCAGCAACCAGTTCTTCATCCAGACACACGGAACAGCCATGGGGACCAAATTCGCACCTCAATATGCCAACATCTTCATGCACAGATTCAAACAAGATCTCTTCACTGCATAGACCTTCAACCGATGCTATACACTAGATACATCAATGGCATTTTCTTCCTTTGGACTCAGGCGAACAATCACTGAAACAACTATATGATGACATCAACAAGTTCCATCCCACCATCAGACTCCCATGGACTACTCTCCGGAATCGGTGCATTCTTGGACACGCATCTCCATCAAGGATGGTCACCTCAGCACTTCACTGTACCGCAAGCCCACGGATAACCTCACGATGCTCCACTTCTCCAACTTCCACCTTAAACACGTTAAAGAAGCCGTCCCCTATGGACAAGCCCTCTGCTTGGATCTGCTTCGATGAGGAGGATCGCTACAGACGCTGAAAGACGCCCTTCGTCGTCCAGTACTTCCCCGGAGCGGAGAAACTACGACATCTTCTCTGGAGCCTTCAACATGTCATTGATGAAGATCAACATCCCGCCAAGGCCATCCGCACACCCCCACTTCTTGCCTTCAAACACCTGCACAACCTCAAACAGATCATTGTCTGCAGCAAACTACCCAACCTTCAGGAGAACAGTGACCACGACACGACACCACACAACTCTGTCACAGCAACTTGTGCAAGGCGTGCCAGATCATCATCTCACGTGAGAACACCATCCACCCGGTACATGGTACATACTCTTGCGACCTGGCCAACGTTGTCTACCTGATACACTGCAGGAAAGGACGCCCCGAGGCATGGTACATTGGGGAGAACATGCAGACACTATGACAACGGATGAATGAACACTGCTCAACAATCACCAGGCAGGAGTGTTCCCTTCCAGTCGGGGAACACTTCAGCAGTCGTGGGCATTCAGCCTCTGATCTTCGAGTAAGCGTTCTCCAAGGCGGCCTTCACAACACACGACAATGCAGAATCGCTGTGCAGAAACTGATGGCCAAGTTCCACACATGAGGACGGCCTCAACCAGGATCTTGGGTTCATGTCACACTATCTGTAACCCCCACGACTTGCCTGGGCTTGCAAAATCTCACTAACTGTCCTGGCTGGAGACAATACACATCTCTTTAACCTGTGCTTAACCCTCTCTCCACTCGCATTGTCTGTACCTTTAAGACTTGATTATCTGTAAAGACTCGCATTCCAACTATTATCTTGTAAATGGAGTTTGTATCTATATATGCCCTGTTTGTGAAACACAGCTCCTCACTCACTTGAAGGAGGAGTGAGACTCTGCAAGCTCGTTGTACCAAATAAACCTGTTGGACTTTAACCTGGTGATGTGAAACTTCTTACTGTGCTTACCCCAGTCCAATGCCGGCATCTCCACATCATTGTGTCCAGTTAAAAGCAGATCCAGCAATGTTTTACTGAAAGGCTGAAGGAAAATTAGCTGAAGTTTTTATAATGCATGTGGATGATTTCCTGTGGGGTGGCACGGAAGAATTTGGAAAAAGGATAATTGAGAAGCTGAAAACAGAATTTCAAGTAGGCAGTCAAGCAGCTGGTGCTTTTCAATATCTTAATCTTGATATCCGACAAAATACATCTGGTGTAACGATGAATCAACAGGGATATCTAAACAGTATTGATCCCAATCCCATCACCTGAGGAAGATCAATGGAAAACGAGAAACGGGCCAACGAAAAAGAAAGAGTTGTTGAGGGGTATGATAGGACAGCTAAATCGGCGATGCACACAGACAAGACCAGATGGGAGCTATAATGTCCTAGAGCTGAGTAATATGTTGAAGCGATCCACAGTCAGAGAGATCTTGCTGGCTAATAAAACATTAACAAAGTTAAAATTAGAGGAATGTGTAATTAAATTCCCAGCACTAGGAGAACTGGAAGATATGAAATTGGTTGTGTTTAGTGATGCTTCACATGCCGATCTACCAGATGGACATTCAAGCAGTTCCGGGTGGGTAAGGAAGGAAAGTGTTGCCCCTTGGCCTGGGAAGCAAAGAAAATAAAGGTAGTCAAAAGCACATTGGCGGCTGAAACCCTAGCGTCAGTGAAAGCATAGGATATGGGGTTTTTTTGTCTGACACATTAACAGAATTATTTTTTATGGGCACATCGGATAAGAGAGTACCAACTGAGTGTTATGTGGACAATGTTCATTCAACAAAAAGTGTAACAGAAAATGACTAAGAATTGATTTGGCCAGCATTAAACAAATGCTGGAAAACAAGGAAGTTTCCAAACTTGACTGGGTTGGTGCAAATCCAGTAAGAGTTTTAACACCAGGTTAAAGTCCAACAGGTTTATTTGGTAGCAAATACCATTAGCTTTCGGGGCGCTGCTCCTTTGTCAGACGGAGTGGAAATGTGCTCTCAAACAGGGCACAGAGACACAAAATCAAGTTACAGAATACTGATTAGAATGCAAATCCCTACAGCCAGCCAGGTCTTAAAGATACAGACAATGTGGGTGGAGGGAGCATTAAGCACAGGTTAAAGAGATGTGTATTGTGTATGTGTAAGTCTACAGGTATCCGACTGTTTTACAAAAAGGGGTGCAGGTACTGGAAAGTTATTAAGAATACTGGAGGATGGTTGTCTTAAATTATTTTGAAAAAATAATAAAGGGAATCTGTTAGAATGTAACTGGTGACAACTTTGTATTGGATGTAATGTGACCAATGGGAACACGATGTAAGGGTCAGTTGACCCAGTAAACCATGGAACCAATTACAGAGTGATGTAATAGTCAGCTGACCAGCTGACTCTCTATAAATTAAGAATCTGTTTGGAATTGTGGAGAGCTTGGAGTAGCCCAGGGTGAGGCCCCAAGTTGAGAGTAATGATGTTTCTTTATTAAACCCGTTCTTTATTTATAAGTTGGAGTAAGTTTTATATTTTCATTATCTGCATTTGAAGAAGTTCCTTCTGATGAAACATGAAGCAGTGACAGACAACTTGTGCTTCAAGTTTAAAGTTTATTCATAATTGTCACAAGTAGGCTTACATTCACACTGCAATGAAGTTACTGTGAAAATCCCCGAGTAGCCACACTCTGACGCCTGTTCAGGAGGGAGAATTTAGCATGGCCAATGCACTTAACCAGCACGTCTTTCAGACTGTGGGAGGAAACCGGAGCACCCAGAGGAAACCCGTGTAGACACGGAGAGAACATGTAGACTCAGTACATGACAGTGACCCAAGTCGGGAATTGAACCCAGCGCTGTGAGGCAGCAGTGCTAACCACTGTGCCACTGTTCAGCTGGGGCATTGTTGTGGCTTATTATACACACTATCCCAATTTTGACCCATCTCTGGGAAGCCAGGCAGTGCTCTCTTGACTTTTGCAAACAAAGCAACTTGTGTTTGTATATCACCTTCAATATAGTAAAACCATCCAAGGCGTGTTATCAAACACAATTTTGACACTGAGTTATACAAGGAGATATGAGGATGAGTAACCAAAAGCTTGATCAAAGAGGGGGATTTAAGGAGCATTTTGAAGGAGGAGAGATGTAGAGAGGCAGAGAGATTTATGAAGGAGATTCCAGAGGTCAGGCCCTAGATAACCCGAGGCATGACCATCAGTGGTGGAGAGATGGAAATCAGAGACGTTCAGCAGGCCAGAATTGGATGAGCGCCAAAAAGGTTGAGTTTAGTCATTCAACATGTGGAGAACCGTCTTTCGGTTTGTTGCTCTGTGAGGCAGTGTGTCAGATTCAAATCTGCTGTGAATTCGTGCATACAATTTACAAATGTGTCAGCAGTGTGCAACAGTATAAACCATAGCTCAGAAGTTAACTGCACTGTGGTCTTTGTTGTTTAATTTTGTGCCATTACCTTCTTTAACTGCAAGTAACCCTTTTTATAAGCAGTTATTTTAAAAGGGAAAGCATAGTTTGTTTAATAATGTCAAAGCATACTTTCCTGTTCACTGCAGTTATTGCATTAATTCACACAGGCATAGCCAGCGATAATTTTATTTTAGTTCTTTTAAGCTTCTGCACTGACATCTGGTTGGATTTGCCATGATTTTTTAATGCAGTGTTAGAAATTACTGAGAAATAGTTTGTGCAGAATGAAAAATAACCTTTTAATGTTTTCACAGTATAATTGACTGGAACAATCCTATTATTGTCAATAAGCTCTACAAGATTTACCTGGGAGACATACCACTGAAAACAAAAGAGGTACATTTGTTTAGTTTGCTGCTTTATTTTTCCTGAATCCCAAGCACCCCCTGATGCACCTTTTCCACTGGATCAGAGCATAAATGCAAAGTTTCAAGGTATATCGTTTCGGTTTGGTCTGCCCTAAGTTAAGCTCGGATGGCAGAAGGGATCCTACAGTTGTTTTCAAGAAGACACAAGCAATCTGGATTCCAGATCTTGGTCACTGACGAATGGCCCATTTGTCAGAAATTATGTTTGTAAATCTTGAGTTCAGGACACAAACGCGGATTGGCAAATCACTGGAGGGCAATCGCATCTGGAGAATTATGTATCAGCATCCAAGCAGAGGATAGGAATGTTTCCAAAAAACTCCCGTCTTCTGCCAGTCGAGCTCAGATCAGTTAATTTAGCTCTGACCTTTTGTGCTGTTAACATATATATCCAACATTTGGTAAGAAATCTCTTGTTTCAGGGCTCAGGTGTCAGTATAATTATTAAAACTTACTTATGGAAGCTGCTTTTCTCCCGTTACAAGACTTGTCTGTGCTTGTTTGATTTTACAGTTCTAGTTACCTTAACAGAGATGCATGCTGATCTTTTGCAGGGAGCAGCACTGAAACCTGAACTAAAACGGGAGCCAGTTAGCACCAGGGTTAAACTGAAAATTCTCCCTCACTTATTACGGTCTAAACAAGCTGCAGAGACATTCCCAGCCAGCATACAGGTATGGACTAATTACTACCATCAAACTGGACAACTTCCATACAAACTCCAACTCTCCTTTGTGAATGTTTAAGTTCAGTCTTGGACGTGTGTTGAACTGTAATACAACTGAATCCAAACATGAATTTCTTCAGATTCATTATTGATAGTACCACAGAATCCCTACAGTGCAGAAAGAGGCCACTCGGCCCATTGAGTCTACACCGACTCTCCGAAAGAGCATCCCACCCAGGCCCTCCCCTCCGCCCCATCCCTGTAAGCCCGTACGTTTATCATGGCTACTCCACCGAACCTGCATAGCTTTAGACTGTGGGAGGAAACCGGAGCACCCAGAGGAAACACACGCAGACACGGGGAAAACGTGCAAACTCCAAGCAGTCACCCGAGTCCAGAATTGAATCCGGATCCCTGGTGCTGTGAGACAGCAGTGCTAACCACTGTGCCACTGTGCTGCCATTTGTGATTGCTATGAAGGGAGAAAACATTCGAGTGAGTTATCTTTCTTGCAACATATAAAGTTAAAGTTTATTTATTAGTCACAAGTAAGGCTTACATTAACACTGCAATGAAGTGAAATTCCCCTCGTCGCCACACTCTGGCGCCTGTTCAGGTCAATGCACCTAACCAGCATGTCTTTCAGACTGTGGGAGGAAACCGGAGCACCTGGAGGAAACCCACACAGACACAGGGAGAATGTGCAGACTCCACACAGACAGAGATCCAAGCCGTGAATCGAACCCGGGTCTCCGGCGCTGTGACGCAGCAGTGCTAATCGCTGTGCCACCGTGCTGCCCACATTAACTTGAAGAAAGATCCTCTATTTGCAGACTCGATGGGTCAAATGGCCTAATCTCCTGCTTCCTATTTCTTATGTGCAGAATTCTTCAATGGAGTTCTATGTGCTCCGGATTGGGGCATCCCTTTGCAGCAAGTACATTGAAATTGTTCTTGTTGATGTTGTTGCCTGTTTACCAAGAATCGCTCATGTAATTTTTCAACGCTTGGGGCGACACAGTGGTTTGCACTGCTGCCTCACAGCGCCAGGGTCCCAGGTTCAAATCCGGCCTCTAAATTCACCCTAGTGACGGGATTAGCAAGGTAAACGTGTGGGGTTGCAGGAATAGGGCCTGGGTGGGATTGTGGTCAGTACAGACTCGATGGGCCGAATGGCCTCTTTCTGCACTGTAGGATTCTATGATCTTTAAAATTTTGATGACGAGTGAGGAGAATGGGGTTGGGCATGGGGAGGAAGAAAACTAAATGCAGGTAACCCAAGACAGTGATTTTGGACTATGAAGTGATTTGCATTGTAGGATGTAATGACTCCATACTCATAACCATGAGCAGGGCTACAGTGACAGACCCTGAAACATTTCTTATTTAAAAAATTAAAAGCAGTGAAGCCCTATGTGAGTATTATTCATTAGACCTTTGAGTTAACATCTTTGAATGTTTGAACCCAGCAGCATGGCATATTATATGGACCCTTTTTACTGGGAAATTATCGACCCGATGTCTATTCTTTTCACTCTTATTACTGTGCAGCGCACCTCTGATATTCCAGAATTCACAGCTAGTCTGCGAGGGTCCTTGGTAACAGCGCAAACATAGAAATTACACTGTCACAAACCGTTCAAACCAAAATAAATGTTGTATAACTGGAAGTTTAATTTGACCTATAAATAATCTGAACAGTTAATTGTTCGTGTGAGGATATAGATCTATTTAAAATAGTGCTGATTCACAGACTTGTTTTCACAGGTGGTGTATGATGGACTGTTTGGTGCCAATACAAATGCAAAGTTGAGAGGACTTGCCTTGCAATTTGTACATCATATCTGCTTAGTGTAAGTTCTAATGTGGATTTTATATATGTGTGCATTTATAGATATGTGTGCGTATAATATGTGCGCGCATATTTTTAATGAATCATTAGGGTAAAATACGCGAAATATTGACCCTGATAGAAGCAAATTACAGCGGATGCTGGAATCTGAAATCAAAAGATAAAACGCTGGAAAATCTCAGCAGATCTGGCAGCAACTGTGAGGGGAGAAAGGAGCTGACGTTTCGAGTCCAGACGACCCTTTGTCAAAGCCTTTGATCATGATACCCTCTTCAAAGTATCTCTTGTGTGAAACGCAGCTTAACTGCAAGCCTAGTGCCAGATGGATCCAATGCTTTAAGTGTTTTACAAGTCAGAAAACTGAGTAAATCTGTCAATGGAATACAAAATACTCGAGTGCGAAGATGCAGGTTAAGGTCCATGATTTCCCATGCGGTGAATCTTTATTAGCCCGTCACACTCTTCCCTCCAGGCCACACAGCAGCCCGATAGTTCCCACACACGGCCGGGCAAAAAACAAAAAGAAAAATTTCAGGGAGCACACACACAAACACATCACCCAGACGTTAAAGACAAAGATTATAGGGCACATTGGTCCATCAGGAGGGGAGTGGGAGGAGGAGGCGATAAGCACAGTGAGGGAGAAATTAATGTCAAAATCAATGGGTTCAAGTACAACGTGATTGAATGCCAGGAAATGAGTGGGAGAACAAATTAAGTCAGCCCAAAGGAGGATAACTTGAAGTGAGGGGGAACGACACGATAAATATGACTGTTTAAAATATTTGAGCTGATCTTGATTTGAACGGGCTCTTTAAGTGGCTGCCTAATCTGCTATGATTCAGTTCGTAAATAAAGGTTGTTTTTCTTTTTTTTTTAACCAAGCTTTGACTTAAGTGCAGCATTGCGTGCTGCAGGGCTTGACAACAATGCCAGATTCAGCTACAGTACTTCCAGAGATAATCTGAATCAACCAACATGCCTAAAATAAATACTGCCCATGGTTTTGGGGGAAATCAATTGCAGTACTGATTTCCTGCCATGAGAGGTTGCTGATGCACTCTTAAAACAATAGACAGCTGGCATCATTCATTCAGATTATTTTTATTTGATTACATGGGTATCGAGTTAGATTTACCCAACCAGTGGGGTTGTCACTTTTTGGTCTCAAAATCAAGTACAAAACTATTTGATTTCCCCTTTATTTGAATTGTCTTCAAATAAAGACATAAATAATAAATGGGTGGCACGGTGGTTAGCACTGCTGCCTCACAGCACCAGGGACCCGGGTTTGATTCCCGGCTTGGGTCACTGTGCAGAGTCAGCACATTCTCCCCGCGTCTGTGTGGGTTTCCTCCAGGTGCTCCGGTTTCCTCCCACAGTCCGAAAGACATGCTGGTTAGGTGCATTGGCCGTACTAAATGCTCCCTCAACGTACCCGAACAGGCACCGGAGTGTGACGACTAGGGGATTTTCACAATAACTTCATTGCAGTGTTAATGTAAGCTGACTTGTGACAATAATAAATAAACTTTATCTTTTGCATTTTAAAAAAAAGTAATGCTTTAAATATCAAAGCAAGGACTTCAATTGGCAGAGTTTACAGATATGTACCAGCAGTATTGGGAGTTTTTTTGAGTCAGCATTCAGCCAGTGTTACACCAAAGCAGGCACAAACTCTTAAGGGCATATTTATTGAACACAAGTAAAAGTTTATTTACTAGTCACAAGCAGGCTTACATTAACACTGCAATGAAGTGACTGAAAAATCTAGTCGTCACACTCCGGCATGTATTCAGATACACTGAAGGGGAATTTAGCGTGGCCAATCCACCTAAGCTGCACGTCATTGGACTGTGGGAGGAAACCGCAGCACCCGGAGGAAGCCCACAGACACGGGGAGAACGTGCAAACTCCACACAGACAGTGACCCAAGCCGGGAATTGAACCCGGGTCCCTGGCGCTGTGAGGCAGCAGTGCTAACCGTTGTGCCACCCTGTCGTGGAGCATTTTCAATGTAGATATATTTTTAAAAGTCATTCACTGCTTTGCTTGTCAATTTAACGTTTGAGGCATGTTAAGTCGAACATTTCAAAAACATTCTTTGTAATGATTGTAATCTTCCTTATTGTTTACAGTTGCCCTGATAATAAAATTAAACCTTTGGGGCCAATGCTTCTAAATGGTCTTACTAAATTGATCAACGAATATAAAGAGGTAAGTGTTGTACCTGTTAATTCTCAGATACTTTCAACCAGTTTACTTACTCCACGGTTTTACCCCGGTGTCCTTATTTGCAAGATGGACAAAGGACAAACACAAGTAAAGGTTCAGCAAGTTTATTAATAATAACACTATTAACCCTTAAATTACCCACATAAAACAAGAGGATACCCCAGCAGATTCAAGTATACTACCCGTAAAGATGGTTTAGTTGAACTGCAGGTCCGATTCTCTGAGTCCCTCTGTCCGTCGTCACGAAGGTGAGTCTTGATGGCAGCTTCTTCCTTCCTTCCTTCTCTGGTCAGTCTTCCAAATGGTCACGGCCGCCTCCCTTGTCGAGTCTTCGCTGCTGGTCTCTCAAAGTGTGTCCCTTTATCCCCCAACCTGCTTGCCTTTCCGGAAACTTCTCTGGCTTCTGGCCAATGAGGTCCCAGGAGGGGGTTCCAATACCCAGTAGGTTTCTTGATGTCTGCCTGACAGGACACCAGGGTCCGCCCCAAGGTGTCCCATCTCCCAGGAACTTTCGGTGACGGAAAGTCTGGCCCGATCTGGGCTTCTAACAATAGGCCGGTGCATTTCAACAAGGTGTAATGATCTCCTGCTGAGTCTCGGTAGATTGTAACGACCTTTGATGGGTCAGGCGCAGACACGTCTGTGTATTTGTACAATTGGCCTGCCCGAGGTTTGACTGTGTTTGATTTTAATATGCCCAATTCTTTAATTTAGGATATCCAATTTTATCAGCCTTAAAACTAGGCCCTGTTTATATCACCACATAAGACTTTTGAAATCTTTTTGATCCACACCTGTGTACCTATTTTGGTGCCTGTATTTTGCTCTCTCCTATTCTCTCATCTTTTCCCACTATGAAAATGCTGCAACTTAAACTGGGCTGAGGTTCCACAATTGCCAACAGTCCCTGGTACCTGCCCAAGCAACCATCCTTCATGCGAGAGACAATGCTTTGTCAGGAACTATTGATCTGTGAGCATCATCGCAACAAAGTCAATTCCTGTCCTCACCTCGACGTAACACGGCAGCAATTGGGAGTAGAAACTTCAGCCAGAGCATTGATGCATGTTGTATCACTTCTACAACTAAGAACCAGCTCCCTCCAAGAGCAAGGATCAAATCTGGCATTTGGAGTTGGTTTTGATCTTTCTATTTTCTCCACAATCCCAGACTCATTCCATGCCAGAGGAGTGTCCTCTGCCACCTCAGTCAAATTATTACTCTTCTGTGATGTGAATATTTGATTTATTATTGTCACATGTATTAACATACAGTGAAAAGTATTGTTTCTTGTGCGCAGACAAAGCATACTGTTCATAGAGAAGGAAACGATAGAGTGCAGAATGTAGTGTTACAGTCATAGCTAGAGTGTACAGAAAGATCAACTTAATGCAAGATAAGTCCATTCAAAAGTCTGATGGCAGCAGGGAAGAAGCTGCTCTTGAGTCGGTTGGTACGTGACCTCAGACCTTTGTATCTTTTTCCCGACGGAAGAAGGTGGAAGAGAGAATGTCCGGGGTGCGTGGGGTCCTTAATTATGCTGGCTGCTTTTCCGAGGCAGCGGGAAATGTAGACAGAGTCAATGGATGGGAGGCTGGTTTGTGTGATGGATTGAGCTACATTCATGACCTTTTGTAGTTCCTTGCGATCTTGGGCAGAGCAGGAGCCATACCAAACTGTGATACAACCAGAAAGAATGCTTTCTATGGTGCATCTGTAAAAGTTGGTGAGAGTTGTTGCTGACATGCCAAATTTCCTTAGTCTTCTGAGAAAGTGGTGGCCTTTCTTAACTATAGCATCGGCATAGGGGGAACCAGGATAGGTTGTTGGTGATCTGGACACCTAAAAACTTGAAGCTCTCGACCCTTTCTACTTCATCCCCGTTGGTGTAGACAGGGACATGTTCTCCTTTACGCTTCCTGAAGTCGATGACAATCTCATTCGTTGTTGTTGCCGCACCAGATCCTCTATCTCGTTCCTGTAATCTGTCTTGTCAGTTTTAGTGTCAAGTCACTGTCTTGACAGTGAAAGTCAGCAGCCAATCACCTCTGTGCATTGCTGCCATAGCTAATTCTGTCCCGACCCAGCCTGTGCACATGGAGTTCCATTAATGCTAACTGGCTGGCCGCTAATCCAGCTAATTTTGACTCCCTAAGTAAGGACAATTGAACCTAGTCGTAGCACATGTATCGCTAACCGAGCACAGAACTGAGATTGCATGTGGAGCCTTTCTCCTTCGTATGGCTGAGGTACTCAGTACCTGGCATTTGTAGGCATTTACGGATGTACTCTAGAATATGTAATCACCTTTAGTGCATTGTAAGCAAGTTGATTTTGTTTTTTCTTTCATCCTATTCAAGTTTTTCTGATATTTGACCTGTAAAGCTATTCGACATCTTAGTCACAGTCTCCTGCCTCTAGAATCTGTAAGATATTGCATCTTATGTTAATTGTTCTTGCTTTATCTTGTCCAAGGATCCAAAAGCCCTTTCCATGGCATATTCAGCAGTTGGGAAATTATCCAGGTGAATATTTCTAATTTTATTTCAATTTTTTTCTAATTCTGTCAAGTGTTGACATACAATTGTCATGGTGTGCATCTTTTTTGAATTATGGAAAGTGCCTCATGATATGTTATTTTTGAACAAATAGCTCGGTGATGTTTATCTTGTGGGGTAGCATGGTGGCACAGTGGTCAGCACTGTTGCTTCACAGCACCAGGGAGTTGGGTTCAATTCCAGCCTCCGGTCACTGTCTGCATGGAGTTTGCACATTCTCCTCATGTCTGCGTGGGTTTCTTCCGGGTGCTCCGGTTTCCTTTTACAGTCCAAAGATGTGCGGGTTAGGTTGATTGGCCATGCTAAATTAACCCATAGTGTCCCAAGATAGGTTAGTGAGGTAAATATGTGCGGTTACAATGACAGGGCCTGAGTAAGATGCTCTGTCAGAGAGTCAGTACAGACTCGAATGGGCTCCTTCTGCACTGGAGGGTTTCTATATTTTGGGCTTTTATTTTTCAAAATGGGTCTTCTGAATTTGGGAAAATGCAACGTATGCTATCTCCAATTGCAAAATACCATGCTTAACATTGTTCTTAATTAGTGAGTCCTTTCCATACTCCTTTTCGTAGAACGTTCTAAGCAACGAACATCTCTTAAGCCAAAATTGATGAAGGGTTTTGATAGAAATTGTTTCCGTTGGCAGGAGAGTTGGTAACCAGAGGACACAAGTTCAAGGTAATTGGCAAAAGAGCCAAAGGGTGGGGTGGGGCTTTTAATTGTGCGCAATGCTTAATGATCTGGCCTGCATTGCCTGAAGGGGTGGTGGAAGCAGATCTTGCACAGCCCTTTCAAAAGAGAATTGGACAAATACTGGGAGGGAAAACATTCGCAGGGAATATACAGTGGGAGTGGGACTAATTGGATAATTCTTCGAAAGAGGCACAGCGGGCTGTACAGTGCCCTCCCTGCATGTTATGACTTTATGATAAGTACAACTGCACATGTTCATAGTACATTTAATAATTAAACACTGCACAGTTGAAGAAAATTGAAAATTAATTGAGTAGTAAGAAAGTAAATTGGAGTTAGAAATCTTAACTGCTAAGAAGAATTATCTTCCACTTCCTGAGTCACTGGAGAATATATTTTCTAATCTGTAGCAGGAATACTTTGCGTTTGCCACATATGAAGTATTTTGAAGAGCAAATTTTGAGCTCCTTCATCCTTTTGTATGCAGAAGTCAACATGCTCGGTTTGCCATCACTTGCTGAACTAGATTTTCTAGAGCAGAGACTAGGCTGTTGGAAATGTATAACATGCCTGGTATTGGCACAGAACCATTTCTCTAACTTGGCAGCAATCATGGTCAAACTTCAGACACTTACCGATGTAACTGGCTCTGTCCGCTGAAGATCTTATTGAAGGCGGAGCAGTCTAGAGGAGCCAAATGGCCATACTCCTCCTGTTCCTGTTATGTTCTTCTCTGCACCATACCAAAGATGGGGAGTTCATGTGGTACAGGGGAGGCTTAAGTGGGGAAAGAATTAGTACAAGCAGTTTAAACAAACAAAAACATTGTGGATATCTCTCTCACCATCTGAAAGATTGTCCACATTCAGAATTAATAATAAAACCTTAATTTATTAACCATGCAAGTCTTCCAGTACCATAAACATGGAAGGCTTAGATATCTGTACATATTGTGTAACTATTATGTTATCAATGAAGTATGTTTTTCTACCCTACACATTTAGCCGTTTACCACAACTTTTCACAAAAGATTTAGCACTTGTGCAACAGTTTTTTGAAGCCATGTGCAAGGTATGTGGAATTTCTCTCAGAAATTTTCCTTTTATGTTATAATGTCTGATGGTGTTTCTAACAAGGGATTTTTTAAATCTGTTTTATTAATAGGAAGGCCCTGACATCAGGCTTTCCATTCAGGAAGCTTTGGCTATGATGGTAGGCGCCTATTGTTCCTTGCAAGGAGCTTCTCTTACACTCATGGAAGCTCTGGTTGCTGCATATCTGGAGAAGGTACGTCCAAACTTATAGCTGAATGCTATTAGACTGATATAAAGAATATCCTTCATGCCGTGACCATTTAAAACAACAGCCTTTATATAGCATCTTTAATGTAATAATATGAGCACTTTGCAAGCGTCATCAAACCATGTTTAACACCAAGCCATGGAAGGAGATATGTTACTGTAAAAATGGCTATATTTTTCATTGAGGGAATATGTGGCGAGAATTAAAGAATTTTAAATGGTTGTTGCAGTGTCTTGCACTAACTTAATGCATTATGGTATTCTATGATAACAAGTGCAGACAATCCAGGATATTAATTTGAAATGTTAAGTTACGAAAGGACTGGCATTTATGACTCCTCCCTTCAAACTCAAAAAAAGAAGCATTAAACCTACAATTAATGTCTGTAGCAATGGTCTATAGTGTAGGAGCAAACCTCAACATTTTGTTGTTTTACTGTTTGCTGTTAAGTTTTTCTGCAAATACAATGTAGTGTTGTAGAAAACTGAATACTAACAGCTACACTGAAGGCAGTACATTGGGAATTTCCAAATTGGAAAGTCAATGTCAAATGGCTTTTCTAAAATGAGATGCAGGAGCAGAGGAAAAGCAACGTGAATTCATTTTTACCGTGTATATATAGAATCTCTGAATCGTATTCTCTCGCTCTTTTTATAGCCTGAAGTGCAAGTGCGGCAAGTTGCCGTGAAGTTTGCCAGCAAAGTGTTTGCCTCAGACCATATTCCATCCAGATACATGCTGTTACTTGCTGCAGGAGACCCGTAAGTTTTCTCTCATAAAAGCAGCAGAGTACTACATACTTACATTGTAGGTCAAAGAGGTGGGCTTTAGGAGGAGAGGAGAGGTTTGTTTCAAAGCTTAGGGCCCAGGCAGCTGAAGACACCGCAGCCAACGGTGGAGCAATGAGAATCAGAAATTGCCAAGAGAGCAGAATTGGAGGAACATTGAGTTTTTTTTAATTCACTTGTGGGACATGGGCATCGCTAGTGGGCCAGCATTTATTACCCATCCCTAATCGCCCTTGGAGGGCAGGTGAGAATCAACCACATTGCTGTGGCTCTGGAGTCACATGTAGGCCAGACCGGGTAAGGACGGCAGATTTCCTTCCCTAAAGGACATTAGTGAACCAGATGGGTTTTTCCAATAATCGACAATGAATTCATGGTCATCAGTAGATTCTTAAATTCAGGTATATATATTTTTTAAAGTTCAAATCAGCCGTGGTGGGATTCGAACCCAGGTCCCCAGAACATTAGCTGAGTTTCTGGATTAACAATCTAGTGATAATACCACTTGGCCATCTCCTCCTCCAGAGAGCTTGGGAGTTGTGGAGCTGTAGGAGTGAGGCCACGGGGGAATGTGAAAACGAGTGCAGATTTTAAAATCAATGGGGGCAATTCTCCCATCCCACTGAGCTAATTTTGTAGCGGAGAGGGCCGGGAGATTCTCGCGCAGCCGATTCACAGGAGCGTTCCCGTCCCGATAGCGTCTCCCAGCGCCAGATTTCTGGCGCCGTCAGCTCCACGCTGCAAATCAGCAGGGAGATGCCAAGACCCTTTAAATGGTCATTTTAATATACTTTAAATATACTTAGCAGGCCTGGGACTGAAGTCTCCGGGGAGCTGGCAGCCCAATTCCCCTCACTGGAGTGAAGAGGGGGGGCAATCAGAACCCCCAGAGGTCGGGAGGGAGGGTGCTCTCTGGGCATTGGCACCTTGGCAGTGCCAGCCTGTGCCCCCGACATTGTCCAAGGGGCAAAATGCCAGTGTCCAGGGGGAACTGCCCATCAGTCATGGGGCAGTGCCAAGGGGGCAGGGCCTGGTAGGCCAATCGGTAGGGGTGAGGGGGTTCCGCTGCCACTCTGCAGACAGGATTGGTGGGGGAAGGAGGGAGGTCAGCGATCGAGGCGGGCTGTGGGGTAATGGGGGAGGGCGGGGTTAGCCTTCTGCAGGGGTCGGGACTGCAAGGGTGGGGTATCGGAGGGTGGGGGGGGTGCTGGAGATCGGGCCGGGCCAGGAGTGGGTGGTGTCAGGGCTGGCCCGGGAATGGTCGGGGGTCCAGCAATCGGACCGTGGGGGGTGCTGAGGGCCGACGATGCAGGGATCGCAAGGCTGGCCAGCGATCAGGAGGTCGTCAGTGCAGGGCCGGCAGATCGGCGCGTGCGCAGTGGCCTGGTCAGTGCTCTGCTGCCAGCCTCTCCAGCGGGAATAGGCCCCACACACTGATTTTTAATATTCGCGCTAGTGCGCTCTGCAGTGCACCGAGTGTGGGAGATTCTTCTCTGAACTCCCACTGAAGAAAACCGTGTGAATTACTCCAGTTTTCACGCGAATTCAACACTTGTTTGGGAGAATTCCGGCCAATATATCACATAACCAAGCAATATAGGTCAGCAAACACGAGGGGAGATTGGTGCGAGTTAGGATACAGGCAGTAGTTTTGGATATGGGGAGATTAAATCCACTGAGGAAATAAGTGTACTGCTTAACCTCTTTTCAGAACAGTTTATTTTTAAACATTTGCTTCTATTCACCATTTGTTCCCAACGTATCGTGGGGACTATTTAATCGGGTAAGAGCAAATGAAGCAGTTATAGTCAACTTGCACGTTTGTTAAATTAGCACTGAATCTAAACATTATGAAACAAACAGCAAAGAACACTAAATTTGGCCATCGAACTCTCTGTTTCACATTAGGAGAGAGGAAGTATATGGTGAAGCACGACACGTTCTGAGGGCTCTACCAAATCAAGCAACAGAGAAGGAAAGCACCCCTAAGGTCATGCCATCCTTTCCTGAAATGGTCCATTACATCCAGAATAAGGTAATATTTTTTCTTCTCAATAGTTTTACTATGAGGCTCCGTTAGTGATTCCAGCTCGCCAAAGAAAACAGTCAGAGTTAAGAATGCGCGATAGGTTACCGTTCCAACAACCCCATGGTGCAACGTTGCTCAATTCAAATTCATTATAGAAATGGAATCAGCCTACAGTTTACACCAATGTTGGTGCCATTCACATCCTGAAAAAGTATATTTTTTACACGTGGCTTTTTATACTTTAAGTCTCATCCTTTTTCATAAAACGTTTGTGTTTGTAACAATCATTTCAATTAATTGTTGGAGCAAAACATGTTAAAAAGTGACTAGAAAACTAATCCACAGTAATCCATGCACGGTGGCACGGTGGTTAGCGCTGCTGCCTCACAGCGCCAGAGACCCGGGTTCAATTCCCAGCTTGGGTCACTGTCTGTGCAGAGTCTGCACATTCTCCCCGTGTCTGCGTGGGTTTCCTCCGGGTGCTCCGATTTCCTCCCACAGTCTGAAAGACGTGCTGGTCAGGTGCATTGGGCATGCTAAATTCTCCCTCAGTGTTAACCAAACAGGCACCGGAGTGTGGCGACGAGGGGATTTTCACAGTAACTTCATTGCAGTGTTAATGTAAGCCTACTTGTGACAATAATAAGTAAACTTAAACCATACTCTGACTGGCTAAAGATGTCTTCAATTTGGTTAACCTGTATAATAGGATTGGTCTTTACATTTCCATTGTTACGGTCAAGGCATGACAACATGAAATACGACCTGGATTAGGCCTTTGGTTCCTCAAGCCTGCTTTGCCATTCACTAAGATCATGACTGACTGTCACTTAATTTAGTACCCAAAATGAGAACATGAAGTATCAGCACAGTGGTTTCATGCACTATCCCCCAAAAAACAACTCAACTATCCCATTCCATCCTTCAGTTAACGAGAGAACGGGTATCCTAATTTTGATTTTCCTTCTCAACAGGCGTCTCAGAGGATAAAAACATCAGCACAATATACTGTTGGAACATACATTCTGCCATTTAACCCTGCTACATACAATGAGGTAAGAAGAAAGAAGATGAAAGAGATCAGGTGGTGTAGAAATTTGTTTGATACCTAAAATAGATTGCTGGAACATTCAGATTACTTGCAATATTATCCCCTAATCTTGGCGTGTAAAATGAAAATAATAAAGTCGAGGGTGATTCAAATTGATTAGTGAAAGCAGAAAGGTTTAGTTGACGTAATAACTGATATCGGAAGAATACACGAACCTGAGCGACCATTCAGAATTTCCAAATGGAAATTCAGTTACCGACAGAGGTTTTGACAACGCATGTAACATGGAATGGAAGCATTATCCATTCATAAGCAGATTTATCTGATTTAATTCACATCACACACATGTGTGATGCAAGAATAATTGATCTTGTGCAACGGGGGTTGCGCTGCTGCGAATGCCACAGAGTTTAAACTGAGCGTTTTAACATTTATGATGGGATCTCACGTGAGAACTATTTTCATGATCTGGAGAGGAATAGCAATTGTACCATTAAGCCGAAAGTTGACTTAATCATTTATTGCAAGAGTGTACCCAATGTCACAGTGATTTTCACAATTTGGGAAAGTTTCAGGAGAGTGCTTCAATTTGTTGTATTGGTTTTATTTGAAACCCATTGATTTCTTAGAGAGTGTTTGACCATATTAATCTTCAGGTTGAAAAATGAGTTTTCCTTTCATTTCTTTCTAAATTAAACCATAACTCTTCTTTTCTGTCCATCTCAAGTTCATGCAAAATTCTCCTTTAGATAATCAAAATTTCTGGCCAACATTTGTTTTTATTTCAGCCAGCTTTGTTCGATAGCTTCTCAAGGTAATGCTTTGCAAAAAATATGGTGAATACCTTCTCTGGGGTTGCATCATGCTGGCAGATTAGAGTGCAGCTTTCTGCGTCACACCAATGTAAAGTTGTAGTGCAAACGTGGATCCTGGCCTGCCTCCCAGGCGTACCAGACTGAGCTGTCTTGCAAGGGGTTAATCTCGCA
Source organism: Mustelus asterias (assembly GCF_964213995.1). Lineage (NCBI taxonomy): Eukaryota > Metazoa > Chordata > Chondrichthyes > Carcharhiniformes > Triakidae > Mustelus > Mustelus asterias. Next base: position 8,221,222 of record NC_135806.1, read on the forward strand.
TTACGTTGGATTGACAGTGTGATGTCAGATCTGAAGGGTTGCCTAGCCAGATGCTAGGATCCTGAGAAATCTCATATCTCAACGAATAGCAGGAATAGAGTAGAATCGAAGTGACTTCCTGAGAGCTGTGACACTCCTTGGTTTGGTTCCATGGGAACAGAACAACCCTCACCATCCTGTAAAGTTTAGGGGAACCCTTTGATGGAAATAAAATTAGAACAGAAGTGTTCTTTGGAGATTTTTGTGTTTAAAGCATAAGGGTTCAAAATATAGTATTAAGTTAGTAATATTTGTCTCGTGTACAGTAAAGGTTTTTGTTTATTTTGTGAAATCTTGTGGTGTAATTCTTTCAGTTAACCATTGGGAGTTTGAATATCTTCTAAGAAGTTACCGGCCTCCACTGAGATTATAATCTCTAATTTAAATGCTCAGAGAACGGGGATTCTCCTGTTCCCATTACCAGCTGTAAGAAACACTTTGCCCATGCACCTTTTCAAATATTCAAATGGGTGGCATGGTGACACAGTGGTTAGCACTGCTGTCTCACAGCGCCAGGGACCCGGGTTTGATTCCTGGTTTGGGTCACTGTCTGTGTGGCGTTTGCGCATTCTCCCCGTGTCTGCGTGGGTTTCCTCCGGTTTCCCCTCTCAGTCTGAAAGACGTGCTGGTTAGGTGCATTGACCCAAACAGGTGCTGGAGTGTGGTGACTAGGGGAATTTCACAGCAACGTCATTGCAGTGTTAATGTAAGCCTTACTTGTGACTAATAAATAAATGTTTACTTTAAAGTGTGTAGAACACTCGAGAACAAAATGAAGAGCCAAGTCAGACAGCTTCCAAGCAGGATTCTGCTTGGCTGAAACACAGACTCCCACTATATTGGTATTTAACACTCCTCTAATTTATCAAGACTACTACAAAATTAGGTGCACTTAAAACAAGCACCCTTGTGTCTGAGTCAGCGGTTTTGGGTATATTCCAGAGACTTGTGCACAAAAACCCTGAGCCAATGCTCTAGTACTGTACAGAGGGGGTACTGTCTTTCAGATGAGACTTTAAACCGAGGCCCCTCTGCTCTCAAGATGGACATAAGAGATCTCATTTCAAAGACAAGCGGAGAAGTTATATTCTATTCTTGGTTGATATTCGTCCCTGAAATGAATGTCCCTGAACACGTTATCTGGTCACCTTTTCATCGATATTTGATGGGGGCATGCTGTGTGCAATATGGCAGTGGCATGTCCTACTTTACATCAAGGCCTAAGCTTTAAAAGTACTGCAAGGTCATGAAAGGTGCTTTATTAAAGCAAGTATTTTTAAATTAAGGTTTCAGTTTGCAGTAATTACTCAGAAGCACGCTCGTCATTGAGCTAGACGGTGCAACTTTTTAAATTTCTCTCTTTACGCATGGTCTCCCAGAGGTGGCAAATCAAGCTGACATACAAATGCGTAGGCAGTGGGTTTCTGATGCCTTGTTCAAGTGGGACATGGTTTATTCTTCCCAGACCTTGTTCTGACAAAAGGTCATCAACCTGAAACATTAACTCTGTTTCTCTTGCAGCCTGACCTGCTGAGTATATCCAGCATTCTCTGGCGGAGGGGTTTCAGATGTTCAGTATTTTGTTTGGGCTGAAGATCGATTTAGCTGCTATCAATCTTATTCTTATCTCAACTGACAATACTCCCCTCGCGCAATGGTTGCTGAATAGAGATTGTTAATGGGGATGCCAGCTCATTTTCTACCTTCTTCCTTCCAGGCAAGGGACACTGAGAGCACCTGCCCATGCTTTGACCTTTGCAAACGATGATCAGATTATTCACCACTGACAGGATCCAAACCAGATCATATCGTGCAGGGCGTTTTCCCACTGAATCCTTTAAGGGGAAGCCCTTAGGTTATTCTATAATGTCTCTTTGGAATTTGGGAATGGGAGGAAAGGAAATGGAACTTCTTAGCACAGTGGAGCGATAAGCGTAGAGCATTAATCCTTAAATCTGTCTGTAAGACTGCCTGGTAGCTGCATTCAATTAGGCTGCCACAGTAATGAAACATTCTTTGTCCTTTCTGTGACATAGATGTGTTTAATTATTTTACACAATTACAAAACTCCTATTACTGTGTCTAAATCATATTTATATTTGTTGGAATATGTGTGCTTGGTATTACTGAAGATAAAAGTTGACATTTAATTAAACATAGAGGAAACTATATTGATTTAGGAGCCTTAAAATAGTGCATGAAGGAGCGATGTACTTGATAGTTAATACTGTGACATTGTTTAAATTCACTGTTTTACGGTCACCATGTAACACTCTACTTCGCCTCTGGATCCTCTCCCTGCGAAATAGAACAGAACTTTGAAATATTTGCCAACGCAAGAATACAGCAAACTAATGGTATATCCTCAAAGCTGTATTTCAGCTTGATTTGTCACCTTTGGGAGACCATGCGTAAAGAGATAAATTAAAACCGTAAGAAAGCTGTTTGCTACCTGCAACAGTGAAGAGTTCTACAGTGAGTTGAATCCCAGAGCCAGGGATTTGATGGCACCTCAGGCAGTCCACCCAAAGCCCCCGCCTCCCCCCCCCCCCCTCAAACTTTAAAAAGCAAATAATTCTTTTGGTTGAAAAAATAATAAATTGGCAATTTGGTTGTGTCTGCAGATGGTCCTGTATCTGAGAATGTGTCTGGCGCACAGCGCAGGTGTGGTCCCCATCTCTCACAGTTTCGTTGACATGCAAGACCAAGCTCCAGCCATCGGTCGTTACGTCAGAAGTCTGGCTTCTGACACTTTCATTTCACAGCCGTCCTCAAAGAATGGAGAAATGAATCCAGTGCAAGTGTACATTGATCTTCTCGAGCGGCTGCTCTCAGCCATAGGAGGTAAAACAGTTCAACAATATAAATGGAACATAACTATCAGATTGTCAACTTAATGTAGTGCCGGCCTTTCAAACATGAACCAGCACATGGAGGGGGCGGCACTGGTTTGGGAAATGACACTAGTCGCTATTTGTTTTGTTATGCACAGCCTGTTCACTTCGAGGCATCATTTAAATTATCTTGCACAACCACACACATATGGGATAAACATAAGAAATAGGAGCAGGAGTAGGCCATTTAGCCCCTCGAGCCTGCCCCGCCATTCAATGAGATCATGGCTGATCTGATAGTGGTTTAGTTCCACTTACCTGCCCGCTCCCCATAACCCTTAATTCCCTTATTGATCAGAAATCTATCTACCTGTGACTTAAACATATTTAACGAGGTAGCCTCCACTGCTTCAATGGGCAGAGAATTCCAGAGATTCACTACCCTCTGAGAGAAGAAGTTCCTCCTCAACTCTGTCCTAAACTGACTCCCCCTTATTTTGAGGCTGTGTCCTCTAGTTCTTGTTTCCTTTTTAAGTGGAAAGAATCTTTCTGCCTCTACCCTGTCTAGCCCCTTCATTATCTTATATGTCTCCATAAGATCTCCCCTCAGCCTTCTAAACTCCAACGAGTACAGGCCCAATCTACTCAATCTCTCCTCATAAGCTAACCCCCTCATCTCCAGTATCAACGTGGTGAATCTTCTCTGTACCTCCTCCAAGGTCATTATATCCTTCCGCAAATAAGGGGACCAAAATTGCACACAGTACTCTAGTTGCGGCCTCACCAGTACCTGTACAATTGCAGCAAGACCTCCCTGCTTTTATACTCCACCCCCTTCGCGATAAAGGCCAACATTCCATTTGCCTTCTTGATCACCTGCTGCACCTGCAAACTGAGTTTTTGCGATTCATGCACAAGGACCCCCAGGTCCCTCTGCACAGTAGCATGTTGTAATTTTTCACTATTTAAATAATAGTCCATTTTACTATTATTCCTTCCAAAGTGGATAACCTCACACTTGTCAACGTTATGCTCCATCTGCCAGATCCTCGCCCACTCACTTAGCCTATCCAAATCTCTCTGCAGACTTTCCGCATCCTCCACGCAATTCGCTTTCCCACTCATCTTTGTGTCATCAGCAAACTTTGTTACCCTCCACTCGGTCCCCTCCTCCAGATAGTCTATGTATATGGTAAACGAGAGAACTTGAATGACTCATGTGATACCTTCAGGGTTGCCTTGCAACTGTGCACACTCATACATTGAGAGAACATTGGGCATTAGCACCTACCAGAATCCTATCTGTCATTGATATGTGTCTTCCTTATGCTGACAGTGGGTACAGCTTATTCTGTGTCCTTGTGTACGAACAAAACAAAATGCATGCTTTAATACATGTTGACTTACTGAAATATACCGGGTGTTGCCAAGTGATTATGCTTGTCTTGGGCAGCAGACTGGACATACTTTTTATAAACCGCTGAATGATTTGACAAAGGACAGGTTGGGCACCTTTTACTTAATAGTCACAAGTACAGTCAATGGGCATGAAACTAGCTGGGCGGCCCTTATTCATCAGACGTTTCAGTACAATAGCAGGCTTAATGTGTAGGAATAGAGAGATATGGAGACAGGATGGAAGGAGGTAATTAGAGTCAGAGGAGGTTTGTGGGGTAGTATAAAGACCAGTTTTTGCCACATAATTGATGAGTGGTGTATTAATTAGTATTGGATCCCCATTGTGTAGCTTTTAGAAATGGAATGAGTGACCCTGGAGTGTGAAGTACCTGCTGGTGGAAGCAGGTATTAGATTGAGAAACTGGGATTATGTGGGGTTACGGGGATAGGGCCTGGGTGGGATTGTGGTTGGTGCAGAGTTGATGGGCTGAATGGCCTCCTTCTGCACTGAAGGGATTCTATGAAACTGTAGGACTTTGTGAGCTGCTATACATGGGGGGAGGTGGTGGCTACATACCAGTTTCAGGACCGTGTTCAGTTTTTCAGGAAACCCACGCAGACACGGGCAGAACGTCACCCAAGGCCCGAATCAAACCCGGGTCCCAGGCACTGTGAGGCAGCAGTGCTAACCACTGTGCCACCGAGCCGCCCCATTTGGAAGATGCATCTGCCTCACGGATGAACTGTCTGTTTTTCTGATCAACAATTTGGGCTAAATGTGTTTTTGGGTCATAAATAAAATGCTCAGGATTAAGAAGTTTGGGATTTATTCAAAATAACGAATATATTTGAAATAAACACTTAGAACTCACTTCATAAAATATGAAGCCTAAAGGATGTGGCTCGTATGTTTCACCACACCTGCAGTTTGTCAACATAGTTCTGGATTTTATAGAGTTTAGTTTTGGAATTCAGTTTTTGAAGGTGAGTGGGGCCGTGGGGTTAACCCTGAAATTCCTGACACGGAAATGTGTCTGCAGTTATTTTTGATCTTGATCCTGGAGTTGGAGCATATACAAAATTGGTTCGTGATTGTGCCTTTTTTGTGTTCGAAGCTGCGTGTAGAAAACTTGCCCTGTATTTGTGAACTGGAGGACACTGCCATGGAAGCCCTGAACACGATTGTAACCAAGACAAACTGTGGTTTTGATTTTGACAAAAGACGCTAGCTGGGTGACAGCACAATAATGTTTTTTGTGTTACAAATAGCAGAACCAGTCCAACTGCAATGGGCTGAGAAGTAACAACTTTGAATTTGCTGACTGCCGGAAGAAATATCATGCCTCGTGAGACCAGATATTCCAATTAATTCTTCTGCTTTAATTCTGTTCCTTTCCCTTCCTGTCCTTCTCTTTGGAAATGCTAGGGATGCCTGTGATGTACTGTCTATTGGAAGTAGTCTCGATCTATCCACAGAAATTGGCTGCACAGTTCACAGACAAAATAGATTGGATTAAGGTATGCTTAAACAGCAGATTCTTTTGTTGAGGAAAATTAAATGGATGTACTGAATACTGTTTTTTGAGCATTATAACTATTGAGTTTGTTTACTTTTTTCTACATCATGAACAAAAAGTGCATTGAACCAGCTTGGCTCAGTTGGTAGCTTTGTTGCTTTTGGTTGCACTGTTGTAGATTGCCATCTTTTGTTGAGACATTAAATAACGCTTCTCGGCCTTTTGGCTAAGATCAAGTGTAGTATGGATGGGATGCTGCACTTGGTTGAGGTCATTAGGTTACACTGAAGCTTCATATGTTTCATATGAAGCAATTTTTAAAAGTGGCTAAGATGCAAATGAGCTCAAGTCTTGGAGGAGGAACCTCCCCCTTCTCCAATCAGCATGGCTCATGTAGATCAGGCCCAGGACAGGGTGGTTTGGGCGCTCGCCCTGTCTTGTCAGCCTGGATCTGAAATGTCTCAACTTGTTGGGACTCTGAATTGGATTTGATTTGATTGAATTGGAAAAGTATTTTTAAAAAATTAAATTGAGGCCCTATCTGCCCTAATTTTGTTGGATGTCAAAGGTACCGTGAAACTGTTTACAGAAAACCATTGAGTTCTCCTGGCCAATATCTTTCCCTCAGCTAACCAAAAGCAGATTGGTTGGTTGGTCAGTCATGCCATCGCTGTTGGTGGGATGTTGCTACTCAAACATTGGTTGCTGCATTTCCCCAGTGATCGCAGTTCGAGACATTTCCAAAAAATGCACACAAAAAGAATTAAACTGCTTTTTGAGACAAAACTCCTTTCATTTGGTTAATATAAAATGTAATCCGCTGCAAATCTAGGAACACTTAAGTGTCAAATATCATTGAATTTGGATGGAAACAAAAGTTGATCATTTTTCCCCTGGTGGCAATTTTTATCCAGAAACTAAGCTGATTATATTTTTTCCACAGTTGTTTCTTGACTTTCTTGAGCAGTGACTTGATTTTGAAGTTTTAACAATTGTCTTTATAAAGTGTGCCTTCTGCAAAATATTCTCGAATGAACTTTTTTTGAAATAAGAGAGATATGATGGATAAATGTTCCTCCCATCTCTCCCCCACTCCCCTTCTTTCAAAAAGGGCCTCATGAGCACAAACAAAGATGAGATCCGTGAGCTGGCGGCAGAGCTTTATGCAGTGGTGTTGTCTACTATGTCTGGGAATGACCTGCACTTGGCTGTCCAGAATCTCATTAAGAGCACTAAAGACGGTGTAAGTACTTATTTTAATTAGTTAAATGCGAATACTGTTGGTGAGTGTTGCCAATTAACCTTGTATCTTAATTAATCTTTCCTTCTTCACCCCTTCTTGTTCCCTCAGGCTACACATCCCAGTAGACAAATCCAAATAGATTGCATCCTTACAATAAAATCTTAAATGAAAACAGAAAAGTATAGACTCGGCAGGTCTGGCAGCATCTGTCATTTAGACTCAAAGCATTATTCTGTTTCTCTCCACAGATGCTGTCAGACCTGCTGAGCTTATCCAGCATTTTCTGGATTAAACCCTTGTTGTTTTTTAGAGACCAATTATAGAACTGCCTTCTCAGTGACCTTGACTCACTTTTTTTTTCAAGTCAGGGAATAATGCATTTCTCTTTCAGTAATTCTTTGAGCTGTTTGTGTTTTCAAGTCCAACATTTATTGCCCAAACTCAGTTGGGAAGGTGGTGGTGATGAGGCTACCTTGAACCTTTGCAGTCCGTGTAGTGAAAAAATCTCAGTCTGTGCTGCTAAGTGGGGAGGTCAAGGAGCCCCAGGATTTTGACCCAGTGGCAATGAAAGAACATTGGGAAAATGTCCCACTGCAGTGCAGAAGGAGGCCATTCGGCCCATCGAGTCTGCATCAACAACAATCCCACCTTGGCCTTATCCCCGTAACCCCACATATTTACCCTGCTAACCCCTCTAACCTACACATCCCGGGACACTAAGGGGCAATTTAGCATGGCCAATGCACCTAACCCACACATCTTTAGACTGTGGGAGGAAGCCAGCGCACCCAGAGGAAACCCATGCAAACTCCACACAGTCAGTGACCCAAGCCGGGAATCAAACCCGGGTCCCTGGAGCTGTGAGGCAGCAGTGCTAACCACTGTGCGATCGTGCCGCCCTTTTTTTTTAAGAGATTACCAATTCCCAGTCTTTCATCCCCTTTAACCAGCTACGCCGTCCCCGTGTCTGCATGTCACGTGACTTGGGGGTGATGGTGTTCCCATGCACCTGCCCTCCTTGTCCTTCTGGGTGTTGGATGTCACAGCTCTGGGGGGTGTGTTGCTCAAAGAAGTCTTTGCATATTGCTGTACTGCATCTTCCAGTGCCTATTGCAACAATGGTTTGTTGGTGTGAGTGGATCTTTAAGCAAATTGATGGGGGCTGCTAATCAAGTAGTCTGTTTTATCCTGAATGGTGTCGAACTCGGGTTTTGTGGCTTCAACCATGCTCAGAAATCGAGAGTTTTCCGTCATGCTTTTGACTTCTGGGTTGACCCATTCGCCACACAAAACCCACCATCCGACCTGCTCCAATTGCTCAACGTTTATGCGACTGGTCTAGTTATGTCTCTGGTGAATGGTAACCTCAGAATATTGATGAGGAGGGACTCGGTGAATCATTGACTATCATGGGGAGTTAGTTAGGCTTTCTGTTGGTAGAAATGGTCATTGCCCGAAACTTTTGTGACCCAAGTGTTTCTTATCACCTGTCGGCCCAAGTCTGGATGTTGTCCAGGACTTCCCGAGTGTAGGCACAGACTGCTTCATTACCGGAAGCATAGTCAGTGGCATTCAGATCTTATGCCCACATTTAGTCCCAGGTTCTAAGGTCTGGAATCCTGGTCCTGTTGCGCCCAAACTGAACATCACCAAGTAGGTGACTGGTGAGTAATTGCCACTTGATACATTGTTGATGGCTTCTTCCATCACTCTGCTGATGGCTGGGAGTAGGTTAATGGGTGTTAGTTGGCTTGGTTGCAGTTATCCTGCCTTTTGGGGACATGAAATACCTGGGGAATTTCCCACCTTGTTGGGCAGATGCCAGTGTTGGAACTGTACTGGAACATCTTTGCAAGGAGTGTGGCTAGTTCTTCACTACAGCCAGGATGTCATTGGACCCCGTAGTCTTTACTGTGTCCAAGTGCTTTTGATAATATCATTCCTTGATCTTGTATGTGATTGAGCCTAACGAGAAAATAAAGCAATTAGAATAACAAACCTTTCACACTCTTCTCTCTGTAGAGCCTTGAAACACAGCACGGAGCGTTACTGGCTTTAGGATATGTGATAGGACGGTACCTTGCCAGAAAGAAGAGAACAGATTTAGATATCCAAGATATGGAACAGTCGGATACGGAAGAGCCACTGGAAAGCCAGCTAATCCAGCCTACCACAGAAACAATTAGTAATTAATTTGAAATATAACTTTGCATTAGGTTTTCATAGTTTTTGATGAATGCACCTGATCCAACTATTAAACGGCTTTTCTAGTTATGAACTTTACTACCTCCGAATGTTTTTTTTTTAGCTTCTTTAGGTGCCATTTTAGCTACTTTGTTTTTTCAGAGGGCGGCACGGTGGCACAGTGGTTAGCTCTTCTGCCTCACAGCGCCAGGTACCCGGGTTCGATTCCAGCCTCGGATCGCTGTCTGTGTGGAGTTTCATTCTCCCCGTGTCTGCTTGGGTTTCCTCCTCAGTCCAACGATGTGCGGGTTAGGTTGATTGGCCATGCTAAATTGACCCTAGTGTCAAGGGGATTAGCAGAGTAAATGTGTGGTGTTGCAGGGATAGGGCCTGGTTGTGATTGTGGTCGGTGCATACTAGATGGGCCAAATGACCTCCTTCTGTACTGTAGGGATTCTATAATAGTATATTTTTGATAGATTGAGAAGGTCTGGATTTCCACCAGATTGGAGAAGTTCTTAATCATGGCATTATTTGGCAATGCTTTTGGGCACTTAACCAGAATTGTTTCAAAATACCTAACACTCACCTCCCAATTCTGGTGATTGCTATTTGAAGCCTTGTCTGGAAGAGACAATGCAAAATGAATCTTCGAAACGAGTAAAACCAGAGGGGGTTCCGCCGTGGGTGATTTGCCCAGATCTGGTCGTAGGAGTCTCCTACTCCTAATTCTCCCACTTTTGGTGCATTTACTCCTGTGATGGTGGCAGTGAGACCAGAGCATGCTGACCAGACCTCTGCAGTTGCTTTTAGCATTGGTGAGAGATGTCTCAGTTTGCAGACCTGCAAGCAGTATTGAACTGAACATGTGTGACCTGCTGGCCTTTCCCTTCCCAGCTTCAGTAGGCATGTCACAGACCCCAACTTTGAGCTTAACATGAATTGACCGCTCAAAGAATGAATTTGTGCTGCAGATTTGTATTCCTAGAATTCCTACAGTGCATTCAGCCCATCGAGTCTGCACCAACTCACCGACCGAGCATCCCATCCAGACCCCATCCCCGTAACCCCAACCATTTACCCCACTAATTCCCCTAACCAACACATCTTGGGGCACTGAGGGGCAATATAGCATAGCCAATCAACCTAAGCTGCATGCCTGTCGGACTCTGGGAGGAAACCGGAGCACCCGGAGGAAACCCCCACAGACACGTGGAGAACGTGCACACTCGTACAGACAGTGACCCGAGGCCGGAATTGAACCCAGGTCCCTGGCACTGTGCCACCATGCCATCCGTACCAGGGTATTCAAAGAACTGTGTTGATGAGGTTTTTTTTTTGTAGGCTTTTGCAAGTTATCCTCCAGGTTGGACATGAATTAGCAGCTTCGCTGCACAGAGTGCAGCCACTAAAGGATACATGCAATCCTCGATGTAACATTTGTCGCTGAATTTCCGATTAAAGCAGACCCATCGAGTCTGCACCAATTCATTGACATCCCATCCAGACCCGATCCCCGTAACCCCACAGATTGACCCCGAATCGATACGTGAATGCTGCATTTTTCTAAATAGTGGCGCACAGTACACTTATTGTAATATTTGTAGTCTGATAGTTTTATCCTTTCCTTTTAAGTATAGAATATATTTGTTAAAATATGTTTTATATATGTGTGTATGTACACTGTTTTAAACAAAAATATTTCAGCTTCATTTTTAGGTGACGCGTCCCCATCTCTGGCCATGGCTGCTTGTGTAGCAGTCGGAGAAATTGGGAGGAACGGCGCTTTACCCATCGTAAATGAAGGCCCTGGGTTCACAAAACTGCAACTGGTGGAGAGCTTACTCGCTAAAATCCGTTCAGGCAAGGAGAATAACAAGGTGAGGATCAATCCTTTATACCAGAAGTCCTGATATTGGCTTTTGATCTGGAGCAGGAATACTCGAACATCACTCCTACCAATGGCACATTCATTGGTCATTAATTGTATCTTCCCCATTAGGAACATGGTTAATTTCTGCATGAGAAGAATTTAAAACAGGGGCCTTAATATACTGAACTTAAAAGTACCAAATATGTAGAAATTATGATGTTGATCTTTATTTTTACTTTGTAATGTTAATTATTTCAGTAATTTGTGGTGTTTCTTATCTATGCCCCAAAGTTTATAGAGGGATTTGGATTTATTTATAGAGGGATATGGGCCAATTGCAGGTAATTGGAACTAGCTTAGTGGTTTAAAAAAAGGGTGGCATGGACAAGTTGGGCCAAAGGGCCTGTTTCCACGCTGTAAACCTCTATGACTCTATAGTGTCAGGTGGATTAGCAGGGCGGCATGGTGGCACAGTAGTTAGCACTGCTGCCTCACAGCGCCAGGGACCCGGGTTCGATTCCCAGTTTCGATTCCCACTGTCTGTGCGGAGTCTGCACGTTCTCCCCGTGTCTGCGCGGGTTTCCTCCAGGTGCTCCGTTTCCTCCCACAGTCCGAAAGACATGCTGGTTAGGTGCATTGGCCATGCTAAATTCTCCCTCAGTGTACCCGAACAGATGCCAGAGTGTGGCAACTAGGGGATTTTCACAGTAACTTCATTGCAGTGTTAATGTAAGCCTACTTGTGACACTAATAAATAAACTTTAGGATAAATATGCAGGGTTATGGAGATAAGGGCCTGGGTGGGATTGTTGTCAGTGTAGGCTTGATGGGCCGAATGGCTTTCTGCACTGTAGGAATTCTATTCTCTACCAGTTTCCTTGGAATTGAATGTGTCTTAAAATCATAGAAGCTCTGCAGTACAGAAAGAGGCCATTCAGCCCATCGAGTCTGCACCAGCTGTCTGACTGAGCCTGTCACCCAGCCCACCCCTTGCCCTGTAACCCCACGTATTTCCCCCACTAATCCCTCTAACCTACTTGGGACACCAAGGGGCAATTTAACGTGGTCAATCAGCCTAACCTACACATCTTAGGACTTTGGGAGGATCCTGGAGAAAACCCATGCAGACACGGGGAGAACGTGCAAACTCCACACAGACAGTGACCCAAACTTGAATTGAACCCTTGGGTCCCTGGTGCTGTGAAGCACAGTAAGAAGTTTAACAACACCAGGTTAAAGTCCAACAGGTTTATTTGGCAGCAAAAGCCACACAAGCTTTCGGAGCTCTAAGCCCCTTCTTCAGGTGAGTGGGAATTCTGTTCACAAACAGAGCTTATAAAGACACAGACTCAATTTACATGAATAATGGTTGGAATGCGAATACTTACAACTAATCAAGTCTTTAAGAAACAAAACAAAGCAGCAGTGCTAACCACTGTGCCACCGTATCACCCCAAAGCTCAATTCTTAAGTCTTTTTCTCTCTCCCCATGTGCTGCCTCTAGTTTGGACACAGCCATCCTTACGGACTGCTACTATCAGGAATTATAACAAACAGAATATCATTGCCCTCTAATCAACTTCTGAAGGTGCAGCTTCCCTTATCATGGGGGGTAGATAGGGAACCAGGCACACTTGTAAATAAGTTTTCCTAATCTGATTGTGCTGAGACACTATGGCTTTGAGATTGCGCAACATGATCTCAGCAGTTAAATGTGTTCTTTGTTGTACTAAACAAAGTGTTAACCATTTGGTTAATGTCTGTTTAGATGGGAATTCATACAAAGGTGTTAAGTGTAATTGTGCACTTTAAGGGGCTAAGTTTTTAATGAGAAAATGCACGTTTCGAATTTAGTTTTTCGAAATTAATGTTTTAAGTCTCACCCCAAATTATTACATAATGTAAAACAATATATTATAATCTAGTTAGCCCACCAAGTAATGACAATTAAAATTTTGCAGCTGGCTACACTACCTTATGAAATCCAAAGCGTAATACAGAACGGAAGGAGGCCATTCAGCCCATCAAGTCCATGTGAGATATTGTTAGTTCAACTCAAAACTGGTGCATAAGGGTTCAGGACATGCAGAGAATAGACATGAATCTGAGTTAGGGATCTGCCTTGTAAGGAAGTATGGAAGAGACTTTTAATCACCTTCTTAATTTTCAACACCACTTCCCACTCTGGTCTGGACATGCTTCCTGGTCAATAGATGGGAAATGGAGGATATCATCCCTAACTGCTAGTCCTCGCATTAATCAAATCTAGTTATTAATTAAAACCACCATGCAATTGTTGATTGTTACTTCACTATTTCTGTAGATGAAGGAGCGAGCAGTGCAGACACTGGGTTATTTGCCTGTTGGAGATGGTGATTTTCCTCATCAGAAGAAACTCCTGCAAGGATTGATGAACTCCGTTGAGGTAAACATTGCCCTAAACATACATTGAAAAGCAATTTTCAGAACTCAAAATTGTACCTTGCAATATAGTTGTGAATTTGTGCTTGTATTCACCCTTGAGATACACGTGGCAGTATCAAGACTGGCATCTGTTGCCACCTGTTGTGATGGCGAAGTTTAAAGTTTATTCATTGGTCACAAGTAAGGCTTACATGAACACTGCAATGAAGTTACTGCAAAATTCCCCTAGTCGCCACAGTCCGGCATCCCTTCGGGTCAATGCACCTAACCAGCACGTCTTTCAGACTGTGGGAGGAAACCGGAGCACCCGGAAGAACCCCACGCAGACACGGGGACAACATGCAAACTCCACACACAGTGACCCAAGCCAGGAATCGAACCCGGGTCCCTGGCACCGTGAAGCAGCAGTGCTAACCACTGTGCTACCATGCCTTCTCTTGAAGCGCTGCAGTTTATGTGGTGAAGGTACTCGCGCGTTGCTGTGAGATTAGGGAGTAGAGATGAAAAATCACTTGTTGGGATATGGGCATCAAAATCAAGACCAGCATTTATTGCTGATCCTAGGCACACTGAGAAGAAGGTGATGAGGAAGGATGTGGTGACCTTGAACTGCTGCAATCCTTGTGGTGAAGGCACTCGTATAGTAGACTGGGCTTTGATCCAGTGACATTAAAGGTATAGCGATATTCGTCCTTGTCAAAATTGTATGTGACTTGGAGGAAGTGATGTTCCCATGGGCCTGTTGTTCTTGTCCTTTTCGGTGATGGAGGTTGTGTGCTCTCCAAGAAGCCCTGACAAGCTTCCTGTAGCACCCTGTATGCTGTCAGCTTCAAGCTAAAAGCTAAATACTCTGAATGTCAATTATGTTAAAATGTCATGATGTGTATTGTAATTTCAAAACATGCCAATCAAAATGGAGCTACTTCCTGGGACTTTACATTCTGTTTTACGCACTCTGCACCTTCTCCAGGTCACGAGCACTGAAAACCCAGTCGCGTTCCCTGTAGCACGGTTTGATTTCACTGTGGTTCATCTGCCCAATGGTGGAAAATTAGGTTCTTTCTGATTCTTTCTTCTTATCTTCAATTTAATCTTCACTCAGCATATCTGCTGGAAGCTCAGCGCGATCACAATCCCACTGCTACAGGACCAGATCATGGCCACCACTCTTCAAAGAATCAGTGAAGAAAAAAAACACAGTACCAGTTACAAGAGTACTTGTGTGTTTATTCTTGTACGTGGTTTAAATTTCATAGAAATCATAGAAACCCTACAGTACAGAAAGAGGCCATTTGGCCCATCGAGTCTGCACCGACCACAATCCCACCCAGGCCCTACCCCCATATCCCTACATATTTACCCACTAATCCCTCTAATCTACACATCCCAGGGCATGAAGGGGCAATTTTAGCATGGCCAATCAACCTAACCCGCACATCTTTGGACAAATTTAAGCCAGACCATTCCGTCCATGTTCCTCTTACAAGAGTAAGTTTGCAAGCCAACAATGAAAAAATTATAGGTTCAGCAGCCAGTTCACCATCTCGCAGAACTATTACCTCACTCTGAATCAATGTACAACTGCATGCCAAGTGGATGTTTAAACAGGCGCAGTCTGTATTGTGTTAGTCTCGGCTCAGTGGAAGCACTCTCGCTTCTGACTCAGAAGATCACAGGTTTACGCAGCACCAACTCCAGAGACTTGATCACAACATCTAGGCTGATACTCCAGTACGGTACCGAAGGAGTGCTGCACTGTCGGAAGCGCTGTCTTTCAGATGAGCAGTAAATTTGATTATATCAAAGAATGGCTGAAGACACAGGATATTGCAGAGGCTTTGGGCCCTAACACCCTTCCAGCAATAGTACTGAAGACTTGTGCTCCAGAACTAATTGCGCCTCTAGCCAAGATGTTCCAGTACAGCTACAACACTGGCATCTACCCAGCAATTTCAAAGATTGCCCAGGTATGTCCTCTCCACAAAAAGCAGCACAAATCTAACCTGGCCAGTATCATTCTATCAGTCTGCTGTCGGTCTTCAGCAGTGATGGAAAGTGTCGTCAACAGTTCCATCAAGCAACATTTACTCAGTAAAAACCTATTCACGAGTGCTTAGTTTGGGTTCCGCTCGGGCCACACGGATCTTGAGCTCATTAAAGCCTTAGTCCAAACATAGGCAAAAGAGCTGAACCCAAAAGGTGAGGTGAAAGTGACTGCCCTTGACATCAAAGCAGCATTTGATCAAGTATCAAGGACCCCTTGCAAAACTGGAATTAGGGGGGAAATTCTCTTCTGGCTGGAGTTATACCAGCATAAAGGAAGATGGTTGTGGTTGTTGGAAGTGAATCATCTCAGTCCTGGGACTCTGCTGCATGACTTTCTCGGCTTCAGCTGTTCATCAATGATCTTCCCTCTATCATAAGGTCAGAAGTGGGGATGTTCTTAGATTATTGCATAATGTTCATATAATGAAGCAGTCCGTATCCAACAAGACCTGGACAACATTCAGGCTTGGGCTGATAACATTCACACCACACAAGCGGCAGACAGTGACCATCTCCAACAAGAGTGAATCTTAACCATTTCCTCTTGACATTCAATGGTATTACTGTCACTGGATCCCCCACTATCAATATCCGGGGATTACCATTGACCAGAAACTGAACTGGACTAGCCACGTAGATTCTGTGGCTACAAGAGCAGGTCAGAGGCTGGGAATTCTCCAAAGACTCCCCAGAGCCTATCCACAAGACACAACTCGGGAGTGTGATGGAACACTCTCCACTTTCCCAGATAAATGCAGCTCCAGCAAAACTCAAGATGCTTGACACCATCCAGGGCAAAGCAGCCCACTTGATTGGCACTCCTTCAACATTCACCCCCTCCCCCACCAGTGGCAGCAATGTGTGCCATCTACAAGATGCCCTGCAGCAATTCACTAAGGCTCCTCCGACTGTACCTTCCAAACCTCTGCCATCTAGGAGGACAGATGCATGGGAGTGTCAGAACCACACACCATCCCGTTTCTTCACTGTCGCTGGGTCAAAATCCAGGAGCTCCCTCCCTAACAGCATGGTGGGTGTACCTACAAATTGCCCCTTAGAGTCCTGGGATGCGTAGGTTAGAGGGATTAGCGGGTAAATATGTGGGGGTAGGGCCTGGGTGGGATTGTGGTCGGTGCAGACTCGATGGGCCGAATGGCCTCCTTCTGCACTGTAGGGTTTCTATGATTCTATGATAACACACGAAGGTAGCTCACCACCAGCTTCTCAAGGGCAATTGGAGATGGGCAATAGATGCTGGCCTAACCAGCAATGCACATACCCCATAAACAAATAAAAAAGATTGTGGACCCACCTGCCCTGTCGGGTGACTATAAAAGATTCCATAGCCACTATTTCAAAGTCAAGCAGAGGAATTCTGCCCCTGTGGCCTGGCCAGTACTTATCACAATTCAAACAAGTGATTTGGTGATTATCGCATCGCTGATTGTGGGAGCAAACATAACTGCTGTGCTTCCTACACAACAGTGACTACACATCAGAAAATTCTCTTTCTGGAAAAGGCGCTATTAAAGTGCAGATCTGTCTGTTTTGGTCATAGGATCCCGACAGTGCAGAAGGAGACCATTTGGTCCATCAAGCCTGCACCGACATCAATTCCACCCAGGCCCAATCCCCGTAACCAGTGTATTTACTCTGCTATTCCCCCTGATACTAAGGGGCAATTTAGCCTGGCCAATCAACCTAACCTACACATCTTTGGACTTTGGGAGGAAACTGGAGCACCTAGAGGAAACCCACGCAGATATGGGGCGAACGTGCAAACTCCACGCAGACAGTGACCCAAGGCCAGAATTGAACCAGGATCCCTGGCGCTGTGAGGCAGCAGTGCTAACCACTGTGCCGCCCTCAGTTCTGTGTCTCAGTCCTGCTGAAAATTTCCTTTTGAGCTGCCGAAAGGATCACTGTAGATGAGTTTGGACTTGCCTTTAATGCTTACCTACTAAGCGATACAGAGGATGCCATCTGTCACAAGTGTATGGGGCGGGCAGCACAGTGGCTAGCACTGCTATCTCACAGCACCTGGAATCTGGGTTCTATTCCCAGCTTGGGTCACAGTCTGTGTGGAGTCTGCATGTTCTCCCCATGTCTGCATGGGTTTCCTCCGGGTGCTCTGGTTTCCTCCCACAGTCTGAAAGACATGCTGGTTAGGTGCATTGACCCGAACAGGTGCCAGAGTGTGGCGACTCAGGGAATTTCACAGTAACTTCATTACAGTGTAATGTAAGTATTACTTGTGACTAATAAATAAACTTTTAACTTTTGAGGCTGTAGAGTTGTTGACCAGTTCATTTTTCCCAACAGGGAGAATCAAAAAAAAAATAATGCTGGAAGCCTCCAACCTCATGGGTTTCAGGTTAGACTTGGAAATCGAAATCACAAGTAATGGTTCAAAACTTAATCCTTTTCCCCAGGCAAAACAATTAGAGCTGCAATTCACGGTCGGAGAAGCGATCACCAGTGCAGCAATAGGGACGAGTTCGCTGGCAGCTCGTGATCTGTGGATGGTTACTGAGGAGGAGTACACCCCTCCGGTTGGTAAGTTGTAGACGGTATGTGTGTTTTCACCTGTTAACACATGCAAACTCAAAATATAATCTCTCTGCGGCAAATTCCGGTCATTTCTGAGCGAACAATACCGAATGGTGATGGTGGAGGTTTCACACAGGATGGTTTAGCAAGAGATGGATTTGAAATGAAAAGCTTTGTGTAATTTGAAGTGTGCTGTATATTTTGAGAATAGTACAAACGCCTGCATCTGATTGAAGTGTAGAATTGGGTGAGGTTGCGTTTGTGTGAAATGTTTCTCAGTAAATACTGTAAGAACACCCAATTTGGAAATTACTGTAAAGTTAGCACTTTGTTGTTAGTTACGGAAAGCATTAGGAATGCCACCCGCTAGCACAACCCCCACATTCATCAGACACTTTTATTTCAAGTTGTAAAGCAATTTGATGGGCAATAGGATTTGTCACTTTTCACTGTCCTTCATTGTTCAATGTTGCAGGGATGTTCACAGCGCAGTACACACAAACATTTTATTCTGCTTCCAATTTCAAACATATTTTTAAAAATAGTTTATTTTCCCCATGCTGTAAACAGGGAAGGATAGGGCGGCACAGTGATCCACTGCTGGCTCACAGCACAAGGGACCCAGCTTCATTTCTGGTCTTGGGTTACTGTCTATGTAGAGTTTGTACGTTCTCCCTCCCACACTCCAAAGATGTGTGGGTTAGATGGATTGGCCATGCTAAATTGCCCTTTGCTGTCCCAAGATGTGTAGGTTAGGGGGATTAGCGGCGGGGTAAATGCGTGGGGCTAGGGGGATAGGGCCTGGGTAAAATGCTCCATCAGAGAGTTGGTGTAAGCTCAATGAGCCAAGCGGCCTCCTCCTGCACTATAGGGATTCTATAATAAGTTGCAAGTGATGAGACTGTTGGAAGAAACAAAACCGGCAGTTGTTTTGCCTGAGGAGTTAACTCCTGTGTTCTAGTGTGAGATTAATGTTGATCTCTTCTCCCAGTTGGTCTCCTTGCCTAGTTCAACCAATCAGCATAAATAACAATCTACATGGTCTATAAGTAATAGTGGGAACATAATGTCTGTGGGAGGAATGGTGGAGATTAGCTCCAGATGGGCCTATGGGGCAGAAGCACATAGAGCACTCAAAGCAGTCCTGTGAAAGAGTGGAGACCAGTACCAGAGGTGAGTTGATTCCCTGCCAGCCGACCAATCTTATTGAAGTGTCACATTTAGCACTGACTAGTAAGCAATTGGTGCAGTATCACACTGCCACAAGATTTCTAATATCAATAGATGCCCAGGCTAAATTCTGACGCAAGAAAGTGCACTTAGAAATTCAATGCATGAATTACTAGTTGACCTTAATACCGGTACTGCAGAATGTTTGGACTGTGGTTGTAATGCAGAAACCACACTTGTGGTGACACACAGCTGGAATGATATTTCGAAAATGGCAGTGGGAAATGTGAGGTAGCACTTGAGAGTGTTTAGTTTAGTGTTGCAATAGAAAAGGGAGCTTGTTACTGATTTTTGCGATCACTGGCAACATGTTCGTCACAACTCAGTTGCGCTTGTTTCCTGAAATAATGCGAATGTGATCTGCTTCAGTTATACTTGTTACAGCTCTCAAATTTTGACCATCCATTAACATTCTGGGTGGAAACCGTTATCATTCATCTGAGTACCACATAATCACACATTGTTATAGCAGAGAAGGAGACCATTCAGCTACTCCCCTACCACCTTCCCGTAAAAAAGAATGTATTCATATAGTTTGTGTGCTCACCTGCAAATTTCAATGCCCTTCTTGTTTTAAATTCTCAGCTGTTAAAGTAAATGATGTTGTTCCATGGGTTCTGGATGAAATCCTAAAGAAATACATCATTAGCTCCAATCCCCATGTCCGTCAGGCTTCCTGCATCTGGCTTTTGTCACTGGTGAAGAAACTAAGCCAACACAAGGAGATCAAGGTGAGAATATTACAGTTGCTTTGCAATGTTGTTTTAAAACAAAGTCCACAATTACGGAATGGTTGTGGAGATTCATTATTTATTCACGTTGTGAACTTAATATTTTTAACATAATGCTGGAAGACGGACAAGCCTGTGAATTAAGATGATAGGAATGATCAGAATTTACTTTTATTTTTTTAAAAGAAAAAGCAAATATAGTTTTTCCAGAGTGTATTCATTAACAGATGTTTGGAAATCATATTTCCAAATGACAAAACTGGAAAGTTCTCTTTGATAATTTTTTTAAAAGTAAGGAATTGATTTAGTTTCGAATTCAGTTTGTAGGAGTGTTGCAGTTTGACGGGTTGTACATGTGATTTTCTTTCTTTACAGTCTCATTTAAAGGAAATTCAGAGTGCGTTCATTTCGATTTTATCCGAGAATGATGGTAAGTTCAATTTTAACTGTACTGTAATTCTCACTGGTTAAAAAATGGTGGATTTAAAGATGTGCAAAAGCATCAGTTATAAAAGTTAATCTACTTTTCACTCTGGCATGTGATGGTTTAGAATGAGTTACATTGAAGGAGTTCAAGTCTTCAGATGTCTCTTACTCATTAACATTCTCACCAGCAACATGCAGGTTTTGTACAGAACCTTAGGCCGCATTTAGAATATTGTGTACAATTCTGGTCACCTCACTACCAGAAGAATGTGGATGCTTTGGAGAGGGTATAGAACAGGTTTACCAGGATGTTGCCTGGTCTGGAAGGTATTAGCTATGAGGAGAGGTTAGTTAAACTCAGTTTGTTCTCACTGGAACGACGGAGGTTGTGGGGCAACCTGATAGAGGTCTACAAGATTATGAGTGGCATGGACAGAGTGGATAGTCAGATGCTCTTTCCTAGGATAGAAAAGTCAAGTACTCTGGGACATAAGTTTAGGGTGCATGGGGATAAGTTTAGAGGAGATTTGCGAGGCAAGTGTTTTACACAGAGGGTGGTGAATGTCATGGAACGCACTGCTTGGGGAGGTGGTGGCAACAGGTACAATTGTGGCATTTAAGGGGCAACTTGACAAATACATGAAAAGGATGGGAATGGAGGGATACGGACTCTAAGTGCATACAGCTTTAGTTTAGGCAGGCATCATGATTGGCGCAGGCTTGGAGGGCCGAAGGGCCTGTTCCTGTGCTGTACTTTTCTTCTTGATTAAATCAGTCCAATTTGTACCTCTGCCTGCACCTGCAAGTCATAAACATACTGTAAAGTTCTGGAGTTTAGCAGTGCGGGATATAGAAAGCCATTTATTTGTCATTAAAATTTTTGAAGTCATGAATAATTGTCAATTTTTTTAAAATCAAATTTGTTAATATTCATTACACAAAGAAATGTCACCTCAACATTATGAAGGGCACAGATAGGGTGAACAGTTGGAAGCTTTTTCCCAGGTCAGAAATGACAAACACAAGGGGTCACAAGTTCAAGGTAAGGGGGGCAAAGTTCAAGACAGATATGCGGGGGACGTATTTTACACAGAGGGTGGTGGGGGCCTGGAATGCACTACCAAGCAAGGTGGTTGAGGCAGACACGCTAGGATCATTTAAGACTTATCTAGATAGCCACATGAACAGACTGGGAATAGAGGGATACAAACGGATGGTCTAGTTAGGAACACATGATCGGTGCAGGCTTGGAGGGCCGAAGGGCCTGTTCCTGTGCTGTATTGTTCTTTGTTCTCAACCATATCATCCAGTGAAGAAAACTGGTAGTTTGGAGATTATCACTTGTGAAGCTATTGCACTCTGTATTTGAATCCTTTGAGTAAACTAATTGTTTAATAGATAGCTGTGCAGGCTGATTTATGCTGATTTACTTTTTATGCTTAACATTATAGAACTTAGCCAGGATGTGGCATCTAAAGGTCTTGGGTTGGTGTATGAACTAGGCAGTGAACAAGATCAACAGGAGCTGGTTTCAATCCTTGTGGAAACGTTAATGACAGGGAAACGGTAAGAGTCTATCAGTTGACAGTAATTTTAAGAAGCTATTTGATCTGGTAACTACACTTGATACCAAAGATTTAAACAAAAAAATGTCCCTTCCCATAGCCACCAGAACCTGTGTTTATTTAAATGGTTAAACCAAATAATTAACCGTATCAATTAGATTTATCAAATCTTTTGTCTTCCTGAATGCTAATTTTCTTTCATCAGTATGCTCACCCAGGACAGAGAGCATGTTGCTGCGTGCACAGATTTGCTCCTTTGATTGTTAGAACACAATAAATAGAAGCAGGAGTGGGCCACCAGGCCCTGCAAGCCTGCCCCGCCACTCAATATGATCATGACTGATCAATGCCAGCCTCAACTCCTTTCCTGTGCCCTTTCCCCCATAGCTCTCTATTCCTCAATCTATCAAATATTTATCCACCTCTACTTTAAATACTTCTAATGATCCAACCTCCACCACCCTTTGGGGCAGAGAACTCCAAGAGATTCGCTACCTTATGCGAGAAGAAATTTCTACACACCTCAGTTTTAAATGACCAGTCCTTTATCCTGCAGCTATGACTTGTAGCTATCGAGGAGAATAAATTAACAGTAATTAGAGGAAGTGAGTTCTGCATGCAAGAGTCTTACAATCATATTCATAGATCCCAGACCACACAACGGTTCATGAATTGGGCATCTTGTTTCAAAATATATTTTACTTTAATAGTTGCCCCTTTTGCAACATTTGAAATCTGAAGTTAGTTTTCGTTTTCAGATAATTATTTTGGAATATTAACCTATATTAACATATATTGTGGCCACTGGTTAGTGTTGTTGACTTGGTTGATTTACTGAAAAGCTTTAATTCCTCTTACAGGATTAAACAGGATCTGTCAGAAGAAACTGAACTGTTTCAAGGGAATGCAATCGGCAAAACCCCTGATGGGTGAGAATTCTGACTTCCGAATGTTCTAGAAGGCGCATTGAACGGAATGAATATTCATGAAATTCTGTGTTATTGCTGGTGTTGCATTAGGAGAGCAAAGTATTGAAGCCAATTTGAATATGTAATTCAGAGTTGGATCAAGTTTTGACGGTCGTTGGTAAAATACATAGAATTTGCAGCACAGAATTTGGCCCAACTAGTCAATGCCAGTGTTTCTGCTGTAGAATTAACCTTTTCCCACTCCTCCTCAAGAGTTATTTACAGCATAGGAGGGAAGCCTTTTGGCCCACTGAGTCCATTACGGCTCTTATTCTGTCAAAATTTCCTTCTATTCCTTTCTCCGTCATGTAATTATCTAGCTTCCCCTGAATGGCATTCAAGGTGTTTGCTTAACTACTCATGGTAGCAAGTTCATAAGAACATAAGGAATAGGCTACTCAGTCCTTCGAGCCTGCTATGCCATTCAATAAGGTCATCTGACTATAGCTTTAACTCCACTTTTCTGCATTCTCTCCCACCCCGTCCAATAATCCTTGCCTCTCTTGCCTACCAATTATCTGTCTAAATCAGTTTTGAATGGGAGGCACAGTGGTTAGCACTGCTGCCTCACAGTGCCAGGGACCCGGGTTTGATTCCCAATTTGGGTCACAGTCTGTGTGGAGTTTGCACGTTCTCCCTGTGTCTGTGTGGGTTTCCTCCAGGTGCTCCAGTTTCCCCCCCCCCATACTCCAGAGATGTGCAGGTTAGGTGAATTGGCCATACTGAATTCTCCCTCCAGTGTACCTGAACAGGCGCTGGAGTGTGGCGACTAGGGGATTTTCACAGTAACTTCATTGCAGTGTGAATGTAAGCCTACTTGTGACTAATAAATAAACTTTACTTTGAATGTATTTAGTGATCCAGACTCAAGCTACTGTGAGAATTTCAAAGTCTAACCAGACTAACTCAGTCTCCCTTCTAAGAGAAAAAAATCCTCATCTCCATCTTAAATGGGTGACTCCTCAGTTTTGAACGGTGGCTCCTGGTTCCAGACACCCCCACAAGGGGAGCCATTCAACCTGTCCACTCCCCGCAGAATCTTTTATCACGTCCCATTCTTGTAAAATCTTAAGAGTATAGGTCTAACTTACTCAACCTTTCCTTCTAAGACAAATCCTCTGGGTAAAGAGCATTCTCCTGAATATCCTATTAGATTTATTGGTGACCATCTTGTATTGATGGCTCCCAAGATTTTAGTCTCTCCTGCAGATAGGAACAACATTGAATCATAGAATCCCTACAGTGCAGAAGGAGGCCATTTGGCCCATCAAGCCTGCACCGACAAAACTCTCACCCAGGCCCTATCCCTGTAACCCCACTCATTCAGCCTGCTCGTCCCCCTGACACTTGGGGGCAGTTCTGCACAGCCAGTCAACCTAACCTGCGCGTCTTTCGAACTGTGGGAGGAAACCGGAGCAAACCCACGCAGACACGGGGGTAACGTGCAGACTCCGCACAGACGGTGACCCAAACTGGGAATCGAACCCAGGTCCCTGGCGCTGCGAGGCAGCAGTGCTAATCATTGTGCCAAAATAATAATTATTTCCAAAGTCATTAAATAACTGTCCTACAATGCATGCAACGCCTATTAATTATAGAATTTATTTTCCAAAATCATCTGCTGAAACTCCTGGCTAGGAATCTGAAATGCCAGATCAAATTACCCCAATTTCAAAACTTCTAGATTCACTCTCTGCAGTTTGGAAAGAAAAGCAAGTTGCTCCCCTGATTACGATACACTTTGAGGTCCTAACTTTAGCTGGATTGTTTCCAGAGGAATTGTCCCACAAAAGTAAAACTTTATGCAATGACTAAAGAAGGCGAGTGAACCAGGACAGTAGGAGGGTAATGTGTAAAGATATAAGATGCCTCCTGGAGTTCATACGTTTACTCCTTGAAAGATTTGAAGAATGGACTAAAATACAAACCAAACAATGATGAGCGTCCAAAGTGAGACTGCGAAAGGTTGAAAAGTGTAAAGATTAGCATTGAGTGGAATTTTCAGAGCTCAGTTGAGAAGTGTGCTGCATTAACAAGATGCACTTAAACAGAGGTTGTGACTCAAAAATAAGGATTAGTGGTACAAGCGTTTTCTGGGTCTGATGAGGTTTAAAAAATTAAGGAAGTTACAAATGCTCGATAATGTACAAATCTTATCAAGAAAGGAATAAAGCAACTTATGAAAGCATCACAAATATGAAAAGGATAAATTGATAAGAAGGATAGTGGCACATTGGTTAGCACTGCTGCCTCACAGCACCAGGGACCCGGGTTCAATTCACGGCTTCGGTCACTCTGTATGGAGTCTGCACATTTTCCCCATGTCTGCGTGGGTTTCCTCCGGGTGCTCCGGTTTCCTCCCACAGTCCAAAGATGTGCGGGTTAGGTGGATTGGCCATGATAAATTGACCATTAGTGTCGGGGGACTGGCTAGGGTAAGTGCATGGGGTTATGGAGATAGGGCCTGGGTGGGATTGTGGTCGGTGCAGACTCAGTGCAGAATGGCCTCCTCCTGCACTGAAGGATTCTATGATTAACCAGCTAACCTCACTACAGCTTCGTAAGCAGTGAAGAGGAAATATAAAGCTGGAGAAAGTTGCCAAGATTGTGCGAAACAAGGCATGGATTTTTTTCAAATGTTGAGTGGCCAGAGAGCTTGGACAGGTCAGAAGTGGGCGATGGGAAAGAAAGACTTTGAGCAGCATTTTCTGTTTTTCTTTGAGAACCTGCAGTTCTTTTCTTAAAGCGCAATGATAAACTACATTGTTTTACCAAAATTTCTGGCAGGAACTAGACTCTCCTGTCAGCAATTCCATATCGTGGTGAATAATTAATTTGTATTAAACTCTTGTGCTAAAACTAGTGAATGCAATTGACACTACCCCGCTAACTTTTGTTTTCAACCTTCATCAGACAGGGACTGTCAACTTACAAAGAACTTTGCAGTCTTGCCAGCGACCTTAATCAACCCGACCTTGTTTACAAGTTCATGAACCTGGCCAACCACCATGCCATGTGGAATTCTCGAAAGGTAAATGCCATTTCAGGGAACCGTTCGCATTGTTGTACACAAGTGAGAATTAACGGAATTCCCGGTAAAAGGAGAAAGCTCCAATAGATCCTATTGCGTTAGCTGTAAGAGTGTGCGATGGTGATGCTGTTATGAAATGACTGCTGCTTGTCCCTGCAGGGTGCTGCTTTTGGCTTTAACATCATAGCGACGAAGGCTGAAGAGCAGCTGGCTCCTTATTTAGCTCAACTTATCCCGCGACTTTATCGATATCGGTTTGATCCGAATTCTGGGATCCGGCAGGCAATGACCAGTATTTGGAACGCTCTTGTCACGGATAAAAATGCTGTAAGTGTGGCCTTACACTCGGATCCAGGATATGATTGGTTTTGATTTGAGCTTGAGCAATTTAAGTAACAATTTGGAGTCATGTCGTCTCCATTCCCATTGGCTTTTCTGACTATTTGCTGTTACTGGGTCTGGTTACTTTAGTCAGAGTTAGGGGCAGCACAGCGGCACAGTGGTTAGCACTGCTGCCTCACAGTGCCAGAGTCCCGGGTTCATTTCCGGCCTTGGATCACTGTCTGTGTGGAGTCTGCACGTTCTCCCCCGTGTCTGCGTGGGTTTCCTCCGATTTCCTCCCACACTCCAAAGATGTGTGGGTTAGGTGGATTGGCCGTGCTAAATTGTCCCTTAGTGTTCGGGGGGGCTTGCAGGATAAATGCATGGGGTTAAGAGGATAGGGCCTGGGTGGGATTGTGGTCAATACAGGCTCAATGGGCCGAATGGCCTCCTTCTGCACTGTAGGCATTCTACACTTACACAGGAAAAAATTAATTTTATTTCGAGCTACTTCCAGCGGTGCTGGTACTGGCACCAATAAATGATGCTTTCATGAGGGAAAAACCATAGGGATGATATCCCTTTAAGGATCAGCCCTCCCATGGTTGACATTCCGATGATTCATCCTGCACTTTTTTCTTTACCCTGTCCACCATCTGTGCAGGATTACTCCTGCTTTACCTTTTCTATGGAGATGTTCATTAAGCACTTAATAGTATGTAATTGCTCTACTCCACACCCCTTCCTGTTGGGAACAGTTCTTGGCCTAATATGTACTTTTGTCTTCTCAGTGTAGGAGGTAAAATTAAGGAATTTAAAATTTAGTGATGGGGGAGCTGATTAACATCTCCAGTGGACACATCAACTATATGAATCACATGGACATTTTTTCTGAAATGCATGGTTTTCGCATTATTCCATGCACCAGCTTCTCCTTTTTACATCGGATGTACTCTAATCTGTTTCATAGTTCATCCATTTCATTAATTTTTGAAAGAATTACTTAATTGTATGTTTCTTTTAACAGATAGATACGTACTTAAAGGAGATTCTTCAAGATTTAATAAACAATTTAACCAGCAATCTTTGGCGGGTTCGTGAATCCAGGTACATACTATCGTTTCGCAAGTGTGGTTTGGCCCTGTGCGACTGAATCACAGTAAGATGAGACTTCATTTGTGTTACAGATGTCCTCAGCCCTCCGAGGTTAGGGAGGTGGAAGTTGGGCTGGTTTCCTGTCCTTGATTGCACCTGTCCTAAAAAGCTAGGCTGTCGTGTTTAGGTGACCACTAAACTGTATTCTGACAAGGAATCACTGATGTCATAGAATGGCATAGACAATTTTTTTCTTTTTTATTCATTCATGGGATGTGGGCATCACTGGCTCGGCCAGCATTTATTGCCCATCCCCAATTGCCTTTGAGAAGGTGTTGGTGAGCCACCTTCTTGAACCACTGCAGCTCATTTGTTGTAGGAATCTCCACCGTGCTGTTAGGAAGGGAGTTCCAGGATTTTGACCCCGCGACAGTGAAGGAACGGTGATATATTTCCAAGTCAGGATGGTATGTGACTTGGAGGGAAACTTGCCGCTGGTAGTGTTCCCATGTATTTGCCCTTGCCCTTCCAGGTGGTTGAGCTCATGAGTTTGGAAGATGCTGTTAAAGAAGCCTTGGTGATTTGTTGCAGCGCATCTTGTAGATGGTGCACCTTGCTGCTCCTGTGCATCAGTGGTGGAGGGATTGAATGTTTGTGGGTGAGGTGTCAATTGGATGGGGTATGAATCAAATAGTGTCAAGCTTCTTGAGTATTGTTGGAGCTGCACTCATCCAAACAAGTGGAGAGTATTCCATCACACTCCTGTAGGTGATGGTCAAGCTCTGGGGAGTCAAGAGGCGAGTTACTCACATGCAATTCCTTACCTCTGATCTGCTCTTGTAGCCACAGTATTTATATGGCTGGTCCAGTTCAGTTTCTGGTCAGTGGTAACTCGCGAACATCCCAACTTCTGACCTTTTGATGGAGGGAAGGTCATTGATGAACAGCTGAAGGTGATTGGACCAAGGATTCTACCCTGAGGAACTCCTGCAGTGATGTCCCAGGACTGAGATGATTCGGTGGCGCAGTGGTTAACACTGCTGCCACATAGCGCCAGGGACCCGGGTTCGATTCCCAGTTTGGGTCACTGTCTGTGCAGAGTCTGCATGTTCTCCCTGTGTCTGCGTGGGTTTCCTCCGGGTGCCCCGGTTTCCTCCCATAGTCTGAAAGATGTGCTGGTTAGGTGCATTGACCCGAATAGGCGCTGGAGTGTGGCAACTCGGGGAATTTCACAGTAACTTCATTGCAAAGTTAATGTAAGCCTTATTTGTGACTAATAAATAAACTTTAAACTTTAGATTCATCTCCAACAATCACAACCATGTTCCTTTGTTGATATGACTCCAACCAGCAGAGAGTTTCCCCTCCCTCTGATTCCCATTGACTCCAGTTTTGCTCGGACTCCTTGATGCCACACTCAGTCAAATGCTGCTTTGATGTCAGGGGCAGTCACTCACCTGACTGGGTAAAGGAGATTGATTGGGAGTGAAAAATACTTATGTAATATCCAGTATTTAGTTACATTGCTGTGTCATGTGAGATTAGAGTCTAAATGCAAAAGGCCACCCAACAGCAAGAGAGCAAATGAATTAATGCCCAATTGTAATTTCCCGAGATATAGCTGTCTATCTTTTTAAAAAAGGGTATTGAATACTTTAAGCAGTAATAAAGTACTAATTCTCAGTGATCTGAATCATTTGTGTTTCTGTACAAGAGGCAGTCAATTTTCTCATTGTTTAACTGTAGGTATTGACAGTAGGCGAAAGGCCTTTGATATTGAGGTGAGGTGAGGAATAAGTATACCTGATGCATGATTGGTGATTTGAGAAATGTTGAAGATGATGTTTGTTGAGGAGGATAGGAGGCACCCTAAATGAGGAAGATACATTTCTGGTGGATCAGGGTGCCAGTATTTATAGAGAACTGAATAACATAATTAGTGTTAGGTTAAATCAGTCTTTTTAGGATGGCATTATACTAGTCATACAGGTTTGCAGTGAACTATCAGTAGATTATATTCCCAGTAAAGGTTTTGGATAGAAAAACCAAGGCCGGAATTCTCCAGCCATTCACTCCAGAGGGATTCTCCGGTCCTGCCGGCAGCCGCCAATGGGAATCTCCAATAATGAAGCAAATGGAGGAGATGTGATCACTTTTTTTATTTATAAAACTAGTGTAATCAAAAGAAAAGGCAGATTTACCCTTGCACAAGCTCGACGCATCCTAAAACTCTTGACAGCCAGTGAAATACTTTTTAAAGTGGATCACTGTGCGGAGTTTGCACGTTCTCCCTGTAACTGCGTGGGTTTCCTCCGGGTGCTCCGGTTTCCTCCCACAGTCCGAAAGACATGCTGGTTAGGGTGCATTGGTCGTGCTAAATTTGCCCAGTAGTGTCAGGGGGACTAACTGGGGTAAGTGCATGGGGTTATGGGGATAGGATCTGGGTGGGATTGTGGTCGGTGCAGACTTGATGGGCCGAATGGCCTCCGTCTGCACTGTAGGATTCTATGATTAACCAGCTAAACTCTCTGATAAAATGTAGTCACTGTTGTAATGTAGGAAAGGCTAATTTGCGCTCAACAGGGTCCAGTCAACAGCGATGTGATGATGACCAGATAATCTGATTTCCTGATGTTTGTGAAGGGATAAATATTGGCCGCAGCTGGAATCCCCCACTCTTCAAATAAGAGTATGGGGTCTTTTATGTCCATCTGAGACAGTGGATGGAGCCTTGGTTTAACATCTCACCCAAAACATCATAGCTTTGACAGTCCAGCTCCGGGCATGTCAGCCGAAATGTTGTGCTTGGGTCTCTGAAGCAGGGCTTAATACACAATCTTCTGACTTTGGGAGGAACTGTTACCATTGAACCATACAGAAAGGCTGACAAAAGGCTTCACCTTGCCCAGTGATGTTCATTTCAGTGTAACTCTTCCATTTTCTGATGCACCTTGAATACTAAATACAAATGACACGTCATCATTGTATCGAACATATTTTGTTTGTCTTGCAACTGCAGTGTGATGTTTACAGGAGCAAAATTAATCTAAAAATAATCTTTAATTTTCCAAGCATTTTCCAATCCTGTTTGAAAATAGCAACCTGCCATTTTTTGATCAAATTTATTAGATTTGTTCCTGTTGCATCCCGATAATTCAAGGCATTTCCGTAAACTTGCCCTTTTAATATTCTGGAAATACATGCTATACACCTGTCATAATTCCCCCGCTACTGAGAATTAAATCCACTTACTTGTATACAAGTGCCTGCTATGTTCTAAAAAAACAAAGAATGTGGGTTTTTCCAACTATTTTCACTCTGATACCTATTGTTTTATAGCTGTTTAGCAATTGGTGATCTACTGCAGGGCAGACAAGTGAATGACATCATTGATCGGCTTACAGAAATGTGGGAGACTCTCTTCAGAGTGCGTGACGATATAAAGGTACAGCATTTAAATGCAGGCATCCTTTCCAAGATGGGTTTTTACACTGATTATGCTGTCATGTAGCCAAGTTTGACATTTTGAGGGTCCCATCCAATGTTCCTTCCAAGCCGTTTGGGTCAGCAATTGGGAATGTGCCACATGGGGGAAAATGCCATGCATGAGCAGTATTCCCTTTTAGATGCACGTGTCAATCTGGGGGGGGCGTCCTTGGCCCCCCCCTTTACTCCAGCGGGGTTGACCCGCCAGTTCCCTGTTAGTGGGGAGCTGTTGTAAACCCCTCCTAGCGGAGGGGGCAGAGACTAGCGGGCCCGGAGACTTCAGCCCCAGGCCCGCTAATCAGATTTCAATTCAAATTTAAATAATTTAATCAGTTCCGTGCTGATTTCTGGCACGGAGCTGACGGTGCCAGTTCTGGCGCCGTAGGTGCGCAGAGACCGTGGCACCCAGCGGGGAGCCCACTACGCAGCCACTGCTCATGTCTCCCGGGCAGCACAGCGGGCTGGGAGAATCACCCCCCCGACCTCCCATCTAATCCCATTTACCAGCACTTGGCCCATAGCTCTGAATGTTATGACATGCCAGGTGCCCATCCAGATACTTTTTAAAGGTGTAAGGCATCCCTCCACCCTCCCAGGCAGCATATTCCAGACCATCAATAAATGGCATGACACTAGGAAGTTGTGTGGAACAGAAAGACCTTCACGTATTTGTCCATAGATCTCTGACGATGGAAGAGCATGTTAATAGGGTGGTGAAGAGGGCATAAATTGCAAAAGCAGGGAAGTTATGCTGGAGTTGTGTAGAACTTTGTCTCTTGAACTAAGCAATCTTATTTGTTTAACAGGAGTCTGTTCGTAAGGCTGCAGACTCTGCACTTAAAACCTTGAGTAAGGTAAGGATATTGCTTGTGTGTTGAATACATAGGAATAGAGTTTCATTTATTTCATGTTACAAGCGGCATGCTATTAAATGATTTGATTTGATTTATTATTGTCACATGTATTAGTATACAGTGAAAAGTATTGTTTCTTGCACGCTATGCGGACAAAGCATACCATATAGGGAAGGAAAGGAGAGAGTGCAGAATGTAGTGTTACAGTCATAGCTAGGGTGTAGAGAAAGATCAACTTAATGCAAGGTAGGTCGATTCAAAAGTCTGATGGCAGCAGGGACGTTTGAGACAATGAGACAGACAGTTACGTTTTTAGTAATCTCATTAATGTTAACCAGCTAAAGCTTCAGGTCATTACAGCAATCTGTTTGCTCAAGTATTTGTGTTTTCAGCCATTCAGACTCAAGTAAGTGAGAAGATATGTCAATGTTAACATGCTGGCATTGTCAAAGCGATTAAGTTTGTTTTCTTTTGTAGGTGTGTATACGTATATGTGAACCTACCAATGGTGCTGCTGGTCAGCAGGTTATTGCTGTGCTCTTACCTTGCTTATTGGACAAGGGCATCATGAGCCCTGTAGCAGAAGTTCAATCTCTAAGGTACATATTTATAAACCATGAAACCACTGTGGAGAAGGAAAAAGAGATCCAAAATCTTCAATCGCTTACCTAAATCTTGAATAAACCTAACATATTAATTATGTATTGAATTAAATATTTAAAATTCTGAAACATTTGAAGGAGGGTATCATCATTTATGTAGCTTGCTTTAACAAATGTGTTCTGTATCAGCATTACTTATTCTTTTTTAACACATCCTTCTAACATTGTTGAACTCCAGCTTCTGTGAGGACAGCACTTTTTAAAAATGAAATCAGAACAGAAAATGAGAGAGATATTCAGCAGTTCAGGCAGCATCAGAGTTAACATTTCAGGTCTGCGATCTTTCCTCAGGACTGGGTAGAGATAGAATCCTTACAGGCCATTCAGCCCATCGAGCCTGCACCAACAACAATCCCACCCAGGCCCTCTCCCCGTAACCCCATGTATGTACTCTGCTAATCCCCCTGACACTAAGGGACAATTTAGCATGGCAAATCCACCTAACCCGCACATCTTTGGACTGTGAGAGTACCCAGAGGAAGCCCACGCAGACATGGGGAGAACGTGCAGACTCTGCACAGTCACCCAAGGCCGGAATTGAACCCGAGTCCTGGCGCTGAGGCAGCAGTGCTAACCACTGATGTAATAGATTTTATCAACTGAAAGGGGAGGAGGAGACATAGAACAAGAGGGAAGGTCTGTGATAGGGTGGAAGGCAGAAGAGATTAAGTGGCAAAATGGTTGTTAATGAAAGGCCACAGGGAGGTAATCATAGAATCCCCACAGTGCTGAAGGAGGCCATTCGGCCCATTGAGCCTGCACCTACAGCAATCCCACCCAGGCCCTATCCCTGTAACCCCACATCTTTACCCTGCTAATCCCCCTGACTCTAAGGGGCAATTTAGCATGGCCAGTCCACTTAACCTGCACATCTGTGGGAGGAAACCGGAGCACCCAGAGGAAACCTGCCCAGACCTGGGAAGAACGTGCAAACTCCACACAGACGGTGCCCCAAGCTGGGAATCGAACCCGGGTCCCTGGCGCTGTGAGGCAGCAGTGCTAACCACTGTGCCACCGTGCCGCCCAATGGGGCAAAAGTTATGTCAAGAGGAGGTGTGAATGGCAGAGCCATGAACAGCTGCTGTCCAAAAGCAAAAGGAAGAGAAAAACACGGAGAGGAACCAAAACCAGCAAAAAGAAAGGGAATAAAATGGGGGTGGAGATTGCGATTTTAAATTGTTGAACTAAATGTTTAACAGCTTCTTCCTTTCAAAATCTAACATTGATACTAAGTAAGCATTTTGTTAATATTTTCAAATAAAAACATAGTTGGAACTGGAAGAGTATGCCATTATTAAAATAACTAAATGTTATTTGAGAAAATAAGTTGATTCTGAAAGATTTGACAGAGCTCTAAATGGGTTTGACTAATTCCGTGCAAAGACCTTTCTCCTAATGCTTTTTCTCTCGCTCAGTAACAATTACCAATTCATGACTCCCTCACTACCAACTACCCAATCAGATTCAATCATTTTTCCCTGTGCAACAAAAGTCTTCATAATCGAAACAAAAACTTGATGAAATCCTTCTTGGCTTTCTCTGTCCCAGTAGAAATATCTCCCTCCAGTCCATTCTGCAAGCCAGTCTGTATTGTGCCAGTGTGTTTTGCGAATTGTTTGATTTTGCCAGCTCAGCTCTGTCAATGGCATGCTGCTTTTGCTAGTTGTCCTGTGTTGTAGCTTCCTCAGATTGACAGCTCATTTTTAGGTTTGCCTGCTGCTGCTCCTGGCATGCCCTCCTGCACTGTTCATTGAACCAGATTGCTGTACGGTTTGATTTTCGTATTACTTAGCATTGGTATATAGCTAGCATTATCTTTTTTGCGAACTTGGCCTGACAATTGTTTGCAGTGTTACTGTCTACAGCATCGAAGATCACTCGGGGCACCTCTCTTCATTTGTGAAAAACCCTTGAGGGAAATTATGAAAAAGATGGTGTAATAACATCAAGTAATTGTGATTTTTCACAGATATGAGTTTTATTAGAATGTGATTTTAATTTGTAATAAATTTCTCTACGTAGCATCAACACCCTTGTGAAAATTAGCAAAAGTGCAGGAACACTGTTAAAGCCACATGCAGCAAGACTCATCCCCACCTTGTTGGAATCACTAAGCGTTCTCGAGCCACAGGTCCTCAATTATTTGAGTCTACGTGCCACAGAACAAGAGAAGGTGAAGTATGATATCTAACGCGCTTGTATTGTCCAATCTGTTTTGTAATTAATTTATCTTGATGAACATTGTGTTGATTTTTTTTCTGTAATTACTAGGCCACCATGGACAATGCCAGACTTAGTGCAGCTAAATCTTCTCGAATGATGGAGACCATCAACATGGTAAGTGCAAATGAGGAAGCAAATAACTGGTGTTTTAATCTGAAAACCAAAAGGAAATGTCTCGCTGGGAAGTGAGGTTATTACTAACCTGGTGTTAAAATGACCCCTTTCACAAGTCTAACCCCTTTCTCTTGATGGTAAATATGTGTTCTTTGACAATATTAGAGTAGCACTATTTATGGTTAATAGTTAAGAATTTACAATTGTAAGCAGTAATTCATACGTTTTCCTCCTTGTCTGAATCCATAGTGTCTCCAACATCTAGATGCCTCTGTTCTGGGAGATCTAGTTCCAAAGTTGTGTGAGCTACTCAAAAGTGGAATAGGCCTTGGAACCAAAGTGAGTCATAAAATATCACAAAAGACATATAAGCAGCTTGATTGTACTTGTATGTTCATCTTAAACTCTCACTTTTGCACCATGGAAAGTTTCTCTCCTCATAAATTAAAATGTACGGACAGCTCAGAAACAGACAACCTGCTATTTAATGATCCACTATGTCCAATTGTGAGGTCAACTGCTCTTTGTGATGGGATCATCAGCATTGTAGCTGTGCAATGGTGAAGAATGTACTGAGTAATTTAATGTAATATATCCCCTTTGGTCTACCACCCTATGTGAAACCTAATCATAAACCAGGTTTTAACTTTGATTAGGATCATAGAATCACAGAAGGAGGCCTTTCAGCCCATTGTGTCTGTGCTGGCTCTCTATAAGAACTACTCGGCCATTCCCACTCCCTTGTTTTCGCCCCATAACCCCACAATGCTTTTCTCTTCAGATAATTCTCCAAATCCCTTTTTAAAAGCCACAACAGAAAGTGCCTCGTTCACACTGACAGGAGGAGCAATGCAGAACGCTATGTGAAAAAAAATTACTCGTGTCATCATTGCTTCTTTTGCCATTCATCTTAAATTGGTGTCCTCTATTTTTCAACTCTCCGAACGGTGGGCAAGGTTTCTCCTTTCCTCCTCTGTCTAGACCCCTCTTGATTTTGAACACCTCCATCAAATCTCCTCTTGTCCTTCTCTAAAGAGAACAGCCCCATCTTCTCCAATCTAGCCTTGTAACTGAGGCCCTTTCTGGACAGTCTCCAATGTCCTCACATCCACCCTAAAGCATGATGCCCAGAATTGGACGCAGTTCAATAATTTTTGGGGCCGCAACTCTCTGATGATGTACGCCCTGTCACCGAAAACGGAGAATTTGGCACTCAGCCGAATCTTCGTCCACAGTCGCAGAACTGGAGAATCCCAGCCGCGGACACGATTGGAGAATTCCGGCCCTGGTCTTTGTTGCATTTGCTGGTTTCAGTTGGCTTGATGTTGGTAGGAGCACTGCGGTTGCCTCCAGTTTCCTCGTAGTTCAGTAACCCTGGATTCCCTGCTGGGAAATGTGTAATACCACCTGACCCCCCCACAACCCCACACATCCAAACCACCCCCCAAATAATGTCACATTTTTCCAACACTGTACTGTCTACACCAATAAATAAAGAATGCTCACATGAGTTAGATATTGAAGAATGACAATGTTGGTGTGGAACTGTCCCCCAGCATAAGCGGCAAGGTAGCACAGTGGTTAGCAAAGAACAAAGAAAATTACAGCACAGGACCAGGCCCTTCGGGCCTCCAAGCCTGCACCGGCCAAGCTGCCCGACTGAACTAAAGCCACCTGTCCTTCCAGGGACCATATCCCTCTTTTCCCATCCTATTCATGTATTTGTCAAGACACCACTTAAAAGTCACCATCATATCTGCTTCCACG
The DNA here is from genome assembly GCF_964213995.1 of Mustelus asterias. Lineage (NCBI taxonomy): Eukaryota > Metazoa > Chordata > Chondrichthyes > Carcharhiniformes > Triakidae > Mustelus > Mustelus asterias. The sequence goes on from NC_135806.1 coordinate 8,257,803, forward strand.
ACCTCACCCGGCAGCGAGTTCCAGGCACCCACCACCCTCTGTGTAAAAAAACTTGCCTCATACATCTTCTTTAAACCTTGCCCCTCGCACCTTAAACCTGTGCCCCCTAGTAATTGACTCTTCAACCCTGGGAAAAAGCTTCTGACTATCCACTCTGTCCATGCCCCTCATAATCTTGTAGACTTCTTTCAGGTCACCCTTCAACCTCCGTCGTTCTAGTGAGAACAAACCAAGTTTCTCTAACCTCTCCTCATAGCTAATGCCCCCCATGCCAGACAACATCCTGGTAAATCTTTTCTGTACCCTCTCCAAAGCCTCCACATCCTTCTGGTAGCGTGGTGACCAGAATTGAACACTATATTCCAAGTGCGACCTAACTAAGGTTCTATAAAGCTGCAACATGACTTGCCAATTTTTAACTCAATGCCCCGGCCGATGAAGGCAAGCATGCCGTATGCCTTCTTGACTACCTTCTCCACCTGCATTGCCACTTTCAGTGACCTGTGTACCTGTGCACCCAGATCCCTCTGCCCATCAATACTCTTAAGTGTTCTGCCATTCACTGTATATTTCCTCTCTATTATAGACTTTCCAAAATGCATTACCTCACATTTGTCCGAATTAAACTCCATCTGCCATCTCTCCATCCAAGTCTCCAACCGATCTATATCCTGCTGTATCCTCTGATTGGTCCTCATCACTATTCGCAAATCCACCAACCTTTGTGACGTCCGCAAATTTACTAATCAAACCAGTTACATTTTCCTCCAAACCATTTTTTTATATATATATATATGTGTGTGTATATATATATTACAAACAGCAAAGATCCCAGCACTGATCCCTAAAGAACGCCACTTGTCACAGCCCTCCATTCAGAAACACATCCTTCCACTGCTACCCCCTTCTATAACCAAGCCAGTTTTGTATCCACCTTGCCAGTTCACCTCTGATCCCATGCGACTTCACCTTCTGCACCAGTCTGCCATGAGGGACCTTGCTGCCTCACAGCGCCAGGGACTCCGGTTCAGTTCCGGCCTCAGGTCACTCTCTGTGTGGAGTTTGCACTTTCTCCCCCTGTCTGTGTGGGTTTCCTCAGGGTGCTCCGGTTTCCTCCCACAGTCTGAAAGATGTGTGGGTTAGGTGGATTGACCGTGCTAAATGGACCCTTGTGTCAGGGGGATCAGCAGGGTAAATATGAGGGGTTACAGGAGTAGGGCCTGGCTGGGATTGTGGTCGGTACAGACTCGATGGGCTGAATGGCCTCCTTCTGTACTGTAGGGATTCTATGATTCTAAGTTAACATTTTCAAATTGAGACGGTGAGGAAACAGGAGGAACATGTGAGAAATATTAATAACCTAAATTAATTTGCCTACTTCCAAAAATAACTGTGAAAGTGTTGCTTTGACAATTTCATTATATCCCTATGATGCTTTTCAATATCATTGTTAAGTTAACTAAAACCATCAGTTTATCGCCTTCAATGAAGATGATCAAAATGCAAATCCCACTGGTTAATATGCTGCTCTAATTTGCAGGGAGGCTGTGCCCACGTAGTAGTTTTTTTGACAACCAAATGTCCACAGGATTTAAATCCTTATGCAGGTTAGTATACAAACTTATTCTTGAAACCGTCTATTTCATTTTAGGGGACTGCTGTAAAAAGCTAACTATCATACCCAGTTTCACTGTGATACCTCTTTTCTATCTTAAATTCTAAAAAGCACAGATGGAAGGCCATTTGGCCCATCGTACCTGTGCCAACTCTTTGAAAGAGAAATTCAATTAACCCCATCCCCCACTCTGTTCTTTCCACATTACCCCAACAAAGTTTTTCCCTTCAAGTTTTCAACAAATTCCCTTTTTAATGTTTCTATTGGATCCACTTTCACCAGGCAGTGGATTCCAAATTGTATGAAGTGTCATTCCAGAGTCAAGTGACTGCATTTGCTGTTACCTTTAAGAAACATTAATAAAAGTTAAGTTGAAAACAACCCATTACAGCAGTGGGAAAGAAAATACAGCCTATACCTTGAGCGAAAACTGTTGGCTGAAAGGGGAAAGCACTGGCATTGGCTGATTGTGTTGTAACATTGTTCTCTCGTTGCTGGCAGGTAAATTGATGAGTGCCCTCCTGTCTGGTTTAAATGATCGCAGCAGTGTCATACGAAAAGCATACGCAGTGGCATTGGGTCATTTGGTTCGGGTGAGTATCCTTATCTGCACCTTAGCTGTTACATGACTTTTATTTATTTATTTTATTAATGCCACAAGTAGGCTTGCATTAACACTGCGATGAAGTTACTGTGAAAATCCCCTAGTCGCCACACTCCGGCACCTGTTCGGGTACACTGAGGGAGAATTTAGCATGGCCAATGCACCTAACCAGCATGTCTTTCGGTATTATGTATCATGAAGCTGGGAGATGAAGGGAATGGGAGACATTTGGATGGATCTCTGCATTGTGAAAGGCGAGGCACAATTCTTGGGTACCTTTGGAATCTGTTGTTAGCATTTGGCAATTCCAAAAGTTGTTGCATCTAAGAGATGCAGACTGAGATTCCTTTTACTTGCCTCAAAGCAAGAAGTCTCACAACACCAGGTTAAAGTCCAAGAGGTTTATTTGGAATCACGAGCTTTCGGAGCACTGCTCCTTCATCAGTTGAGTGGAGAGGTAGGTTTCACAAACATGACATATATAGACAGAGACACAATTGCAAGATAATGGTTGGAATGTGTGTGACTACGTGTAACCCCCACCATTTGGCCTGGGCTTGCAAAATCTCACTAACTGTCCTGGCTTGAGACAATTCACACCTCTTTAACCTGTGATTCTCCCTCTCTCCACTCGCACTGTCTGTACCTGTAAAGACTTGATTACCTGTAAAGACTCGCATTCCCACCATTGTCTTGCAATTGTGCCTTTGTCTATATATGCCGTGTTTGTGAAACCTACCTCTCCACTCACCTGATGAAGGAGCAGCGCTCCGAAAGCTCGTGATTCCAAATAAACCTATTGGATTTTAACCTGGGTGTTGTGAAACTTCTTACTATGCCCACCCCAGTCCAACACCGGCATCTCCACATCTTTGCCTCAAAGTGTAAGCCTACCTGCTTATTTCAAAGCCTCATTGTAGCAGTGCAGCTTTTGTTTCTCCCTTTTCGGAAACCAGCTACCCTCAGCTCTGGATGAGAATCCCAATTAATGCAAAATCAGGCCCTCTCATTTAGATGGACTGTGCTGTATTTAAACCTGGGTCTCCGAGCCAAATTCATGGCGGCTTTCATTGCTGCATCTTGCATTTCTCCTAAATGGTCATTCTTAATAACGTAAGAAATAGGAGCAGAAGTGGGCCATTTGGCTCTGTGAGCCAGCTCCACCATTCGATAAAATCATAGGCCTCAACTCCACTTTCCTTCCTGAACCCCTCCTCCAACTCTGACTCCCTTGCTAGTCTGAAATTTGTTGGTATGTTGGCTGCTTTAATATTTGACAGGAACATATGTCTGAAGTTGTCACAGTGGAATGAATGTATAGTGAGAAAGAGCGCATGTACTGTACACTTAAACATGTTACATCATGCAGAATTAAAATCAGTTGAGAGAGAAAGGGATCTTGACGTTGTTGCTCTTAACTCTAAATTTAAAAGCTCTGAGTCATTCAGAAAGGCTCAAAGACTTCTATTTCCTGTAGAAATGGGGTTGGGATGATTTGAGAACAGTGTGCAAATATAAAGGATTTGGTTGTGTTCCTCACAACGAATTCAGCTGCCTGATGTGTGAGACTAATGGTGGCAAGCAGAGGTTTACTTGCTAAAGCAAACAGAGCATTAGGTAATCGAACCATCCAATTTAAAACAGCACAGCATCTTGTCTTTGTACACAACCAGTTCATCACATTTGGAAAACTGTATCCAGTATCCAAGTTAGGTTGATTGGCCATGCTAAATTGACCCTAGTGTCAGGGGGATTAGCAGGGTAAATATGTGGAGTTATGGGAATAGGGCCTGGGTGGGATTGTTGTCAGTGCAGACTCGATGGGCCAAATGGCCTCCTTCTGCACTGTAAGAATTGTATAATTCGATTGGTCCCCTCATATGTTGGATGATATGGAAGCAAAATCCAAAAACTGATCCCCATTGATGAAATCCAGTTTAAAAGATCTGTGTCATTCAGAAAGGTTTAAAAGAGTTCTATAGAATCCCTACAGTGCAGAAGGAGGCCATTCAGCACACCGTGTCTGCACCAACAGTAATCTCATCCAGGCCCTATCCCGTAACCCCACATATTTACCCTGCTAATCCTTCTAACCTACACATCCCGGGACACTAAGGGGCAATTTAGCACGGCCAGTGCACCTAAGCCACACATCTTTGGAGTATGGGAGGAAACCGGAGCACCCGGAGGAAACCCACGCAGACACGGGGAGAACGTGCAAACTCCACACAGACGGTGACCCAAGCAGGGGATCGAACCCGGGTCCCTGGCGCTGTGTGGCAGCAGTGCTAACCACCGTGCCACCTATTCCCTTTAGAAATATATAGAATTGGGGATGATTTAATAACAGCGTGTAAATATGTTAAAAGATTTGATTGTGTTCCTCATAACCAGGTCAGCTAAGTGAGTATAGGAAGGCCAAAGGTCATAAACAACAAAAGGAAAAGACCAGTTTAGACAGTGAGCTCAGACACTCTGCGTGCATGGACCACTTCCTGACTGGAAACCTGATCACATATAATAAAATATAGATAAAATACCAGGTGAATGGACATTGGCCTGTGTGGTCCTGTGGACCCGTTCGATTACCTGTGAGGGATTATCCTAGATTGTTTTCTTTGTCTTGATTAGCTTTGGGAGGTTTTTTTTTGTGCCTCTTCCAGGAGGTTGCAGGACTGATGACAGGTAGATGGGTGTGCGTGTGGAGGAGGTTGTCTAATAATGACACACTTGGCATTCTCTGGGGCGGGCTGAATGGACCAATTGGTCATCTCCTCCCTGTCAATTTTGTATATTTGTATTTCTTGAACCTTGTAATAATCCAAAACTGAACTATTATCTTACAGACAGCACGAACCAGTAGCAGTGAGAAGTTATTTCAAAAACTCAACACCTGGTATCTCGAAAAAGATGGTAATTTTTTCCTATTTATTTTCATGGGATATGTGCGTCACTGGCAAGACCAGTATTTATTACTCTCCCAAATAGTGTTGAACTGAGTGTTTTGTCAGATCATTTCAGAGGACAGTTAAGACAATGTGATTCTCGCAAAAAAATTCAAAATGTCGAATTTATGTGAAAACTGGAGTAAATCACGCTGTTTTTTGAGCAGGAGTCTCAAAGACAGTCTCCCACTCCGTGCACTGCAGAGGGCATTACTGTGAATCACTCCAGAAATCAGTGGAGGGGGGGGGGGCCTATTCCCGCTGGAGAGGCCGGCAGCGTAGCTCTGAGCGGACCACTACGCATGTGCCGATCTGTCAGCGCTGAGATCGACGGATGCGCAGTGGCCCCTGTCTGTCGGCCTCCCGATCACTGGCCAGCCCAGCAACCCTGCATCGCTGGCCCTCTGAGCCCTCCCCCCCCCCCCCCCCCCCCCCCCCCACTAGCCGACTGGACAAAGTGCTGGCAGCGGAACCCCCCCTGCCTCCTTGGCCCTGCCCCATGCTTGATGGGCAGTGCCAATGTGCCCCTTAGATATTGCCACTTTGCCCATCGGAAATGCAGCTCTGGGAGACCTGCTCGGCCCGGACGCCCAGCGTGAATTATGCTAGTTGGCCGGTGCTCGAGTCTCCCGGCCCGCTGTGCTAAAAAATCAGTGCAGCGGGGTGAGAGAATCACCCCCAATATCTCTGTATATCAAATTCAATATGTCCTATCACCTGTTGACATTCTTCATGGAGATTCATAGAACCCCTCCAGTGCAGGAGGAGCCATTCGGCCCATCGAGTCTGCACCGACAACTATCCCACCCAGGCCGTATCCCCGTAACCCCATGTATTTACCCTGTTAGTCCCCCTGACACTAAGGGGGCATTTAGCATGGCCAATCCACCTAACCCGCACATCTTTGGACTGCAGGAGGAAACCGGAGCACCCTGAGGAAACCCACGCAGACACGGGGAGAACGTGCAAACTCCACACAGACACAGTCACCCAAGGCTGAAATTGAACCCGGGTCCCCAGCGCTGTGGGGCAGCAGTGCTAACTCACTGTGCTACCGTGCCGCCCCTAATGTAAATTATATCCATATCCAGGTACATTGCTAATAGCTTTTGTTGCTAGCAAGCTGCGCTCTTGTAGGAGTATCCCATTTTGAGCCCTTCATCATTTGTCAGGTTTTTCAGTTGTAAATACTGATAGCACCTGTCTGGGAGTCGGGAGTGAGATGTAGTTTAATAGGAAGGCTGCAATAAAATAAAAGTTGATAATGAAGAGCTTGCTAAATAGACATATAAATGACAAATAAACTTTAACATCGATAAATGTGAGAAAGCACATTCGGTTAGGAAAAATAGGGAGTACACATTATCCTTGGTAAATAAATGTCTGAATGGGGAAGAGCAAAGAGAGAGTCGGGTGCGCATTCACAACTCGCCAGAAGTAGATTTGCAAAGGAGCAGAATAAAGATATAGCAGTTTTTAATAACCTACTTCAGTTTTGCAAAGTGCTTAACAAAGGCACAGTGGTTAGCACTGCTGCCCCATAGCGCCAGGGACCCAGGTTCGATTCCCAGCTTGAGTCACTGTCTGTGTGGAGTTTGCACATTCTCCCCGTGTCTGTGTGGGTTTCCTCCGGGTGCTCCGGTCAGCTCCCGCAGTCCAAAGATGTGTGGGTTAGGTGGATTGGCCATGCTAAACTGCCCCTTAGTGTCAGGGGGACTAGCTAGGGTAAATGCATGGGGTATGGGGATATGGCCTGGGTGGGATTGTGGGTCGGTGCAGATTCAATGGGCCAAACGGCTCCTTCTGCACTGCAGGGATTCTATGATTCTATTCTATGAAGGAAAGAGGTTTGAAAGGAGCCTCACGGGTAGAATGAAAACACAGGATATGCGTGGGAGACAATATGAAGAACAAATCTAAATAAACATTCAATGAATATTAACATTTACACAACTAGATCATAAATTGCTAAATGTGAGATTGAAAACCTGAGGAAAAAGTATTGAACTATTAGATTATGACCAGAAATTAACAAGGATCCTGAAAACTTGCTTTCAGTGTTTGTATTTCGGTTAAACATTGGCAAGGAGGTGAAACTTGATTTGGTTTTAATGCCTATGTGAAAAGCCATTGTAATAATTAGAATCGCAGCTTTAGAATTTGTACATAAAAATGACATGTAATTCTGTGTATGAAATTCTACAAAGTGGGTCAGCAGCAGCTGGCGACGGCTTTGTCGCATTCACTCGCTTTATGGTTGACCTTCACCGTTAACATCTGTTGAAATCAGTGAAGCACCACTTAGTAACAGGGTGGTTGCTAGTTGGAGCCAAGCTGTGGAGCAGTGGTTTTTTAAAAAAAACCCCCACGAGAAAGGACTTGTAGCTGTGGTGCATAATGTGATGGAGAGAGTTGATGTAGAATCCTACAGCGCAGAAAGGGGCCATTCGGCCCATCAAGTCTGCGCCGACCACAATCCCACCCAGGCCCCTATCCCCATAACCCCATGCATAAGATTCGGGAATTCTGTCAACCATGAGGAGAATGGTAATCGAGTTCAGCAGGGTTGAAACAAAGTGGTGAAATGGGCAGACGTGACAGATACAGTCCAGCACAGAAAAGGGTGAAGTGTTACATTTTGTAGAAAGAGTGAGACGAGGCAGTGTAATGGTGCAGTTGTAAAGAGGATCCAGGTACAGGGAGAGAGCTGGGGATAGATGTCCACAAATCTTTAATGGACAAATTGAACAAACTGTCCTTTTTAGAGAAAGAACATACCGGATCCTTGGCTTTGTAAAGAGAGGCACAGAGTACAAAAGCAAGGGTGTTATTCTAAGCCTTTATAAATCACTGGTTAGGCGCCAACTGGAGTTTTGTACCCAATTCTGGACACACCACTTTGGGAAGGACATCAAGGCCTTAAAGACAATGCAGAGGGGATTTACCAGGGATGCAAACTTGCTATAGAGAAGTTGGGATCATGCTGAGAACAGTGAAGATTAAGGAAAGATTTAATAAAGGTGTTCAAAATCATGAAGGGTTTTTGAGAGTAGATAAGGAGAAACTGACTGAAGAGTCAATAACCGGATTTATGGTAACTGGAAAAAGAATCAGAAGCGAGATGAGGAAATATATTTTTGCTACAGTGACGTATGATCTGGATGAAGCCCAACCGAGATCGTGGTAGAAATAGATTTGTGAATTACTCTTCAAAGGAAATAGGATAATTGCAGAAACTTTCCCTATGAAAGATTATGGGGAAAGTGCAGGCAAGTCGGGCTAATTGGATAGCTGTTTCAAAAGAGCTAACACGCAGGTGAGTTAAATTCAAAAGAGAAAATGCTGGAAAATCTCAGCAGGTCCGGCAGCATCTGTAAGGAGAGAAAAGAGCTGACGTTTCAAGTCCAGACGACCCTTTGTCAAAGCTCAAAGGCATAGAAAGTGGGAGATATTTATACTGCAGGAGGTGGGAATGAAAGATGAGTCATAGCCACAGAAACCAGGAGAAAAGACTGCTAATGGCTGTCCACAGAGAGAATAGAGGGTGTGAATGGCCAAATGGCAGAGAAGCTAAAATGAAGATGTTGGGGGAGGGGGAGGAAAATGGATGGGACAGAGGTAAGGTTTAGAAAAGGGGGAGGAAAGGTAAGGGAAGGGGGATAAAGTAGGGGGAAAGAGTGGGGGGGGGGAAAGAAAAATTAAGAAAGACAAAGAAATAAAAGGTAGAGAATAGTAAAAAAATTAAATAAAATAGAATGAAAACAAAAGGTTTGGGGTGGGGTCGAGCAAATCATCTGAAGTTGTTGAATTCGATGTTGAGACCGGAAGGCTGTAATGTGCCGAGCCGGAAGATGAGATGCTGTTCCTTCAGTTTGCGTTGAGCTTCACTGGAACATTGCAGCAGGCCAAGGACAGACGTGGACATGGGAGCAGGATCGTGTTAAAATGGCATCAACCGGAAGGTCAGGGTCCTGATTGCGCATAGACCGAAGGTGCTCAGCAAAGCGTGTTGAATTGCCTCCTATTTCTGCTGTATCCTCCTGTGTGGGGTTACCCTTTATACCAGCATATTTCTGTTAACAGGCAGGTGCCTAAAGAAAGATGCAATTTGAAAATGGAAAATGTTTCCATGCTTGGAAAGGCATACAGTGAATATGAAACAGCACCTATATCTTCCTGCAATGTGTAAGAGTGCATTGTATATTTCTAAACCAAATAACTCTATGGTCTGTTTAACTGATTTGAAGAATTGGTCTGTCTTGTGTGCCTTTTCAGAGCAAGTCTATCGATCAGCATGTGCGCTGACAGTACATGCTATCGCACGTCACAGCCCCGATGTAATCAAGCACCACGCAGCAGTGGCCTTGCCCCTTGCATTCCTTGGAATGCATGAAATCCCAGATGAAGATAAAGGGGAAATGAGTGAATCTGATCTCTGGACTGAAGTATGGCAGGAGAATGTACCTGGTAGGTAGAATTAACATGTGCAAATTTGAATCTGTTCAATGTACAGGATTTCCTCCTTTTTACACAGCGTTTAAAAGGAGACCAATTTCAGTAAGTTGACTGATTTCCAGAAACGAGACCAGTGAACCATGTCGGAGCATTTTCTTCCCAGCATAAAATGGATTTAATTTCCCCAAGTGTTACAGGGTATTCATATCTCTTGCTGTATTCATATTTACAACCGTTCTGATCCTGTGTGAATTTAAATTTGTTTTGCATGCGGTATACATGAAGTAAGGAACATAAGAAACAGGAGCAGGAGTAGACCAGATGGCCCATCGTATCATTTGTCCAAAGATTCACAATCCTTTGAGTGAAGTAATTTCTCCGCATCTCAACTCAGAATGATTGACCCCTTATCTTGGGACTGTGCCCCCTGTGTTTTAGGTTCCCCAACCAGTGGAAACACTCTCAGCATCGACCCTATCCAGCTCTTTCAGAATTTTGCAGGCTTCAATAAGATCACTCCTCATTCTTCTAAACTCCAGAGAATACAAGCCCAATTTATTCAGCCTCTCATCATAGGACAACCCCCTCTCCCAGATACCAGTTTAGTGCACCTTCAATCTACCCTCTCCAATTCAAGCATATCCTTCCTTAAGTGCGGAGACTGAAACTGCACACACTACCCGAGATACAGTCTCACCAAAACCCGAGCAAAGCTTCTTTATTCTTGTACTCCAATCCCCCTTGTAGTAAAGGCCACCATACCATCTGCTTTTCTAATTGTTGCTTCACCTGCATGCTAACGTTCTACATTCATTGTACAAGCACACCCCAATCTCTCTGAACATCAACAATTTCAGGAGCGCTGTGATTGAGACATTGAAATTCAGCATGAGTCACCAATGGAGCCGGGTGTCCTGCTCCCATTCCCCCTGCTCCTGGACCTTGGGCCTATGGTGACTGCGACTGAAGCTCAGACATCAGAACATGGCGGCGTTGGCCCAGAGTGCAGCATGAGGGGGCAGGACCTGATTTTGAAATCTCCGCAAGGACGGATAAAAAGTGTAACAGGCCAGATCCAGCCCTTGATCCAGGTGTTCTCCACTCATATTCTAAATGTTATATTCTGCTGCCACTGATTTGATTTAATTTATTATTGTCGCATGTATTGGGATACAGTGAAAAGTATTGTTTCTTGCGCACTATACAGACAAAGCATACCGGTCACAGAGAAGGCAAGGAGTGCAGAATGTAGTGTTAGAATCATAGCTAGGGTGTAGAGAAAGATCAACTTTAATGCAAGGTAAGTCCATTCAAAAGTCTGATGGCAGCGGGGAAGAAGCTGTTCTTGAGTCGGTTGGTATGTGTCACTTGAGACTGAGTGTCGGTGGAGGAGGAAGTGAATGTTAATGATGGTGAAAAGGGTACCGATCAAGTGGGCTGCTTTGTCCTGGATGGTGTTGAGCTTCTTGAGTGTTCTTGGAACTGCACTCATCCAGGCAAAGGGAGACTTGCGCCTTGTAGCTGGTGGACAGTCTTTGGGGAGTCAGGAGGTGAGTTACCACAGGATTCCCAGCCTCTGACCTGTGGCTCCTGTAGCCACAGTATTTATGGAGTTGGTCCAGTACATCATCTGGTCCATGATAATCCCCAGGATATTAACGATGACCGATTTCAGTAATGGAAATCCTGTTGAATGTCAATAGAAGATGACTAGGCTTTGTCTTGTTGTAGCTGGTCATTACCTGCAGTTGTGTTGTCCGAATGTTATTTGCTATTTATCAGCCCAAGCCTGATTGTTGTCCAAATCTTGCAGCACACAGGCAGTGACTGCGTCAGGAACTGAGAAGTTACATGAACATTGTGTAATCAAATTGAATATCCCCACTTCTGATCTTTGCAATGGAAGGAAGATCATTGATGAAGCAGCTTCAGGTGGTTGGGCCTAGGACACTACCCTGAGGAACTCCTGCAGCGTTGTCCTGTGACTGATATTATTGTCCTCCAATAGCTACAACTTTGTGATAGATGTGACTCTAACCAATGGGGAGTTATTTTTTTTCCCCAATTCCCACCCACTTTAATTATACTCTAGCTCTTGGATGCCACAATTGGCCAGTTTGGATTTGTCCTGCTTTTTGTAGACAAGACATAACTAGGCAGTTTCTATATTGTTGATTAATGACAATATTTTGGCTGTAGTTTTAACGACTTGACTAAGGGTGAGGTTAGTCCTGGAGCTCAAATCCTCAGCAGTGCAGACAAAATGTTATCAGGCTTAAAGCTGAACCATTTGATATGTAGTTTGAATCAAATTGGCTGAAGGCTATCATCTGTGTTGGTGGCATCTCAGGAGGGAAGCCAAGAGGATCATCCACTTAGCACTGAAACATTTCAATCTTGCTTTTCATACTTGAGTGCTGAGTGTTACCATCATTGAGAGTTTCTAAGATGGGTTTACAGTGCTGTCTGTGTTTTTTGTTTAGAGCACCAGCCAGAGTAGTGGCAGACAGGAGACATCCAGAAATGTGTTGCTGCCTTTGTAGATATAATCAACTATGAGTTTATCTGCATTTGTCAGGGGTGGCACAGTGGTTAGCACTGCTGCCTCACAGCATCAGGGACCCGGGTTTGATTCCTGTCTTGGGTCACTGTCTGTGTGGACTTTGCACGTTCTCCCCGTGTCTGTGTGGGTTTCCTCCGGGTGCTCCGGTTTCCTCACCGTCTGAAAGACGTGCTGGTTGGGTGCATTAGCTGTACTAAATTCTCCCTCGGTGTACCCGAACAGGCACTGGAGTGTGGCGACTAAGGGAATTTCACAGTAACTTCATTGCAGTGTTAATGTAAGCCTTACTTGTGACGAATAAATAAATAAACTTTAAAAACTACCAGTATTTTACAGTGGATGAACTAAAATTTGAATAATGTATGCAATGATACTTGAGTGTAAATAAATACTGTTTTCTACCCTTCTAGAACAAACTGAGCAATATATCCTAAGATAAAAGCAAAAAACTGCAGATGCTGGAATCTGGACCAACAATAGAAAATGTTGGAAAATCTCAGCAGGTCTAACAGCATCTGTGGAGAAAGAATAGAGCCAGTGTTTCGAGTCTGGATGATACTTCATTACAACTCTGGTGAAAGGTCATCCAGACTCGAAACATTGGCTCTATTCTCTCTCCACAGATGCTGTCAGACCTGCTGAGTTTCTTCAGCATTTTCTATTTTCGTGTGAGCAATGTATCCTATATTTGTGCTTGAAACTGATTTACAATCAATGCTTGTAGACTAGATTTCATGACAGTTTGGAATGGACGGGACGCTACATAAGGGGATTTAAAGTTCAGTTCAAATCCAGCAAACCATCTTTTAAAAATTGCGCAGGAATGAATTGATACTGTGGATCCAGTTCCATGTCCTCACAGAGACTAACCTGTATTCCACACTTGCAAACGTTTTTGTGAATTTTCATTTGAAATACTGGGTGAGGATTCACTGATTTCTGGATAAAACAAAACTCCTGGGCAAATGGCAAGATTTTAATCCAAATTAAGGCAGTCGATTTTTCTATTTAATTCAATTTATTTGATTTAAATTTGATTTGATTTATTATTGTCACATGTATTAGTATAGAGTGAAAAGTATTTCTTGCGCGCTGTACAGATGAAGCATACCGTATATAGGGGTGGAAAGGAAACGAGAGAGTGCAGAATGTAGTGTTATAGTCATAACTAGGGTGTAGAGAAAGATCAGCTTAATGTGAGGTAGGTCCATTCAAAAGTCTGATGTCAGCAGGGAAGAAGCTGTTCTTAAGTCGGTTGGTACGTGACCTCAGACTTTTGTATCTTTTTCCTGAAGGAAGAAGGTGAAAGAGAGAATGTCCGGGGTGCGCGGGGCCCTTGATTATGCTGGCTGCTTTTCTGAGGCAGCGGGAAGTGTAGACAGAGTCAATGGATGGGAGGCTGGTTTGCGTGATGGACTGGGCTTCGTTCACAACCGTTTGTAGTTTCTTGCGGCCTTGGTCAGAGATTGCACTGACAGGCTAACGGTTGTGTTTTTGTTACAGGCAGTTTTGGTGGAATACGACTCTACATGCAAGAACTGATCGCCATTACACAAAAGGCACTGCAGTCCCAATCATGGAAGATGAAAGCGCAAGGTGCTGCTGCTATGGCATCCATTGCCAAACAACAGGCGGGCTCATTGGTTCCACCACACTTAGGGCTGATATTGAATGCACTTTTACAAGGAATATCTGGTCGAACATGGACGGGCAAGGTAGAACATCCTATTTAATGTTGTGTTGCACGAATAACTGAATAGATGGACCTTTTTTTTTTGAAAAAAGAACACGGGAAACATGGTTAAAAAGGATTTTAATCAATAGATATTGTTAGTTGTAGAACATAGAACATAGAACATTACAGCGCAGAACAGGCCCTTCGGCCCACGATGTTGCACCGACCAGTTAAAAAAAAAAACTGTGACCCTCCAACCTAAACCAATTTCTTTTCGTCCATGAACCTATCTACGGATCTCTTAAACGCCCCCAAACTAGGCGCATTTACAACTGATGCTGGCAGGGCATTCCAATCCCTCACCACCCTCTGGGTAAAGAACCTACCCCTGACATCGGTTCTATAACTACCCCCCCTCAATTTAAAGCCATGCCCCCTCGTGCTGGATTTCTCCATCAGAGGAAAAAGGCTATCACTATCCACCCTATCTAAACCTCTAATCATCTTATATGTTTCAATAAGATCCCCTCTTAGCCGCCGCCTTTCCAGCGAAAACAATCCCAAATCCCTCAGCCTCTCCTCATAGGATCTCCCCTCCATACCAGGCAACATCCTGGTAAACCTCCTCTGCACCCTCTCCAAAGCCTCCACATCCTTCCTGTAATGTGGGGACCAGAACTGCACACAGTACTCCAAGTGCGGCCGCACCAGAGTTGTGTACAGTTGCAACATAACGCTACGACTCCTAAATTCAATCCCCCTACCAATAAACGCCAAGACACCATATGCCTTCTTAACAACCTTATCTACTTGATTCCCAACTTTCAGGGATCTATGCACACATACACCTAGATCCCTCTGCTCCTCCACACTATTCAAAGTCCTCCCGTTAGCCCTATACTCAACACATCTGTTATTCCTACCAAAGTGAATTACCTCACACTTCTCCGCATTAAACTCCATCCGCCACCTCTCGGCCCAACTTTGCAACCTAAGTCTTCCTGCAAACTACGACACCCTTCCTCACTGTCTACCACACCACCGACTTTGGTGTCATCAGCAAATTTGCTAATCCACCCAACTATACCCTCATCCAGATCATTAATAAATATTACAAACAGCAGTGGCCCCAAAACAGATCCCTGAGGTACACCACTTGTAACCGCACTCCATGATGAATATTTACTATCAACCACCACCCTCTGTTTCCTATCCGCTAGCCAATTCCTGATCCAATTTCCTAGATCACCCCCAATCCCATACATCTGCATTTTCTGCAGAAGCCTACCATGGTGAACCTTATCAAACGCCTTACTAAAATCCATATATACCACGTCCACTGCCTTGCCCCCATCCACCTCCTTGGTCACTTTCTCAAAAAACTCAATAAGGTTAGTAAGGCACGACCTACCTGCCACAAAACCATGCTGACTATCACCTATCAATTCATTACTCTCCAAATAACTATAAATCCTATCCCTTATAATTTTTTCCAACATCTTGCCGACAACAGAAGTGAGACTCACCGGTCTATAATTCCCGGGGAAGTCTCTGTTCCCCTTCTTAAACAATGGGACAACATTCGCTAACCTCCAATCTTCTGGTACTATACCAGAGGCCAACGACGACCTGAAGATCAGAGCCAGAGGCTCTGCAATCACTTCTCTTGCCTCCCAGAGAATCCTTGGATAAATCCCATCCGGACCAGGGGATTTATCTATTTTCAGACCCTCCAGAATATCCTGCACATCCTCCTTATCAACTGTAATACTGTCTATTCTACTCCCCTGCAACCCAGTGTCCTCCTCAGCTATATTCATGTCCCCTTGCGTGAACACCGAAGAGAAATATTGGTTCAATGCTTCACCAATCTCCTCCGGTTCCACACATAACTTCCCTCTGCCATCTATAACTGGCCCTAAACTTGCCCTAACCAACCTTCTGTTCTTGACATACCTATAGAACGCCTTAGGATTCTCTTTAACCCTATCCGCCAAAGTCTTCTCATGTCCCCTTTTAGCCCTTCTAAGCTCGCTCTTCAACTCCCTCTTAGCCAATCTAAAGCTTTCTAGTGCACTACCCGAGTGCTCACGTCTCATCCGAACATAAGCCTCCTTTTTCTTTTTAACCAACAAAGAAACTTTTTTGGTGCACCACGGTTCCCTAGCCCTACCAATTCCTCCTTGCCTGACAGGGACATACCTATCACAGACTCGCAGTAGCTGCTCCTTGAAAAAACTCCACATGTCGGACGTTCCCAGTCCCTGTAAACTCCTAGTCCAACCTATGTTTCCTAATTCTCTCCTAATAGCCTCATAATTACCCTTCCCCCAGCTAAAACCACTGGCCCGAGGTTCATGCCTATCCCTTTCCATCACTAAGGTGAACGTAACCGAATTGTGGTCGCTATCACCAAAATGCACACCAACTTCCAAGTCTAGCACCTGGTCTGGCTCATTTCCCAGCACCAGATCCAATATAGCCTCACCTCTAGTTGGCCTGTCTACATACTGAGTCAAAAAACCTTCCTGCACGCTTTGAACAAAAACTGACCCCTCTAACGAGCTAGAGCTATAACAATTCCAGTCAATATTAGTCAAGTTAAAATCCCCCATAACAATTGCCCTATTACTTTCACTCCTAAGCAGGATTGACTCCGCAATCCTTTCCTCAACCTCTCTAGAACTTTTAGGAGGTCTATAAAAGACTCCCAACAGGGTGACCTCTCCTCTCCTATTTCTAATCTCCGCCCATACTACCTCAACAGATAAGTCCTCATCAAACCTCCTCTCTGACACTGTGATACAATCTCTGACCAATAATGCTACCCCTCCCCCTCTTCTACCTCCTTCCCTACTTCGACTAAAACATTTGAACCCCGGGACCTGCAGCATCCATTCCTGCCCCTGCTCTATCCATGTCTCTGAAATAGCCACAACATCGAAGTCCCAGGTACTGATCCACGCTGCAAGTTCACCCACTTTATTGCGAATACTCCTGGCATTGAAGTATACACATTTCAAACCCTGCTCCACCCCACCTCTGCAATGCCGTGCATTGCAGTCCCCATCCATGCATCCCTCACTTTCAGCCCCACTACTCAGGATCCCTCCCCCCCCCCGAATCAGTTTAAACCTCCCTGCATGGCCTTAGCAAATTTACCCCCCAGGATATTGGTCCCCTTCTGATTAAGGTGTAGACCATCCTTCTCATAGAGGTCACACCTTCCCCAGTACGAGCCCCAATTGCTTAAGTACCTGAACCCCTCCCTCCTGCACCATCCCCTCAGCCATGAATTCAAACCTTCCCTCTCCCTATTCCTCTCTAAACTATCCCGTGGTACAGGCAAGAGTCCAGAGATAACCACTCTGTCAGTCTTGGCCTTTAGTTTCCACCCCAACTCCATAAATCCCTGCCTAATATCCCCTTCCCCTATCCTCCCTATGTCGTGTGTCCCCACATGTACAATAACTTGTGGTTTATCTCCCTCCCCCCTAAGAGTCCTGAATACCCTGTCAGACACATCCCGGACCCCAGCCCCTGGTAGGCAACACACCAACCCTGAGTCCCTACCTTTAGTTCCGACCCTCCTATCTGTCCCCTTAATTGTGGAGTCCCCAATCACAAGGCCCAGTCTTTTACAGCCCCTAACCACCTGAGCTTTCTCACTCGGCTCACCCCCAGAGATCTGCTCTCTATGCTCAGTTGATTCCTCCTCAACTGTAGCCTCCAGCACCGAAAACCTATTATGGAGGGGAACCGCCCCAGGGGATTGTCTTCCCGATTGCTTCTTACCCCTCCTCCTGGCATTGACCCAAGCCTCATTTCTAGGAGTTACTATTTCTCTATAACTCCTATCAACTTCCACCTCCGCCTCCCGAATTATGCGGAGTTCCTCTAACTCCCCCTCCATCTCCTTTACACGCTCCTCCAGAAGCTGCAATCTAATGCACTTCTTACAACTAAAATCTCCTGAAACACTACTGGATTTCCTCACCACATACATCCCACAGGAGATGCAGCATACTGCCTGAACTGCCATCCCTGAAGCCATTACCAGCAAGAAAAAAAGAAAACAAAAAAAAAACTTCCCCACACTTATAATTAGGTTAGAGGAGGATGGAAGGGTGGGATCCTCTACCAGTGTAGAGGATCGGGTATCTCCTCTGCACCAATTTGTTTCCGTTAATCGATATGTTTGTGATTATATTTCCTCGTCACATGCTGGAAAATTTGGCACATTGGTTTTTCATTATGATCTATTTCGCCTCCATGTCTTGTTTTACTGGTTTGCGTTAATGCTTAGAGGTCGGATAAAAATGGGTGGATTATAACGTGAGAGTATTTGAATTTGTCCATTTTGACAGGAAGAATAAAAAAAACAGCAAATTGTTTAAATTGAGGGTGGTAACAGAACTCTGGTACAGAGGGATCTGGGTGTCCTGGTACATGAATCACAGAAAGTTAGTACGCAGGTACAGCAAGTGATTAGGAAGGCAAATGGAAAGTTGGTGTTTATTGCAAGGAGAATGGAATATAAAGTAGGTTTTTTTTGCTACAGTTGTACAGGGCATTGGTGAGACCACATCTGGAGCCCTGTTTTGATTTCCTCATTTAAGAAAGGATATAAATGTGTTATAAGCAGTTCAGAGAGGGTTTACTTGACTGATTCCTGCGATTGGGGGGGGCGGGGGGGGGGGGGAGTGGTTATAGAATCCCTACAGTGCAGAAGGAGGTCATTCAACCCATCAAGTTTGTACCGACTCTCTGAAGAGCACCTTACCCAGGCCCACTCTCCCACCCTGTCTCCATAACCCCATGCATTATCTTAGCTAATTCATCTAACCTATAATTTTTGGACATTAAGGAGCAATTTAGCATGGCCAATCCACCTAACCTGCACATCTTTGGAACGTGGGAGGAAACCGGAGCACCCGGAGGAAACCCACACAGACACGGGGAGAACGTGCAAACTCTACTCAGGAGTCACCCAAGGCTGGAATTGAACCTGGGTCCCTGGCACTGAGAGGCAGCAGTGCTAACCACTGAAGTTGGTCAGACTGGGTTTGTATCCATTGGAGTTTAGAAGAATGAGAGGCGATCTTATTGCAACACAGAAGTATCTGAAAGGACTTGACAGTGTGGATACTGAAAGGATGTTTCCTCATGTATGAGAAATCTGAATTAGGGGAAATGAGGAGAAATTTTTTCTCCTCAAGTCATGAGTCTTTGGCGATCTCTTCCGCAGAGAGCGGTGGAGACAGGGCCAATTAATGTTTCTATGGCAAAAACAGGTTGACTAAATTGTGGAGCAGACACAAAGGGGCTGAATGGCCTCCCCCTGCTCCCAGCATCTTTGTTAAAAAGAGAGTTGAAATGATGCCGGGATTAGGCTGAATGTGGAGTTGAGGCCACAATCAGGTCAGCCGAGATCTTATTGGATGGCAGAGAAGGCTCGAGGGGCCAAATGGCCTCCTCCTGTTCCTGAGTGAGTTCGCTGCCCACTATCCGCTGCTTAAAATATATATCCCTTTGAATTGCTTCAGTGGTTGTGCATAGCAATGAGGGTTTACACAGCTTAACATTCTCCAGAGCCAAAGGAGGTAATGATCAAAGCAATGCAGTACACTAGTCAGGTTCCACCTCAGACAGTGTGTCCAGTTCTGGTCACTGAGAAACAAGAGTGTTTCTTCATGTGGTCGGAGCATTGAAACAAAGCTCCACAAGGCCTGAGAAAACGTTGGCTTTTCAAACTACAGAGCAGTCAGTGAGGAGTTCATAGAGGAATATAGGATTGTTAAAGGAATGTAAAATGTTAACCTGGATTATTATTTTTAATTAAATTGCGAGAGGAGAGTAAACCCAGTAGGAGATAGTTTTTGGACTGATGTTGGAAGATTTGTCTCACACACTGAGCAATATGCAAACATATAGACAGAAAGACCTCTCCATATAGGAGGCAAAATACCTGAAATCACTTAAACAATTGGATGCTACAACTGGGGCCTATAGGATGGATGGGTCATGATGGGCTGAATGGCCTTCCTCATATGCAATTCAGAAGTATCCACAATAGGATTGAGTCACTGGGAGCTCTGTCATTGTTCGATGGAGCATTACTGGGTGGGGAGAGGCCAAGGACGCAGAATTCTATATAAGAAAATGTTCTCTTCTTGCAGGAGGAACTGTTGAAAGCTGTTGACAGCGTGGTGGCTGCGTGCAGGTAAATATTAATCAGAAACACAGCATTGTGATTCAGTTCATTCTTGTACTTTGATAGTAATGTAACAAGCTATATTAAGAGCCATGAAAGATAGCATAACTTGCAATTGGCTTAAACCATTCCTGTTCAATATAAGATCTTGTCTGTATCCGCCTTAACGTTCTGCTTTATCGTCTGAACTTTGTACCAAGTGCGGAGTTGCAGAAGACGGTGCCTGACCAGCCCAGTATAGACGCCATCATTCAGGTCATGTTGAAAGAGTGTAACAAGGAAAACCTCCGCTACAAGATGCTTGCTCTGAAGAGCACGGCCAACATATTGCAAGCCACCAAAGAGGATCGCTTCAAGGATTTGGTGGATATTCTGTTTCCTGTTATTAAAAAGGTAATTTAATTAGACAAGAGGAAACACGTAACTCGGGTGATAGAATGATGACCCAATAGTCATGATGTTAGGATTTGAAAATTGGTAGATTTTGTTGGTTCTGAAGTTTCTTTTGGAAATGTTACTTCTGTCAGTTGCTGTCAACTGTGATAGGCCTTTGCTTTTTCTTTTTTTTTGCCCCATGTGATTCACAAAATCAAATTGAGAAATATTGTCCCAAAGTCCTTAATATAGTTTAGTTGTAGGGTGGCACAGTAGTTAGCACTGCAGCCTCACAGCGTCCAGGGACCATGGTTTGATTCCCGGCTCGGGTCACTGTCTGTGTGGAGTCTGCACGTTCTCCCCGTGTGTGCATGGATATCCTCCGGGTGCTCCAGTTTCCTTCCACAGTCCGAAGATTTGCTGGTTAGGTGCATTGGCCATGCTAAATTCTCCCCAGTGTACCCGAACAGGCGCCGGAGTGTGGCAACTAGGGAATTTTCACAGTAACTTCATGCAAGTATACCTATGACACTAATAAATAAACTATAAACTTACTGAAAGCAGCCATGCCCTAACTGATAAATTTCATTGTCTTCATAATGCATGCATCAGTTTATTTAATGTTACGTGCACTCAATGCTCACAGCCCTCTCTACCCTTGCTGAAACTGTTTCTTCCTTTCTCCATGCCTCCAAGTGAAATACTTGTTTTGTGCAGTTCTTCATGAACGGTTAGATTATCCCGCTGCATTGATTCCAACTTTGCTTCTCCAACCATCAGCAGACTTTGACTGCAAAGGAAGCATTCTCAACAGTTCAGTTTCTTCTCTCATAACGAAGGCTTAACTCTCTTTGAGAGCTCCAGACTCTGCTGAGGTCCCAGGTCCATTCAGGGCGCACTGGGGTCATTGAATATATTCAAGGCTGAGATAAATCTTTAAACTATTGGAGAGTTGTGTGGGGTCGGGGCAAGCAGAACAGTGGAGTTGAGGCCACACTCCGATCGGCCATGATCTAATTAAATGGTGGGGGTAGGCTCGAGGGGCTGAATGGTCTGCCCCTATTTTCTATGTTCATAATGTGGAGTTTTCCACTTTGCAGAGTACAGCGGCCGGATCCTCTAGAGATGAGGATTACGAAGAGGAGGAGAGAGAGAAAGAGCTCCGGATGGAATATCTGCTTTGTGCGTTTGAAACTCTGGGGAAAGCATGGCCCAGCACGCCTGAAACACAAGGTAGGGCTCGGCAATGAAGCTCAATGTTCACTCACTCAATCCGCTTTTAAAAAATAAAAATCCTCAACTCCTTTAAATAAACCAATCGATTACACTTTGACAATACTCATGGGGCAGCAGCACAGTGAAGGGGACACTTAACTGTTCACTGCTGTTTTTAGCCTTGTGTTTTTTTGGGGCCGTATGATAAATATTACAAAAGAACACAGTTGAAGTGAGTGTAATGTAATGAAAATCGTTGTCTGTACGTACTTCCTTCCCACAATTTTTGTCAATCTTTTGCCTCAGTTATTTGTTAGAAGTTCCCTTGTCCACACATGTTTACTGGTCCAACTATCTCCCACCATTTGATTCCACATCACCTAAAGTTTACACTTGGTCTTCATCCCATTGTCTGCAATGCCATGGGAAAGTCATCAGAAACTAGAAGCAGGAGGAGGCCATTTGGCCCTTCGAGCCTGCTCCACTATTCAATATGTTCACGATTGATCATCGAATTCAATATCCTGATCCTGCCTCCCCCCCCCGCCCCCGCCCCCGCCCCCTCATGTCCCTTGATCCCTTTGCCCCAAGAGCTATATCTAATTCCTCCTTGAAATCAGACTACTTTCTGTGGAAGTGAATTCCCCACACTCACCACCCTCTGGGTGAAGAAATTTCTCCTCACTTCAGTCCTAAAAGGTTTACCCCTTTTCCTCAAAACTATGATCCATTTAAAGGTTGCAATAGTGATTTTTTTTTTTGCCCACAGTTCATTGTGGCACACTGCAGATTTTCAGTTATAGAATCCCTACAGTGCAGAAGGAGGCCATTCAGCCCATTGAATCTGCACTGACTTGCTTACCCAGGCTCCTCTCCCCACCTTATCCCGTAATCCTGCGCATTTTACCATGACTAATTCATGGTACACATCTTAGGACACTAAGGGGCAATTTAGCCCGGCCAATCCACCTAACTTACACATTTTTGGACTGCGGGAGGAAACCCACGCAGACACGGGAGAACGTGTAGACTCCACACAGACAGTGACCCAGGGCCGGAATTGAACCCGGGTCCCTGGTGTGAGGCAGCAGTGCTAACCATTGCAATTATGGAGGCCGGAATACAGCATTTTCCCCTGGCCCGTTTTACTTTGGGATGTTTGGTGATGTGATAATGGAAATATCTTTGTCTTTCCTGCAGCTCAATATCGTTTAGAATTGTGCCACTTAATGTGTGAAAGACTACAGTTGAGTACGTGGAGAGTTCAACTCGGAGTGCTTCAGGCAATGAACTCCTACTTCCGAGGGTAAATGCATCTTTTTGAAAGTACAATCTTTATTAGCCAATTTTTTTAAGAATCCCATTAGCAAACTACTTCAAAAGATAAAATCAGTAACAAAACAACTATTTTCACAGCTTATTGCTTCTGGGCCAAGACAGCAAGGATGCGAGTGCATTGACTGAAATCCTGAAAGATACTTGCTCAGCCCTCACCTTTCCACTAGGTGAGTTTACCTCAAGTAGAGAACTTGCAAGATTCAGGCAAAAGTTAAATAAAATCATTTTGAGTCTTAAATGTTCCTTTTTTTTTAAAGAAAACAAGAGCTATTCGTCAGTGCGGGCGGAAGCTTTATCGATATTGGAACTTCTATTTAAAAAACTGGACGGTAAGCATTTTAAAGTTGTTTAAGGTTGTCAGCTATTGCCTGAGACTGGTGTCATCAGCAAGTTTAAGGTTTTACACGCTTCTTCCAAGTTTTTCATGAAATGTGCGCGTCGCCGGCAAGTGTGAGTATTATTTATTGCCCATCCGTAATTGCACTTGAGAAGATGGTGATGAACCATCTTAGCATCTTGTTAAACCATTTCAGAGGGCAGCTAAGAGTCAACCCCATTGCTGTGGTTCTGGAGTCACATGTAGGCCAGACCAGGGAAGGACGGCAGATTTCCTTCCCTAAAGGGCATTTGTGAACCAGATGGACTTTCACAAAAGTCCAGTAACTTCACAGTCACCGTTTCTGACTGTTACAAGCTTTTCATTGCAAATTTATTAATTTAATTGAGTTTAAATTTCACCAGTTGCCCTGGTCAGATTTGATCTTGTGTTTCTGGAGTGTTGGCCCAAGCCACTGTATCAGTTGTGCACTAACGTTACCACTAAGGAGGTCTTGTGGTGCAGTAGGTAGCGTTCTTGCCTCGGAGCCAGAAATCCCGGGTTCGAGTCCCACCCCAGGATTTGGTGGCCAAGGAAAGTGCCCTCATAACGCAGCCAAACAGATTGAGATCAACCTGCAAAACCCTTCCAAACACACCAATGGCTGGCGCTGTATGATTCTATAAGAACTGGAGAGACTCCTGGTCAGTCACGCTTGATGTGGGGTGGCGCCCCTCAAGCGAAAAGCTCTCTGGCGGCAGACTAGTGACCTGTTCCAGGAATAGCTTGCTATGGAAACAGACAAAAGTCTGCCTTAGATGCGGGAGGAGAATTGGAACGGAACGTTTAACACTACGTAACTATCCCCATCAATCCTCATTTAATCACTGAATCACAGGATACTACAGTGCAGAAGAGGCCCTTTGGCCCATCGAGGAGGAACTTCTTCTCTCTGAGGGTAGTGAATGCCCTGACCAGCCCACCTAATCCCACTTGCCAGCACTTGGCCCATCGCCTTGAATGTTATGGCGTGCCAAGTACTCATCCAGGTGCTTTTTAAAGGATGGGAGGCATTGCGTTACAGACTGTCACCACCCTCTGAGTAAAAAAAGTCCCCCCTAAACCTCCCAACCCTCACTTTTAACTTGTGTCCCCTCGTTACTGACCCTTCAACTAAGGGGAACAGCTGCTCCCTATCCACCCTGATCGTGCTCCTCATAATCTTGAACACCTCAATCAGGTCGCCCCTCAGTCTTCTCTGCTCCAGAGAAAACAACCCAAGCCTATCCAACCTCTCTTTATAACTTAAATGTTCCATCCCAGGCAGCATCCTGGTAAATCTCCTCCGCACCCAATCCCCTCCAGTGCATTCACATCCTTTCTATAATGTGGCGACCAGAACTGCACACACTGCTCCAGCTGTGGCCTCACCAAAGTTCTATACAACTCCATCATGACCTTTATCGCGAAGGGGATGGAGTATAAAAGCAGGGAGGTCTTGCTGCAATTGTACAAGGTACTGGTGAGGTCGCAACTGGAGAACTGTGTGCAATTTTGGTCCCCTTATTTGCGGAAGGATGTATTGGCCTTGGAGGGAGTACAGAGAAGGTTCACCAGGTTGATACCGGAGATGAGGGGGTTAGCTTATGAGGAGAGATTGAGTAGATTGGGCCTGTACTCATTGGAGTTTAGAAGGCTGAGGGGAGATCTTATAGAGACATATAAGATAATGAAGGAGCTAGACAGGGTAGAGGCAGAGAGATTCTTTCCACTTAGAAAGGAAACAAGAACTAGAGGACATAGCCTCAAAATAAGGGGGAGTCAGTTTAGGACAGAGTTGAGGAGGAACTTCTTCTCTCTGAGGGTAGTGAATCTCTGGAATTCTCTGCCCATTGAAGCAGTGGAGGCTACCTCTTTAAATATGTTTAAGTCACAGGTAGATAGATTTCTGATCAATAAGGGAATTAAGGGTTATGGGGAGCGGGCAGGTAAGTGGAACTGATCCACTTCAGATCAGCAATGATCTTATTGAATGGCGGGGCAGGCTGGAGGGGCTAGATGGCCTACTCCTGCTCCTATTTCTTATGTTCTTATGACCTCTCTGCTTTTGTAATCTATACCCCGATTGATAAAGGCGAGTGTGCCTTTTTCACCACTCTATTCACCTGCCTTTCCGCTTTCAGAGATCTATGGACAAACACGCCCAAGGTCCCTTTGTTCTTCGAAACTTCCCAGTGTCAGACCTTTCATAGTATACTTCCCTGTCAAATTACTTCTTCCAAAGTGCATCACCTCACACTTTTCAGGGTTAAATTTCATCTGACACTTATCCACCCACTTGACCATCTCGTTTATATCTTCCCTGTAACCCAAGATTCTCGACCTAACAGTGCACACATTTCTAGAAAAGTCTGGGGTGGGTTCTCTGCAACATTCCCACGAAGCTACATGCTTGCATGGTCACGTAACAGCCTGGAAATTACTGTGAGACCTTGTGTGTTAAATACTGTGCAAGCACAGCAACAGAAGTGAGCATTCAGTAACCTGACCTTGCACATTTTAAAGGGTTGATTGACATTTGACAGACCATTGCAGAGCATTATTTTTCAAAGGCTATTTCAACAATTTCTCGAGCCCCTTCACAAGATGGGACGCCAGAAGGAGTTTCTCTTAGTTTGTGAGATCTCAGATACCCGTTTGTGAGATCCTGAACTATCAGCTGCCAAATTCAGTACTAGCAAGCTCGCAAAGGCTCATTAGATTGTTGAAACCTAACCTTGTAGTTCCAAGGACAATTCCCATCTCTGTCCACTGAAACCGCCTTCTCCACTCCTCATTTTTCTGCTCTGCTTTTACTGTTCTGTTTTCAGTTTAAGTTTAAAGTTTATTTATTAGTGTCACAAGTTGGGTTACATTAACAGTACAATGAAGTTACTGTGAAAATCCCGCCACACTCCGGCACCAGTTCGGGTACACTGAGGGAGAATTTAGCATGGCCAATGCTCTCTAACCAGCACGGGTCTCAGACTGTGGGAGGAAACCGGAGCACCCGGAGGAAACCCACGCAGACACAGGGAGAACTCCGCACAGACAGTGACCCAAGCCGGGAATCGAATCCGGGTCCCTGGTGCTGTGAGGCAGCAGTGTTAACCACTGTGCCAATGTACCTCTTTTAGTGTTCTTTCTCTTACCCTGGGGAAAATAAAGCCAAGAATACTTACTATGTGAGTACACGTGGAGGCACTCACCCACCTAGCATTGGTATTGCCAATATCTGATTAACAGAAAGAAAGACTTGCGTTTATCTAGCATTTTTCTGATATCTCTAAGTGTTTTTGAAGTGTAGTCACTGTTGTGGGAAATGCGGCAGCCAGTTTGCGCACAGCAAGCTCCCACAGACAGCAATGTGGTAATGACCAGATCATCTGTTTCCTGTGATGTTGACTGAGGGATAAATATTGGCCAGGACACCGGGGGTAACTCCCCTGCTGTGCTTCGAAATAGTGTGACGGTGCTTTTACATCCACCTGAAACGGGCAGCATCCAAAAGACGGCACCTCCAGCCATGCAGCACTCCCTTGGTCCTGCACTGGAGTGTCTGCCTTAATTTTTGTGCTTCAGCCTGGGGGTAGGAGCTGCGATTCCGAGGCAAGAGAGCTGACCACTAACCCAGGGCTGACATACTGTAGTTTCTCTAATCGCCAATTATAGATTCTGTTGCAGTTTGCATGTTTAAAATCTGGTTATTTTTCCAGAGACTAATCAGTGGGCGACTTTGACATCTGAGAAGAGGGCCGTAATTCTTAAATCCCTATCCAGCCTGGAGTCGGACAAAAGGCCGGAACTGAAAGATAAGGCCTTGGACCTTAAGAAGCACCTTGCAAATCTCCCATAATCCTGCTGTGACCCCGTGTTCTGCAAGGGAATAACTTCAGCTGAAGACTTGACAACCCAAAATCTGGCTATTCTCTCTGGATGTATCAAATCTAAAATGTTGCTTCCTATGTTGTCAGGTCTGTCGGCCTGTTTAAGAGCTACTGCTCGGAGGAGCTGCGAGTGTGGTCAATTCCTTTTTCGGATGTGGGGTTTGTGCGCGCGTTCAGTTCTGTCACGTTTTGCAGGTTCCCGTATCTGCGTACGCTGCAAATTATGTCTCCGCATCTTGTCATCTTCCAGCGATGCATGAAGATGCTGATGAGGTTGCGATGGTGGGGCAGTTAGTTTCACGCAGTACGTCAAGGGACGATTTTCACCAACTGCACCAGAAAAAAGATATTTCAGTTGAAAATAGTTGGGTTTGTTTGGTACCAGGTCTAGTAAAGTTAATTGTTAGGTTAATAAGTTACAACATGTAAATTATGTTAAATTCTAAACCATCTAGCACACTGCTGTCCAGAGGTGCATCCTGCCTCCGTTTTATATGTCATTGAATTGGTGTTTCTAGCGAGTTAAATGGGTTAAAATTGTATATTTCTCCTGTCAGTTACGTGCACATAATATGCACTCCGAAATGCAATTCGGACATTAATTCTTAGTGGTGATTCCGGCATTTGTTGGTGTTGCCAGTATTCTATTCCTGTTCGGCTGAGTAAAAGTTTGGCACTACCTACTTCATGCCTGCATTTCGTACAGAAGGTTTTTACTGAGCCGTGTTTCTGCATTAGTTGAGCACTGGGAAGATATGAAGGAATGCCATGTTTTTGATTGTACAACCATTGCTGCCATGCTGGGACTGTCCACTCCACCCTTTACCTACGCAACGGAAGGGGCGTCACCTAGGAATTATTCTGCATTCACCAGAGGTTTCACACTGGAGTCGGAGACAATCCCTCTACAATGTGTGAAGCTTTTTGCTATCCTTGTAAACACTGAATTCTTCAGATGCTTAAGCTAATTATCAAGATCACACGTATATCCTGAAAGCTCAACTTTTACACCACGCATGTCACAAATTTGGATCCGTGAAATCAAATTGGAGTTTGCTTATTTTGTTATTTAGACGTTGAGCTGAATTGTTCAGAGCTGAATTGTTCAGAGCTGCTCTTTCCAAGTGTTTTGAGTTGCTTGCCAAACAAAAAACTTAAAATGCTGTAACTTAATCTTTCCAGCTCTAATCACACCGTTTTGAGCTTTATTGTTTGAATGCAGTCCTATGTAAAACAGCCTGGAAGGACCCCACCTGATATTCTACACAGCTAGTACAAGGAGCCCCCTCCTGACTGCTCTTCAGAAGCGAGTAATTCAGAATGGCGATGCTCACCTTTCCCGGGGCGAGAACCAGCTCAGAAGAAAGTGTTGCATAATCATTCTCATTCCCATCAATAAATTTTATTTAAACTATAAGATGTATTAAATGCTTCTGTAGATCACATGCACTTTTATGGGAATTAAGGGAATTATAAAAAATTGACGTTTGGACATTGTCTTTCTCTGAATATTTCCGATGTATTCATGTTTTGCCAAATGGAGGAGCACTCCTGCTCTGTCTCAGAGCTCAAGGGCTCAATATCCACGCCTGTCAGTTACTCCAGTCCCCAGCTGACGGTCCTGGTTAAGTAGTTTTGGTGAAGAATCTTGCCGAGGAGACAATGTCCAGGCCCCTTGAACCGTGCCTCGTGAGTATGTGACGGTGAGGGATCTGTGCAGTGGGGAGTTTAAAACATTAAAAATCCAATCACTAAAAGGTGGTCCTCGTTTGAAGTATGGTTATTAGTGTTAACTGTATGAAAGTATAGACTTGTGATTGCTACTAGGTTGTCCTTCATGTTGTATGGTACAGTACATGACAGTTCATTTCCTAACTGAAATGCCACTTACCATGCTGTGCGTTTTAGAATTCTTGTTTGTTTTCAACCAAACTTAATGTGAAAGCAGGGTATGTATGTATGTGTGTGTGTGTGTATACATGTGTGCACGTATGTGTGTGTGTGTATATGTGTGTCATGATCAGAAGAGAAATATTGGTGTGAACATGCCAGCCACAGCCAGGGAGAACGTGGCCTTCCTCGAGTTTTCTACAAAGAACAATTGCACTATTTTACTAACTTTGAACACTGTTACCTTGCCCCCGTGTGGGCACTTACTTGCTGCTTCAGCCATTCACTGGAGAAAGCTTTGTATTGAAAATTAAACCTGCTTTTGTTCTGACTGTCAACACGTTTTTGACATAATTGTTTTGTGCATAAAAGAAGCTGGGGTTTGAATTGGCCAAACACAGAAAGCCAAGAGACTTTAGTTCTCAAAAAAAAAACCTCTCATTACAGTTGTAGGCTCGCAATATTAAAAATCAATTTTGAATTGAATTAATTGTGCCACCCCCCCGGCACGGGTTAATTTACTCAGGTCGAGAATTAGCAACTCCAGCCTCCAGTTTAAAATTCATTCTGAAGTTAAAAGTGTTGGGTCAGAATTGCAATTCCTGTGACGATCTGGTTTGGCCTTAAGCTGTAGTCTGTGCTTAACTGGGTACTGTTGCAGTGAACATTCTGTAAGAGGTGGCTCATGAACATTAGATATTCACTGCGTCAGTAAACATCATTTAGGACAGGTTGGGATTAAGGATTGTTTAAGAATGTCTTTGGGCCTCTGGGAAGAATGGCCAGTGTGCTTGCATGATGTGTATAACAAAATTATGCTTGGGTTTTTCGTGAGGGCGAGGGGAAATGAATACAGGCACTTTAACATTGCCACAATCAATAAATGCTCTCGTGCTGTTGTACTGCCTATTTTCTGCTGTTTGAATCTCCAGTTGCCAAGATGGTTAACTGTGCATTATACTGTAAATGATTATGCTGTCACTGACTAGACACATGCTAACTTAACTGGAGTTAAAATAAAAACACAAACTGAGGCCTTGTAATGCCAACCATCATGTGCAGACCACTCATTTTAGATGGGATGTGTTTGACTCTCCCTGCCTCCCCACACTTCCCCACTGCACAAAGCCTGAATGCACAGCAATGTGACCCAAGACTGAAGATCAAGCACAGGGTTAGAATCCTCCATGGCTATCATTCAGTTGCTCACGTTCTCCACAAGACTCTGGAGGTCTGCAAGCCTTGACATTGGACCAGATTAAAAGAGCAATGCTATGTTGGAATGAGGCTTTGCTTCCCGGCGTCACAAAAGATTGACCTTTGAAGGAACTCGTGGAGTGCGTTTATTGGAAAAATCAGAACGTGTAAATTTTAATTAAAAATAAAAAAGTGCTGGAAAAACTCAGCAGGTCTGGCAGTGTCTGTGTAGAGAGAAACAGTTAACATTTTGAGTCTTAAATTAGGCCTATACTCTGGAATTTAGAAGAATGAGGGGAGAGCAAATTGAGGTAAACAAGATGATAAAAAAGTATGGATAAAGTAGACGTGGAGCGGATGCTTCCTCTTGTGGGACATTCTAGGATGAGAGGTCATAGTTTTAGGATAAGGGGCAGCAAATTTAAAACAAGCGTTGAGGAGAAACCACTTCTCTCAAAGAGTTGTGAATCTGGAATTCGCTACCCCAAAGTGCAGTGGATGCTGAGTAAATTTAAGGAGTTGGACAGATTTTTAATTGGTATTGGTTGAAGGGTTATGGGGTGAAGGCAGGAAAATGGGGATGAGGAGCATATCAGCCATGATTGAATGGCAGAGCGGACTCAATGGGCAGAATGGCCTAATTCTGCTCCTATATCTTATGAACTTGAGTCCAATATTCCTCAGAGCTTATTTTACAGTGTTTGCTTTTATGTAAATTTTAATATCACCTAAGTTCTAGAACGGTCTGCAATCTCATGTCATTACTGCCATTGAAAGATAAAGGCACAATCTGCACTATTGTAAGAATTATACAATTGGCAGAAGGGTAGATTGTATTACAACACAAACAAAATACTTCAGAGGCTGAACATCTGAAGTAACAGAAAATGCTGGAAACATTCAGCAGGTCGAGCAACATCTGCAGAGAGAGAAGCAGTTAACATTTCAAGTCCAATATTCTTCACAACTGACTTTAGTGTTTATGTAAATTTTAATATTGCTTTCTACGGTCATATCTTGCATTTAATAATTCATAATAATGGTTTGAGGAAGTGATGGATCAACTTAAAAATAAGTAGCACAAAGTTAACATAACTGAGAAAAATGTGTATTTAGAACAGGAAAAATCATTTATTGTTTTGCACTCATAAACGAGTGATTAAACATTAGTCCAAAACTGGGGTTCGAGAAAGAATTAACTTTGATTTAGGAAGTGAATTTCACAACCTTGGATGTCCCAAAGTTCTTGACAATCGCTTCTGAAGTGTTGTCACTTTTGTAATATAGAAAACACAGAGGCCAATTAGCACACAGCAATGTAATAATGACCAAACAAAATATTTTTTAATTATGTTGGGTTTGAGGGATAAATATTGTAGGGCAGCAGGGAGAACTCTCCTGATATTCAAAACAGTGGCCATTTTGTAAATTTTAAATCAACTCAAACGGCTTAAGTTTGACGTCTTGTCCAAAAGACTTCACCTCCGACAGTGCAGCACTTCCCCATTGCTGATATCCCCGCCTGCACTTAGTATGAAAGTGGGTCTTGAACCCACAGTCTTGTGAAGATGGTCACTGTGACAGAGTTCAGTTTCTCGTGGTACCTCATCATGCACACTTTTCCTCCCTAAAACACACTATGTACACCTTAACCAATGTGCTTTTTGCATGTTGCTCAGAAAAGGATTTCTTCCAAATTCGGGGTGTTCTGAGCAGTTGTAAGCATTTATTTTTTATTGGCATTTAAATTGGCAAGAAGTTTCTCCTGAATTCCTTACAAGAAACATCTAATCTACTTCAACTATGATTGAATCTCTTCAAAATTTGAACAGTTGCAATATATTAGGGTGACACGGTGGCACAGTAGTTAGCACTGCTGCCTCACGGTGCCAGGGAACTGGTTTCAGTTCCCGACTTGGGTCACTGTGCGGAATCTGCACATTCTACTCACATCTGCGTGGATTTCCTCTGGTTGCTCCGGAGTCCTCCCACAGTCCGAAAGACGTGCTGGTTAGGTGCGTTGGCCATGCTGAATTCTCCCTCAGTGTACCCGAACAGGCACTGGAGTGTGGCGACTAGGGTTTTTTACACAGTAACCTCATTGCAGTGTTAATGTAAGCCTACTTGTGACATTAATAAATAAAGTCAGAGAGCAGGCATCCCAAACAGGAGTGTTAATCAGAAAATTGGTCCTTTTGTTTCTGTTGCACTGGGCCCTTCCCACAAATATCACCAACATTTTAGGCTTAAAGTGTCATGGAACATATGAATATAATGCCCTTTCCATTGATTCGGACTAATCATCCTGTGTTCCTTCATAGAACATAGAAAAGCTAAAGTACAAACAGGCCCTTCGGCCCACAAGTTGCACCGAACAATTTCCTTACCTTCTAGCCTCATCTACAACCCTCTATCTTACTAACCTCCATGAACCTATCCAAACGTCTCTTAAAAGACTCGATCGAATCCGCTTCCACCACCACCGGCAGCCGATTCCACGCACCCACCACCCTCTGAGTGAAAAACTTGCCCCTAACATCTCCTCTATACCTACTCCCCAGCACCCTAAACCTGTGACCTCTCATGACAATCATTTCAGCCCTCGGTAAAAGCCTCTGAGAATCCACTCTATCAATACCTCTCAACTTTCTGTTCACAATTGGTGTGATTTTTCTAATTCAGAACGAAAACCCTCATCTTTGTGAAAGTTTTGGGCAGCACGGTGACACAGTGGTTAGCACTGCTGCCTCACAGCGCTAGGGTCCCAGGTTCAATTCCAGCCCTGGGTCACTGTGTGGAGTCTGCACAGTCTCCCCATGTCTGCGTGGGTTTCCTCCAGGTTCTCCAGTTTCCTCCCACAGACCAAAAATGTGCGGGTTAGGTTGATTGGCCATGGTAAATTGCCCCTAGTGTCAGGGGGATTAGCAGGGTAAATGCATGGGGTTACGGGAATAGGGCCTGGATAGGATTGTGGTCAGTACAGACTCGATGGGCTGAATGGCTGCCTTCTCTACTGGAAGGATTCTATTCTATGATTCTAAATGTGTTGGCAAAATGGGATAATGGTGTTAACTAAACTTTAAGTTAAATCTTTCTGAAGCAGATTATTGTGGCTAACACATAGAGAAGATGTGATTGACCAATGCAAGCAACATGAACACTACCAAAAAATAATCAAATGATGGCATCTTCAAGATAATGTGGTGTGCAGTTCGACAAACTCCTTAGGAAAATGCTTAAATATGACATTTCCTGGCTTTCTCTACATTGGTTTTATTCAGTTGCATGTGGAAACTCCATTCAAATAAGGAACATAGGACTTTGAAGCAATGTAATCTGACACAGCTTGTTCAGTCACCTTTCCATTTTCATTCCATACTCAAGCAAACTGATTTAATTTCACATGATTTGATTTATTATCATCACATGTTTTGAGTTGAGTGAAAAGCATTGTTTCGTGTGCATTCTGCAAACAAAACTTGCCATTCATAGAGGAGAAGGAAAGGAGAGAGAGCAGACTATCATGTTACAGTCACAACTAGGGTGTGGAGAAAGATCAACTTAATACAAGGTAGATCCATTCAAAAGTCTGACAGCAGCAAGGAAGAAGCTGTCCTTGAGTCAGTTGGTACATGACCTCAAACCTTGTATCTTTTTCCTGACAGAAGAAGGTAGAGGAGAGAATGTTTGGGGTGCATGGGGTCCTTAATTATGTTGGCTGCTGTGCCGAGGCAGCGGGAAGTGTAGACAGAGTCAATGGATGGGAGGCTGGTTTGCATGATGGACTGGGCTATGTTCACAATCCTTTGTAGTTTCTTGCAGTCTTGGGTAGAGCAGAAGCCGTACCAAGCTGTGATACATCCGGAAAGGATGCTTTCTATTCTGTATCTGTAGCTGACATGCCAAATTTCCTTAGTCTTCTGAGAAAGCAGAGGCATTGATGAGCTTTCTTATCTATAGTGTCAGCCTGGGGGGACCAGGACAGGTTGTTGGTCATCTGGACATCTGAAGCCTCCACTAATTGTGAAATAATCTGCTGTGTATGAGAACCAGGCTGTTTCGCAGTGATGTCAGGAAGTGCTATTTAATTTAGACAGTAGCAGAAATCTGGAGCTTTCACATTACCCAAAAGAGCTGTTGGGCTGGGGTCACTTAAAAATTGAAATTGTGTTAAGGATTACAAAACCAAGGCAGGTAAATGGAGGGAAGAAACATCAACCATGAATAACAGATAGGCTCAAGGGGCTGAATGGTCTACTCCAGTTCCCATATACAGATCAGCCAGTTAATGGTGCATCCAGGCTTAGTTATTAGTCTGTGTTGAGAGCTAATCTCTGGCAAGTTGGGGCGCTATAGTTGCAGAAGGTGAATAATGAACCCAGGTTCTTGTGATCTACCAGCAGAGTTGTGTGTGTGTTGGGTGAAGGCACAATCACACTGCGATGAGATGCCAACGCTTTGTCAGGATTCCCACAAACATACCAGTCATTACACTGAAGGTGACTCATCCCTTATGGAACGGGGAGTGAATTAATCAAACTTCCTGATACTTTAACACTGGCGGTAACCTATAACCAGTGGCTCAATCAAATATATCTGAAACTCTTGATATATCTTCTGCCGCACGCTTAGCAACTCTGACATGACATTTTCTTCTCTTCCCCGCTGTTGTCCTAGACTTGGTGATAGATTCTCGAGCCTTGACTTTACTCTTCAAATCCCTCCCTAAAGGCACGGTGACACAATGGATAGCACGGCTGCCTCACAGCACCAGAGACCCAGATTTGATTCCCTTGGGTCACTGTCAGTGTGGGGTTTGCACGTTCTCCCCGTGTCTGTGTGGGTTTCCTCCGGGTGCTCCGGTTTCCTCCCACAGTCTGAAAGACGTGCTGGTTAGGTGCATTGGCCGTGCTAAATTCTCCCTCATTGTACCCGAACAGGCACCGGAGTGTGGCGACTAGGGTATTTTAATAGTAACTTCATTGCAGTGTTCATGCAAGCCTACTTGTGACACTAATAAATGAACTTTGACTTTAAACCTTTCTGCGACCTCTTCCCCTCTCCACCTAAGCAACCTTTTTCAAAACCCATCTTCTCAACCAAACCTCTGACTACTCACGCTAATCTCTTCTAGGACAGTAGTTCACAACCGGTGTGGCGTGAAAAAATGATTCAAAATTCATGCAATTAAATTAAAACTAACCTTTGTCTTGAGCTCTGTGTTTGACATCTCCAGGAGCAGATGAACTTCAGGTCTCCAGGCGCCGGCTGGCAAAGAGCGGCACGCGCGTGGTTTAGATGTTTTACGTTAGTCAGGCCCATGCACACGACCAATGGGACTTGGAGCTGAAGACCAAGGTCCCATGCTCCTGTACAGAAGATGTCCAGAGATGTGCAGGATTGGGTGGTTTGGCCGTGCTAAATGTTCTCTTAGTGTCCGGGGGATTAGCAGGGTAAATATGTGGGGCTGCGGGGATAGGGCTTGGGTGCGATTGTGGTCAGTGCAGACTTGATGGGCTGAATGGCTCCTTCTGCACTGTAGGGATTCTATGATTCTATGAAAAAGGCGCAAAAACCCTGGGGGAAGTGAGAGAGACAGGGAGAGGTAAAAAAAAACAGGCGAGAGGACAGAGAGAAGTTAAAAATAAAGTTCCCAGTGAAGGAAGAAAACCAAGATAATAGTATAGAGATGTGCCATGACAGACAAAGGGTTGGGAACTGCTGTTCTAAAGCTAGCTGTCCATCCCCTCACCCATCTCCATTGTGAATCACCTTGTGGACTTGTTTTACATTGAAATGCAATATATAAATGTCAATTGATGTTTGTGTCAAACACAAATCAACCGCTAGACAAACCCATCCATTCACCAACAGCCATCGTACCAGAGCCAACATCTAGAAATACTCCCACCAAGGGAAGAGTGCGTTATGTTTTTGGGCCGTACACTGGGTGGTCATCACTGTGTCAATCTCATTAACTCCCCTAAGCAAACCTCATGCGTTTTGTGAACCTGACTGCACCTTTAGCTGCCCAATTTCTCTGGGTAAATGAGTCTGAGACCCGGGCAACGGAGAACCCGTACACACTGCCAGGTTACTGGCATTGATAACCCGCCAGGATGTGATTCTTGTCACCTTAGAATGGCACATTGGCCTGTAGGATCAGACCTGGGATATAAACCAACAGACAATGGATTCCAGGTAAATAGAAGAATATTCAATGATAAACAGTGTCACTACAGTAACTTACAAATTTTGCCATCCTTCACTCAGAGATGCAAATCGTCCAGGATTGTACACCTCGAGTTTTCCGAGAATTAAAAGATTAATTTCCAGAACAATAATCCCTTTAAGCTGCACGGGTGCCCAGCCCCATGCAGCACTCCGTAACATGCCATGCACAATGTATATTTCCATAAGGTCATAAGGCATAGGAGCAGAATTAGGCCACTCGGCCCATCGAGTCTGCTCCGCCATTCAATCATGGCTGATATTTTTCTCATCCCCATTCTCCTGACTTTTCCCCATAACCCCTGATCCCCTTATTAATCAAGAACCTATCTATCTCTGTCTTAAAGACACTCAATGACCTGCCCTCCACAACCTCCATGCCGCAAAGAGTTCCGGCATAGGTTTAAGGTGAGAGGGGAGAGATACAAAAGTGTCCAGAGGGGCAATTTTTTCACACAGAGGGTGGTGAGTGTCTGGAACAAGCTGCCAGAGATAGTAGTAGAGGCGGGTACAATTTTGTCTTTTAAAAAGCATTTAGACAGTTACATGGGTAAGATGAGTATAGAGGGATATGGGCCAAATGCGGGCAATTGGGATTAGCTTAGGGGTTTAAACAAAAGGGCGGCAGGGACAAGTTGGACTGAATGGCCTGTTTCCATGCTGTAAACCTCTATGAGATCCACCACTCTCTGGCTGAAGAAATTCCTCCTCATCTCTGTTTTAAAGGATTGTCCCTTTAGCCTGAGGTTATGCCCTCTGGTTCTAGTTTTTCCTTCGAGTGGGAACATCCTCTCCACTCTATCCTAGCCTCGCAGTATCCTGTAAGTTTCAATAAGATCCCTCATCCTTCTAAACTCCAATGAGTACAGACTTACCTGAGGAAGGATGTCCTTGCTATAGAGGGAGTACAGCGAAGGTTTACCAGGCTGATTCCTGGGATGGCAAGACTGTCATATGTGGAAGAGACTAAGTCGGTTAGGATTATATTCACTAGAGTTAGAAGAGCGAGAGGGGATCTCATAGAAACTTCTAAAATTCTAACAGGGTTAGACAGGGTAGAGTCAGAAAGAATGTTCCTGATGGTGGGGGAGTTCAGAACTAGGGGGTCATAGTTTGAGGATAAGGGGTAAACCTTTTAGAACTGAGGTGAGGAGAAATTTCTTCACCCAGAGAGTGGTGAATGTGTGGAATTCACTACGACAAAAAGTAGTTGAAGCCAAAACGTTGTGTGATTTCAAGAAGAAATGAGATATTGGGGCTAAAGGGATCAAGGGTTATGGGGGGAAGGGGGGTCAGGATATTGAATTTGATGATCAGCCATGATCATAATGAATGGCGGAGCAGGCTCGAAGGGCTGAATGGCCTCCTCCTGCTTCTATATTCTATGTTTCTAAAAGTTAGAGGGAAAGTTGTTTCTGACAGTGTTGTGAGTGATCTCGGAAAGATGAGACAGAGGGTATTCAAAGAAAGATTTGTTCTTATTACCGGCAGTCAAGTTTCATCATCTGATTGGACGATGAGTTTTACATTTCACAATTGACTGTGGTGTTGCCAACCTTCCAGGATTGGCCTGGAGTCTGTGGAAATTGGAGATCAAGCTCTGGGATCTTGCTGTGCGTGACTCTGGAGAAACACCATCGGGACATTCATAAAAACTACTTTTTCTGTCATTTTCGTTGAACACGTCCCTTTACAAGAAATAAAAATATTCAAAATGGGGAGGGGAGGCTGTTTTACTGACAGTTTAACATCCAGTTGGTGGAGGAAGGATGTTCATCACAAGGATGGATGTGTTGGCCGACTAATAAAGAACAAAGAACAAAGAAAATTACAGCACAGGAACAGGCCCTTCGGCCCTCCTGCACCGACCATGCTGCCCGTCTGAACTAAAACCCCCTACCCTTCCGGGGACCGTATCCCTCTATTCCCATCCTATTCATGTATTTGTCCAGACGCCCCTTAAAAGTCACTATTGTACCGTAATGGCTGGAGCCTTAGGGAAAGTCATGTGATGAAAACTCCTGGAATACATTTAATCACAGTTGGCAACTCTAATTGGCCATGAGGGGGTGGATGGTGCCACCCATGGGGGACCATCTGATGAAAGCCTGGGGGTAGAGCAGTTGGAGGTCATGTGATGAAACCTCCAGAAACATGTCCAACCAGAGTTGGCAACACTGCTTTCATGTTGTCTGAAAAGAAAAAGCTGAAGGCTCCATCCTGAGCCATCATTCAGCAGAATCCTATCCCTGCAAATCCCTGCCCAGTCTGCAGGAACGGCTTTAGGTAGACTTCACACATTCTGAGGAATGTCCTTGCACTGACACCTTGTTTTTTTGCCATCGGGACTTCACAACTTGTCCATTCTTGCTCGTATCCTGAAACTGTGCCATTACTGATGCACCGTGTCCAATTAATATCAACAAACTTGCTGGGATAAAGCACTCTATTTAAAGCTTCCAGTCACACTGGGGACACGCGCTACCAGACAAACAACTAAAGACAATCACTGGCCTTATCCCTTCTCAACTGCCCGAGACACATTTCCAAAGATGAAAAACTTAAAAGAGGAAGATCAAATTCAGGTGGAAATTATACAGAAAATGGCAGAAGCCTTAGGAGCATTGATATACAGAGGGATCAGAGTGTGCAGGTCCCTGGAACACTGGAAGTGGCAAGACAGGTGGATAAGGTGGTCAAGAAGATATACAGCATGCTTGCCTTCATCGGCCGGGACATTGAGTATAAAAGTTGGCAGGTTATGTTACAGCTATGTAGAACTTTGGTTAGGCTACATTTGGAGTATTGCGTGCAGTTCTGGTCGCCACACTATCAGAAGGACATGGATGCTTTGGAAAAGCAAAGAAGCTTTACCAGGATGTTGCCTGGTCTGGAGGTTTTAAGTATGAGGAGAAGTTGGATAAACTCTGATTGTTTTCATTGGAAAGATGGAGGCTGAGGGGCGACTTAAGAGAAGCCTACAAAATTATGATGGGCTTGGATAGGGTGGATAGTCAGAGGCTTTTTTCCCAGGGTGGAAAGGCCAACTACAAAAGGCGGGTAACCAGACAGATGTCATTGTCCACATTGGTGCAAATGACGTAGGCAGAAAGAGCAGGGAGGTCCTGAGAGAGCAATTCAGGGAGTTGGTTAATAGGCTAAAAAGCAGGGTCTCTAGGGTAGCGATCTCTGGACTACTCCCAGTGCCACAAGCTAGTGAGGCTAGGAACAAGGAGACTGCACAGCTGAAAGCGTGGCTAAAGAACTGGTGCAGGAGGGAGGGTTTCGAATTCGTGGATCACTGGGAAGTCTTCAAGAGAGGATGGCACCTGTACAAGAAGAACGGGTTGCACCTAAACTGGAGGGGTACGAATATCCTAGCTGGGAGTTTTGCTAGTGTGGTTCGGGTGGGTTTAAACTAATGTGGCAGGGGGGTGGGGATCAGAACAATAGGTCAAGAAGCATAGAGGCTGGGGATGGGGTTGGGGCCAAGACAAGGCTATCTAAGAGGAAGGGCATTCTAGGGGAGGATGACCTCAGTGGGCCTGGAGGTCTGGAGTGCATCTGCTTCAATGCAAGGAGCGTCACGGGCAAGACAGACGAGCTTAGAGCCTTAATGCTTGCGTGGAACTTGGATGTGGTTGCAGTGACGGAGACTTGGTTAAAAGAAGGACAGGACTGGCAGCTGAATATTCCGGGGTATAAGTGTTTTAGGCAAGACAGAGGAGGGGCGAGGAGAGGTGGGGGAGTAGCAATGCTGGTTAGGGAGCATATTACAGCGGTACAGAGGGTGGACAATTTGGAAGGGTCAGGTAACGAGTCACTGTGGGTGGAGCTCAGAAACAGGAAGGGCGCAGTCACTATGCTGGGGGTATACTACAGGCCTCCCAACAGCCCACGGGAAGTTGAGGAACGGATATGTAAGGAGATTCTGGACAGGTGCAGAAAAAATAGGGTTGTTGTAGTGGGAGATTTTAATTTCCCTCACATAGACTGGAAATCACTTAGGGCTGGGGGCCTGGACGGGGAAGAATTTATAAAATGTGCACAGGAAGGTTCTTTGGAACAATAGGATATAGTCCAACTAGAAAGGGGGCTATACTGGACCTAGTACTGGGGAATGAGCCCGGTCAGGTCATCAAAGTTGCAGTAGGGGAACATGTGGCAAATAGTGACCACAATTCTGTAAACTTTAGGATAGTAATGGAAAAAGATGAGTGTTGTCCTATGGGTAAGGTACTGAATTGGGGGAAGGCTAACTACAGCCGGATTAGGCAGGATTTGGTGGCTGTTGATTGGGAGAGGCTGTTCGAGGGTAAATCCACATCTGGCATGTGGGAGTCTTTTAAGGAGCAGTTGATAGGACTGCAGGACAGGCATGTGCCTGTAAAGAGGAAGGATAGGAAAGGTAGGATTCAAGAGCCGTGGATAACCAGTGAAACTGTGGGTCTAATCAAAAAGAAAAAAGAGGCATACATGAGGTCCAGGCAGCTAAAAACAGATAGAGCACTGGAGGAATACAGAGAAAGTAGGGACTTAGAAGGGCAAAAAGGGGTCACGAAATGTCCTTGGCAGACAGGATTAAGGAGAATCCTAAGGCATTTTATACATACGTTAGGAACAAGAGGGTTGTTAGGGAAAGAATCGGACCTCTCAGGGACAAAGGAGGGGAATTATGCTTAGAACCAAAGGAAGTAGGAGAGATCCTAAATGAATACTTTGCATCAGTATTCACAAAGGAGAGGGACATGTTGACTGGTATTGTCTCAGAGAGATGTGTTGACCCGTTTGAAAAAATCTCAATTACAAGGGAGGAAATGTTAGGTTTTTTGGTAGCTGCCATCTTGCATCAGGAGTCCGTATGGGTCCTGCAGGCAGGGTGGGGGTGGGGGTGGGGGGGAGGGGGCTAAGTAACCCTCCCACGTACGTGGCATCTACCAGTCAGTGAGAGCTAGGTTTCAAAACACAAAGGTGAGATTGGCAATGTCTTTCACAGATAATGGAAAGGGGTTAAGCTCTCTGTGCGTGTCTATTTTTGTCACCGCTGTTTTTTGAAGAGTTACCGGTCAGACGGTAACGCAGCAACCATCCTGTGGCTGCACTGGTGAAAGCAAATGGAAAATTCTCCGCAGCAACCAATCCCCTTTGGCAGATGATGTCACTGCCCCGGTTGCCTAGGCAACGGCAAATGAATTATTCACAGCAGATAACAAAGGACAGCAGAAGCTGAGGAAACAACATTGACATCTCCTTCATTACCCAAGAACACAAGGTAGCATTAACTGATCCAAGGTAAGTCCTGACTGACTGAGGTTAAATTCTAACGTCTTGGGGCCACTTAAAAATGAATGCAAGATTGCAGTAATTGCTTTCAATGAATGATTACAATTGATGCAACCGAGAGATGGGTATCACCAGCATGATGTTTTTAGTATTATTTACTGCGATGATTTCTAGACCAGCAGTTTATGTACGTCATTGCCCATCTCGGTGCGGTTCCTTCTCCGCAATATTTGATTTAATTTCAAGCGGTTTGAGTGACTGTTCTGGGTGTTGAGTGGATGAATTCTCCGCTTTGCTAGTTGTCTTTATCAGTCAGAATCTCTCTCTCCCTTTCCGTCTCCCTCTCCCTCGTCTGCAGGTGGGGATGCCCTCAGGCACCATGTTCGGGGCGGTGATGCTGGCAGTGGTAACCTGGGCTCTAACCGCCGCTCCCAGCTCCCAGCATCCGGACCAGGTGTCCGAGGCGGACCTCCAGCGCTTGCTGCATGGCGTCATGGAGCAATTGGGCATCGCTCGGCCGAGGGTGGAGTACACGGCTCACCAGGCCCCCAATCTGGTGGGACCGCAGAGTATTGAAGGTAATGGGTTCCAACGATGTTCTGCCAATCGCAGTGAGGCGTGGCCGGGCACCCAAAATCTTTCCCTCTCGATTTGCAAAGCCCTGGAAAATATTGTGAGTGTGGACATCAGATAATAAATTGTAGCTTTTAATAGGGAATTCAAAAGAAACTTCTCCATCCAAAGAGCAGTGGTTAGCACTGCTGCCTCACCGCGCCAGGGGCCTGGG
Source organism: Mustelus asterias (assembly GCF_964213995.1). Taxonomy (NCBI): domain Eukaryota; kingdom Metazoa; phylum Chordata; class Chondrichthyes; order Carcharhiniformes; family Triakidae; genus Mustelus; species Mustelus asterias. Next base: position 8,300,432 of record NC_135806.1, read on the forward strand.
TTCGATTCCCAGTTTGGGTCACTGTCTATACGGAGTCTGCACTTTCTCTCTGTGTCTGCGTGTGTTTCCAGGTGCTCCGGTTTCCTTAAAAACTTCTAAAATTCAATAAAATTTCAAAGAATTCAAAGCACGTAACAGGCCATTCAGCCCAAAAGTATTTATGTTCCACATCAGAGATAGGCAACCTAGGCTAGTGAGTGGGCTACATGAGTGGCCTCCTTCACCTCAGTGGGCCACAAGATTGAAGGTTAGGTGGACTGGCCATGCCAAATTACCCCTTAGTGTCAGGGGGATTATGTGAGGTTACGCGGATTGGGCCTGGGTGGAATTGTTGGCGAGGTTCGATGGGCCGAATGGCCTCCTTCTGCACTATACGGATTTTATGATTCTATGAGAATGTGGAGCTCATTACCACGAGGAATGGGATCGATATCTTTATTTGGAAGATGGGATAAACATATTGGAGAGGAAGTCGAAGGATATGCTGATAGAGAAATAAAATAGGGATGAGAAGATTGTGTGGAACAGTGATGGGTAAACTGCAACATGGGGACCACATGTGGCCCATCTGGGTTCTGAGCGCGGCCCCCACGAGACATTTTGTTGCCCAGGTGCAGGGTTGCCACATTCCGCTGATTCCTGTCCGTGTAGTTTTTTTCCGACCGGTCTGACTGAAGTGATTCACCGTAAAGCAAGGACAAGTGAAGTGAGGTGCGTGCTGATTGCTCACAACACTGACTGCGGGAGCTGTGTGTTCCCTCTGCGTCCAAAGTGTAAATATTTATTTTGCTTTTGCCATTTGAAGTTGATGAGAGTTCTATTAATATAGAAATGATTAAGCATTTCCTATAACTTGTTCTGAAATATTCAGCGTGTATTGAATGTATTTATTCTTATTCATAGGGTCACGGTTAGTGAACAAGCCCGATTTCAATCTTGCGGCCCACTGAGATGAAGGAGGGCCACTCATGCCGCCCACTCACCAGCTGAGGTTGCCCATCGTGGCGTGGAACATAAACACTGTTGGGCTGAATGGCCTTTGTGCTTCTGAGCTTTGTTCACAGGCTGTTCACCTGTGCACAGGTTCTGTGCTTTGAATTCTTTGAAATTTTATTGAATTTTGGAAGATTTTAAGACAAAAGGTTATATTTATAATACAACTGACATAATGACAATAATAAGGAGTCTCACAACACCAGGTTAAAATCCAACAGGTGTATTTGGTAGCACGAGCTTTCGGAGCGTTGCCCCTTCATCAGGTGAGTGGAGAGTTGGGTTCACAAACAGGACATATATAGATACAGACTTAATTGCAAGTTAATGGATGGAATGCGAGTCTTAACAGGTAATCAATTCTTTACAGGTACAGACAATGTGAGTGGAGAGAGGGTTAAGCACAGGTTAAAGAGGCGTAAATTGTCTCAAGTCAGGACCGTTAGTAAGATTTTTGCAAGTCATGTGGGTTACAGGTAGTGTGACATGAACCTAAGATCCCAGTTGAGGCCATCCTCATGTGTGCGGAACTTGGCTATCAGTTTCTGCTCAGCGATTCTGCGTTGTGACCTGTAACCCTCACGACTTGCCGGGGCTTGCAAAATCTCACTAACTGTCCTGGCTGGAGACAATACACATCTCTTTAACCCGTGCTTAACCCACTCTCCACTGACATTGTCTGAACCTGTAAAGACTTGATTACCCGTAAAGACTCGCATTCCAACCATTATCTTGTAATTGAGTTTGTGTCTTTATATGCCCTGTTTGTGAACTGAACTCTTCACTCACCTGAAGAAGGAGCGACACTCCGAAAGCTTGTGCTACCAAATAAACTTGTTGGACTTGGTGTTGTGAGACTTCTTACTGTGCCCAACCCAGTCCAACGCCGGCATCACCACGTCATGGTGACAATATCATGGGATGGCCAAGTTGACAAAGCTGTGGACAGTCATGGTTTCCAGACATTTTTACCAGACCAACTCCCTAAATCTTCTTTCCATTCAACTCTTGATCAGACTGCCATTTTTGGCTCCCATGCTTGCTGGCATTGTTAATGTTTGCCTCTCCACAAGAAACATCCAGCTGCCCGCTCTTAATTATCCTCCCATCTTCAGCATCCCTTTTCTCTGGAAACCCTAAAGTGGTTCCATGCCAAACTCATCCAGATGCAGCCAGCACAGCTGGAGTAATGGCTTCTCTTCCCTCCTTTACACCAGGAGTCCTTCAATTATCTGCCCCTGGCTTTGTCCCTTCCTCTCATCACACTCTTGATGCCGTCATCTGCAGCCACCTGGTCAGATTCTATATAACAACTATATAGAATGGACAGCACAGAAACAGGCCATTCAGCCCAACAGCGGGATTGGAACCCGCAAGCTTCGCACTCAGTGATAATGGGAGGGATTTTAGGGCCTCACTCGTCCTGAAGCCGTAAAATTCCACCCGAGGTCAATGGACCTTCCTGGGCTCCGCCCCTCACCTGCCTCCGACTCCCGTGGCAGGCGGGGCGTGATGCGACTCCCGCCACAAACGCATCTCGGGCGAGGTCGTTCATGCTCTGCTCAGCCGACACAGCTTTGCAGTTATAGCCCCTGGCTAGCTGTAGGAGCTCGTTCGCATATTCCTCCATCGTTTCGCCAGACTGCCGTCGTCGAGTGGCTAAGAGGTAACGAGCGTGTATTTCATTGGGCGGTTTGATATAACGCTTCTTCAGAAGCTCGAGGGCCTTTGTGTAATCGGTGGCCGCACGGATCGCGAGGTAGACAGTGTCACTTACCCTCGCATGGAGGACCCGGAGTCTGTCATCATCTGTGGTGACCGCTGCGGAGGCTGCCAGGTAGTCTTCGAAGCACTTCAGCCAGTGGTCGAAGGTGTTAGAGGCGCCCACCGCACGTGGATCTAGTGTAAGGCGTTCCGGCTTCAGGATCTGCTCCATACTCTCTTTTTTTTTCTCGACGAGAGTTTAACAACAGTAAATAAAATTGATGCGCGTTATCAAACACGAGGCTAGATGCTCGGGAAATAAAGGCTTTTATTTACTGTAATGAAGCAGCCAATAATTATATACACGATCCCAGACTGAGGGGTCCCAGCCAGAGCAGGGACTTTTATACCTCTCCCAGGAGGCGGAGCCCGACTGGGATGTGCCACAACACTACAGTACAAAGGTGTAACAACCCCACCCTAACCCCAACAGCAACAAGTAGCACAACCCAACAGTAACATATGTACATCCTTGTAGTACTGGCCAGACCCTGGCTCAGTACTATCCAGTGGGAACCAACGATGGTTCACCACAGAGTGGTAGAATTCGGGCTGACATTGCTGTACTATTACGGAAAGTCAGTTGGCGAAGGATGATCCTGCAAGCCATAGTATCCGATTTATTTACAGAGTGAAACATTACAAGCCTGTGACTCCTAACCCAACCTCCCCGCACTTTCAGCCTCTGTACATGCGCTCGACTGAAACCACATTTAATGCTCGTCACCTGCGTATAGTTAAAAATAAATAATGTAAAATTAACCAGTGCTAACCACTCAAGCACACCTGACATTATAAATGACACATAATGGGCCTTTTCTTCTTCTTGACAGTTCTTATACTCAAGCTCAGTGTAGGGTTAATGTGGGACTGAGTGCAGTCCCGCCCACACAGTGATGTAAGAAGGCACATGACCCATAGCCAGGATCAGTCTAGAGATGGGTAAAGGCCCAGGACGGGTATCTGTACCCACTTCTGTCTATATCCATAGTTACGAGCTGTTCATAAAAACCGGTTGTTGATGTACTCAAGATTACAAAGTCTACTTCTTGGTGTCCGAAGCAGGATTCTTCTCTCGCGTGTTCTAACCAATGATGGACTGAGAGCCTCTATTTTTTTATTTGTTCATGGAATGTGGGCAACCCTGAGGGCACTTAAGACTCAATCACATTGCTGTGGTTCTGGAGTCACATGTAGGCCAGACCAGGTAAGGATGGCAGATTTCCTTCCCTGAAAGACATTAATGAGCCAGATGGGTTTTTACGTCAATCAGCAGTGGTATTGTGGTCATCGTTAGACTTTTAATTCCAGATTTTTTATTGAATTCAAAGTTCACCATCTACCGCGGTGGGATTCGAACCCGGGCCCCCAGAACATTACCCTGGGTCTCTAGATTACTAGCCCCAGCGACAATACCACTGCCTCTCCTAGAGGCAATATTTACCTATGTCACTAGAGGGTGAACAATGCTGCACAGAAATAGATGTTAGAACTTAAAAGAGATGAGTTCAAAGTGCAGAGATAAGGAAATAATTTGCACCTATGTGCGAAAAGCCTGGGGTTATCTGGATAGGGTAACACCAAAGGAGGGAAACCATATATCTATAGCAGGATAACTGAATGCAGGAGGGTTGGGGCAGCTACCAGCACAACCACACTCAGCTAGACATAACAGGCTCTCCTGAGAACAAGTGGTAACTAAAAGCTAACCTTTTAAAAACTCTGAAAGTGAAGAAATGCTACACTGAACTGAAGAAAGGTTTTCCCAGACTGGAAGAGAACTTATGGCCGGTAATTATGTCCTGGATTTAGCTCATAGAGTTATATAATTCTGGATGTTGTTTGGGAAAGGGTTTGTTTCTCAGAGTTCAGGAATTGTAGGTAGTTGGAACAAGGGTTAACTTCATGACATACTGTGTGTGTAGCCATTATTGTAGTTAAGAGTGCTGCTGTAGTGTATTGTAGTCTTTCTTGTGTATTTTTAAAGTTAATAACTATTCTTTATTAATTGATTACAACAAGACACAACTGTTCCTCACTGGTTTGCATATCTTTCCTCACATTTGACCAAATTGAGAACCAATGTTCCAAATTGCCCTTCTGGGTTACTGAATTTTCTTGCATTTAACAACAGCGAAGTTCCTAACAGACTCCCATCACAGCCTTACTCCTCCTCCCCTTTCTATTCTCCCCTAGCCTCGCAATCCTCAGAGACTGAGATCCTCACACTCCTCTAAATCTGATCTCCTCCGCATCCCAGATTTTAATCATTCCCGGCATTAATGGCTGTGCCTTCAGCTGCTAAAGCAAAAAAATACCGGACGCTGGAAATCTGAAGCTGAAAGTGCTGGAAGCAGGTGTTGCCTGAGCTGCTGAGTGTATCCAAAAAATATGTAACTTATTTTTTCAAATATAGCTCACTAAGGTCATTAGAAAGATCTCTCACTCCATCCCCTTTTTTACCATTGTTTCCCCCACCTAGAGGTTTAAGGGGTGAGAGATGGAACAACCAGACCCTATTATAATTGTTGGTTAATGTGGGCGGCACGGTGGCACAGTGGTCAGCGCTGCTGCCTCACAGCGCCAGGGACCCGGGTTCGGTTCCTGGCTTGGGTCACTGTCTGTGTGGAGTCTGCACGTTCTCCCCGTGTCTGCGTGGGTTTCCTCCGGGTGCTCCGGTTTCCTCCCACAGTCCGAAAGATGTGCTGGTTAGGTGCATTGGCCATGCTAAATTCTCCCTCAGTGTACCCGAACAGGCACCGGAGTGTGGTGACTGGGGGATTTTCACACTAACTTCATCGCAGTGTTAATGTAAGCCTACTTGTGACACTAATCACAGAATCATAGAATCGCTATAGTGCAGAAGGAGGCTATTCAGCCCATCGAGTCTGCACCGATCACGATCCCACCCAGGCCCTATCCCCGTGACCCCATATTTACCCTGTTAAATCCCCCAACATGCAGAGGAGATCACAGTTAGAGGAGTGTGAGGATCTCAGTCGCTGAGGACTGCGAGGCTAGGGGAGAATAGAAAGAGGAGGAAGAGTAAGGCTGTGATGGGAGTTTGTTTGGGGCAATTTATCATGGCCAATCAACCCAACCCGCACATCTTTGGAGTGTGGGAGGAAACCGGAGCACCCGGAGGAAACCCACACAGACACGGGGAGAACGTGCAAACTCCACACACAGACAGTGACCTGAGGCTGGAATCGAACCTGGGTCCCTGGCACTATGAGGCAGCGGTGCTAACCACTGTGCCACCGTGCCGTCTAAAAATAAATAAACTAGTAGCAAAAGCCAGAGGAACTGCTCCAAATTTGGAGCCACAGCCAATATTCCATCCCTAATCTGGAAACACTGGAGGGGACGGCACTCAGCCCATTATTTGAATCCGATAACTCCGCACAGCTCAGGGATCAAACCCAGGAGAGGGAAAAGAGGGAAATGTGAACATTTGACGAGAAAACAAATACGATCTTTGAAAGGGGAAGACAGCACATTTAGAAAACAAACACACCCTATTGATGGAGCTGTACATCCAGACCAATAAATAACCAAGGTAATTACAATGTTCAGCTCCATTCTCCCACAAAGATTAATCTTGGGAATCCAAGCAGAATATGTTTTTATTTTGTTGTTGCATTATCACCAACTAAAGTTGTCCTTTTCATGATAGTTCGAAGGTTTCTCCTGTGCAGTTTCACCCATATTGATAAAAGCAAATTACTACGGATGCTGGAATCTGAAACAGAAACAGAAAATGCTGGAAAATCTCAGCAGGTCTGACAGCATCTGTGGAGAGAGAATAGAACCAACGTTTCAAGTCTAGATGGCCCTCAACTAGGGTTATCTTGTCTGCTTTCTTGCATCTTTGTAGAAATTTGATGTCTGTGTCGATATGCACGATCTCCTTGGAGATCCTCTCCACTTGGAGCCGGCAGTTTGCGGTGTCTATAGTAGCCATCCACATCATCTAGGGTTATCCAGGCTCGAAACGTTGGCTCTATTCTCTCTCCACACAGATGCTGTCAGACCTGCTGAGATTTTCCAGCATTTTTGTTTCAATATTGATATCCGCATTCCCATTTCACGGGAATGCCTTGTGCTGTGATTACGAATGAGTGTTATAGTTGTTAAACAGGAACAGGATGTAGTTCTCTGATATTGCTGAAGGAAAGCTCCTCTTACACAGAATATTTCTCTCCGGTGTTGTCTTTAGGAGGTGCCCATGAAGGATTGCAACACCTGGGTCCCTACGGCAACATCCCCAACATCGTGGCAGAGCTTACCGGAGACAACATACCAAAGAATTTTAATCAGGATCAAGGATATCCTAATCCACCTAACCCCTGTCCTTTGGGAAGAAAAGGTAATTCATCTGCCTCAGGATTTCACTTTTGACACAAGCATCTACATGGAAGAGCAAATGAAAACTTATGACATGCAAACATACAAATTAGGAGCAGGCGTTCCTCGAGCCTGGGATGGCAGGTCTGTCATATCAGGAAAGACTAAGTTGGTTAGGATTGTATTCACTGGAGTTTAGAAGAGTGAGGAGGATGCAAAGATGCTTCAATGTGATTTGGACAGGCTGAGTGTGTGGGCATCTGCATGGCAGATGCAGCATAATGTGGATAAATGTAGCAATAATAGGCAGACAAATTATTGCTTGAATGGGCGTAAATTGAGGGAGGTGGATACTCAACGAGACCTTGGAGTCTTCAAGCAGCAGTCGCTGAAAGTGAGAGGCAGGTACAGCAGGCAGCAAAGAAGGCAAATGTTATGGTGACCTTCATAGCGAGAGGATTTGAGTATAGGGAAAGGGATGTTTTGGTGCAATTGTACAGGGTGTTGGTGAGGCCACACCTGGAGTATTGTGTGCAGTTTTGGTGTCCTTATCTGAGGAAGGATGTCCTTGCTATAGAGGGAGTACAGCGAAGGTTTACCAGGCTGATTCCTGGGATGGCAGATCTGTCATATGAAGAGAGACTAAGTAGGTTAGAATTATATTCATTGGAGTTTAGAAGAGTGAGAGGGGATCTCATCAAAATTCATAAAATTCTAACAAGTTTAGACAGGGTAGATTCAGAAAGAATGTTCCCGGTGGTGTGGGAGTCCAGAACTAGGGGTCATAGTTTGAGGATAAGGAGTAAACCTTTTAGGACTGAGGTGAGGAGAAATTTCTTCACCCAGAGGGTGGTGAATGTGTGGAATTCACTACCACAGAAAGTAGTTGAGGCCACAACAGTGGTTAGCACTGCTGCCTCAAAGCGTCAGGGACCCAGGTTCAATTCCGGCCTCAGGTCACTGTCTGTGTGGAGTTTGCACATTCTCCCCATGTCTGCGTGGGTTTCCTCCCACAGTCCCACAGATGTGCGGGTTAGGTTGATTGGCCATGCTAAATTGACCCTAGTGTCAGGGGGGTTTGCAGGGTAAATTGTGGGGTTACAGGAATAGGTCTTGGGTGGGATTGTGGTCAGTGCAGACCCGATGGGCCGAATGGCCTCCTTCTGCACTGTAGGGATTCGGTGATTGTGTGATTTCAAGAAGAAATTAGATGTAGCTCTTGGGGCTAAAGGGATCAAGCGATATGTGGGGAGGGATCAGGATATTGAATTTGATGATCAGCCATGATCAAAATGAATGGCGGAGCAGGCTCGAAGGGCCGAATGGCCTATTCCTGCTTCTAGTTTCTATGAATCTGCTCCACCATTCAATAAGATCATGGCTGATCTGATTATAATCTCAACTCCTCCACATCCGCCCAATAACCTTTCAGCAACTTCCTTATCAAGAACCTATCTACCTCTAGCTCAAAGACTCTGCTCCCAGGACAATTATTCTACTTTTGTAATAGTATCTTTTCAACATTTTAATTTGCACATTAAACCTTACTTTGATATTGGTAAGAATACTTCACTGCAATTCACCCAAGGCATTGATTGAATGTTAAGATTTCCCACGTGTCCACTTGCACTTGTACCTGCGCCTGTCCTTCGCAGTTGTCAAGCTATGAAACCCACAACCGTTTCTGGGATGCAGGTAAATATCGAGATTCAGAAACTGTTGTCAGTGAGTCAGTCCCTCCCACGATGCACTGCGGATCTCCACAGAGGGAAACCTTCAGAAACCACTCAAATTGAAATCACCTTTCATTTTTATGCTCTAGAAATCCTTGAAGATGCCATAGCTTGCTTGGTGAGCTGGAAATTGAGTTTTAAGGATCTACTAAGGGAGGGAGTGAGGAATCACTGGTAACAGCTTCTGAATTTCTACATTAAAAATGGAAGGAGTGGGAATTGGACAAATCAAGGACTTTCCTCTTGGACCCACCCAGACTCTCCCTCAGACTCATCCTTTACAGTTACATGATTAAACATTTGTTCTGGGGATGTGGTGTCACTAGCTGGGTCAGTATTCATTAACTAATTGTCCTGGAACTAACCATATTTCAGAAGTCATTTTAAGAGTCAACCACATTGCTGTGCCTCTGGAGTCACATGTAGGCCAGGTAAGGATGACAGATTTCCTTCCCTAAAGGGACGTTAGCGAACCAGATGGGTTTTTCTGACAGATGACAATTGTTTCACCGTCATCAGTAGACTTTTAGTCCCAGATTCTTATTGAACTCAAATTTCACCATCCTTTTTTTTATTCATTCGTGGGACATGGGCGTCGCTGGCTGGCCAGCATTTATTGCCCATCCCTAGTTGCCCTTGGAGGGCAGTTGAGAGTCAACCACATTGCTGTGGCTCTGGAGTCACGTGTAGGCCAGATCGGGTAATGACGGCAGATTTCCTTCCCTAAAGGACATTAGTGAACCAGATGGGTTTTTCCGACAATCGACAATGGTTTCATGGTCATCAGTAGATTCTTAATTCCAGATATTTTTTATTGAGTTTAAATTCCACCATCTGCCACGTGTGGGATTTGAAGCCAAAACCCGAGAACATTAGCTGAGTTTCTGGATTAATAGGCCATTGTCTCCCCATTTGAATCTATGTCCCCAGAGCATTACCCTCTGTCTCTGGATGACCAATCTGCGCCACTGCTTCCCCATTCATCCCCTTTGAAGATTGGGTGGGTGGGTGAGGAGGGGGAAGGGACACTCTTGTTTTTGGTTGGTGACACTGGAGCAGTGTCTCCTTATTGGTTATTTGAGAAAAGGCTTCATGCTTAAGTGAGGTGTGAGTGAAAGCCCAAGGTTATTTAATGATGCGAAATGGAGCTCGCTTGCCTATGAAACAACTCTTCAAACTGCCATTAACAACATGGTAAATGGTCCCTAAACATTCTCGCCACCATCACCCACTGAATTGTGTACCAATGACAAAATAGACTGCAATGACTTGCCAGGGCTCCTTTGACAACTCCCTTGGGAGTTGGGTTGGCACAGGGACACAGTGGTTAGCACTGCTGCTTCACAGCGCCAGGGACCCGGGTTTGATTCCCGGTTTGGGTCACTGTCTGTGTGGAGTTTGCATGTTCTCCCCATGTCTGCGTGGGTTTCCTCCGGGTGCTCCGGTTTCCTCCCACATTCTGAAAGACGTGCTGGTTAGGGTGCATTGACCCAAACAGGCGCCGGACTGTGCCGATTAGGGGAATTTCACAGTAACTTTATTGCAGTGTTAATGTAAGCTTTACTTGTGACTAATAAATAAACTTTACTTCAAAACTGCAACAGCCACCACCTAGAAGGCAGCAGATGTGTGGGAACACCATCGCCTGCAAATTTCCCCCCAGTCACACACCATCCCAACTTGTTATTATATCGGCCATCCATTCACTGTGCCTGGGTCTAAATCCCTGCCTATCAGCATTGTGGGTGTACCTACATCACAGGGACTGCAGCGGTTCAAGAAGGCGGCTCACCACCACTTTCTCATGGGCGACCACAGGGGTGGGTAATGCATGCTGGCCTAGCCAGCGACACCCACGGCCCATAAATGAATGAATTCACAGGCTTCAAGGTAAGGTTGATGTGTAAGATGATGCACCACTCAGGAAGGTGTATGATTGTTTTCAGCTGTCGAAGGATGCTTGGAACATACGCCTGATACAGCCAAATTCAGCAGTGACTACCAACTCCACCAGCGGCTCTTTGACCCTCAGCATGATTACCCAGCCATGGGAAAGTGGGTAAGTGTCCTCTCTATTTCATTTCATATCCTCACTAGACAATTGTAATGACAAGGTGTCTTACAGAACACTGAGAGGCCTGGATAGAGTGGAGGTGGAGAGGACGTTTCCACTAGTGGGAGAGACTATAACTCGAGGGCACAACCTCAGAGTGAAGGGACGCTCCTTTAAAACTGAGATGAGGAGGAATTTCTTCAGCCAGAAGGTGGTGAATCTGTGGAACTCTTTGCCGCAGAAGGCTATGGAGGCCAGGTCATTGAGTGTCTTTAAGACAGAGATAGATAGGTTCTTGATCAATAAGGGGATCAAGGCTTGGGCGGCCCGGTGGCACAGTGGTTAGCACTGCTGCCTCACAGCGCCAGGGACCCGAGTTCGATTCCCGGCCTCAGGTCACTGTCTGTGTGGAGTTTGCATGTTATCCCCGTGTCTGCGTGGGTTTCCTTTGGGAGCTCCGGTTCCTCCCACAGTCCAAAGATGTGCGGGTTAGGTGGATTGGCCATACTAAATTGCCCCTTAGTGTCAGGGGGACGAGCTAGGGTAAACTGCATGGGGTGATGGGATAGGGTCTAAGTGGGATTGTGGTCGGTGCAGACTCGATGGGCCAAATGGCCTCCTTCTGCATTGTAGGGATTCTATGTTACGGGGAGAAGGCAGGAGAATGGGATGAGAATCAAATTAGCCATGATTGAATGTCAGAGCAGACTCGATGGGCCGAATGGCCTAATTCTGCTCCTATATCTTACAGTCTTATGATCTCCACGTCTTATTTGGGCAGCTCATTTGGCTAAACCAACATAATTGTGTTGCTGTAACTATTGGAGACGTTGACTGACCCCAGTTCACTGAGTAAATACCATTTTTATTCAAGTTGGTCATTTTAATTTGTTTAGAAGTCAAATTGCATCCTGTGCTCCAGAAATATTGTTATTTCAATAGGCAGGCCGGTGACGGCAAGATCTAACATCATATAAACAATATCTTTTTTTTAAAAATGACGTCTGAAAGGATTGTAGATGGAGCAACACGATATTCTTACTGTGATTGTGGAGATGGATATAAAGGCTGTTAGAACAACTCTGGAGAATAAAGCCTTGATTTTACCGGCACTCCCGCCCCAAAATCGAGGCGGGCGAGGCTCGCCGAACGGCATTCTCCGTTGGCCTCGAGCGTGATCTTACGAGCCTCAGGCGGACGTGCCGGTAACATTTCCGGCCTAAACGTCTGACAAGGGGGGGAATCAGCATTTCCTTACGAGTGATTTCTACTGGAACACCAGCTCCGACCTGCTCTCAATTCCCCATTCAGAATGGGTTTATTCTGGTACCAGCTTTAAGAGAACTCCCTTCTGTGTGAGGATGCAGGGTGAATAGAAATGAAAAAATACAGTTCACTTCATCTGTAAAATCAATTTAATACATCACTAACGGTCCCAAATAATGATTAAGCCTCACAGACTTAAACCAGGAATGTCTGAAAATCCAGTCCATCTCTCAGCTACACGAGAACAATAAAACAAAGTTGACTGAGGTTTCAGTCGAGTGTCCAGGACATTTCTTTGTGAGTCCAAGAGTCACATAAATTGTAGTTTATAAGTTCATACGATATAGGAGCAGAACACACCCAAGACAGGTACAGCATGGGATTAGATACAGAGTAAAGCTCCCTCGACACTGTCCCCATTAAACACTCCCAGGACAGGTACAGCATGGGATTAGATACAGAGTAAAGCTCCCTCGACACTGTCCCCATTAAACACTCCCAGGGCAGGTACAGCACGGGGTTAGATACAGAGTAAAGCTCCCTCGACATTGTCCCCATCAAACACTGATGTGGAGATGCCGGCGTTGGACTGGGGTAAACACAGTGGGAAGTTTGACAAACAGGGCATATAAAGACACAAACTCAATTTACAGAATAATGGTTGGAATGCAAATACAGCTAATCAAGTCTTTAAGATACAAACAATGTGAGTGGAGAGAGCATTAAGACAGGTTAAAGAGATGTGTATTGTCTCAAGACAATACACATCTCCCCAACCTGTCCCGATGCTCTCTCCACTCACATTGCCTGCACCCCAAAGACCCGATGTGGAGATGCCGGCGTTGGACTGGGGTAAACACAGTAAGAAGTTTAACAACACCAGGTTAAAGTCCAACAGGTTTATTTGGTAGCAAAAGCCACACAAGCTTTCGGAGCCCGAAGGGGCTTAGAGCTCCGAAAGCTTGTGTGGCTTTTGCTACCAAATAAACCTGTTGGACTTTAACCTGGTGTTGTTAAACTTCTCAAAGACCCGACCAGCTGCAAACATTCGCATTCCAACCACCACTCTGTAAATTGAGTTTGTGTCTCCACATGCCCCGCCTGCGAACAGAACTCCCACCCACCTGAAGAAGGGGCTTAAGGCTCCGAAAGCCCGTGTGGCCCCCGCCACCAAATAAACCTGTTGGACTTTAACCTGGTGTTGTTAAACTTCTTACGTTACAAATGATAAACGGACTTATTAAGGTTGCTTGTGTTAAATTGGTGTCATAGCAAGAAAGAAACACAAAAGAAAATGCTGGAGGTTTTCATATCTTTTAAGATTTCTTACAAACAATATGCTCTGGTAAATATGTTTGAACTTGTGCCTAAATTCCTTCACAGAACAAGAATGGGATGTACGGAAATGTGAAAGGTACTCCAGGAAGGAGAAGAAGGGTAATCTTTCTTGAATTTATTTTCTGTGGCTGGTTCTTTCTGCTTGTAACCGAACCCAAATATTATTTTGAAATAGTTACCAAAAATCTTCAATTTATTCCCCAAACTGGCTCCGAAAAGTTTCATCTGATATCCCAAAAATGGACAGGTCTGTGAATTACTGCACACTTGCTGTTTGGGTGGCACGGTGGCACAGTGGTTTGCACTGCTGCCTCACAGTGCCAGGGACCCAGGTTTGATTTCCGGCTTGGGTCACTGTCTTCATGGAGTATGCACGTTCTCCCCGTGTCTGTGTGGGTTCCCTCCGGGTGCTTTGGTTTCCTCCCACAGTCCAAAAGACGTGCTGGTTAGGTACATTGGCCGTGCTAAATTCTCCCTCAGTGAACCTGAACGGGCACCGGAGTGTGGTGACTAGGGGATTTTCACAGTAACTTCATTGCAGTGTCAATGTAAGCCTACTTGAGACACTATGAAATAAATAAAGAGTGAAAGAGCGAAGAGGGAAAATTAACCAATATTTAATGATTGCTTTCCATTCCCCAGTAGAATAGTGAAGATTTTTTTTATATCAAAAGTAAGTTTTGAAGAATATTTGCACAGAATCAGATTTTGTTTTAAACAAGGCATGAGGGAACCAGATGAGCCATTGAATTTACTCACTGACTCTTCATTTTTTGATTTAAACACAGACCCATCTGATAAAATGTCTTTTTTTTATTCGTTCATGGGATGTGGGTATCGCTGGCTGGGCCAGCATTTATCACCCATTCCTGAGGGCAGTTAATAGTCAACCACATTGTTGTGTCTCTGGAGTCACATATAGGCCAGACCAGGTAAGGATGGAAGATCTCCCTCCCAAAAGGACATTAGTGAACCAGATGGGTTTTTACAACAACTGACAATGGTTTCATGGTCATCAGTAGATTCCTAATTCTAGATTTTTATTGAATTCAAATTTCAGCATCTGCCGTGGTGGGATTCGAACCCGGGTTATCTGAACGTTAGCTGAGTTTCTGGATTAATAGTCTCGCGATAATACCACCAGGCCATCGCCTCCTCATGGTGGGATTTGAATCCTGGGTGATCTGTAGTTTTGAACGTGCCTATCTGAGTTCCTATTTCATATGCTAATGATCCTGTATTAACCTCCTGAGTTTTTGATGTAGGCTTCTGAATAAATGTGAACACAAGCTAGAAATAGTGCCAAAGCTATGACTCAGGGCGGCACGGTAGCACAGTGGTTAGCACTGCTGCTTCACAGCTCCAGGGTCCCGGGTTCGATTCCCGGCTCGGGTCACTGTCTGTGTGGAGTTTGCACATTCTCCTCGTGTTTGCGTGGGTTTCCTCCGGGTGCTCCGGTTTCCTCCCACAGTCCAAAGATGTGCGGGTTAGGTTGATTGGCCAGGTTAAAATTGCCCCTGAGATGCATAGATTAGAGGGTAGGGCCTGGGTGGGATTGTAGTCGGTGCAGACTCGATGGGCCGAATGGTCTCCTTCTGCACTGTAGGGTTTCTATGATTTCAGTGGCTGCATATTAATTAATATTTCCTCTGTACTTATCTTCCCAATTTTGCCACTCTCTTTTTAGAATTTCTGATTGTCTTTTCTCTCTCCTACCTCTCTGACCTGTAGTGGCTGCTGTAATTTAGCCCCCTTTCCCTATTCTGTAGCTATTGAGAAGTCACACACTTTTAAACAGGACTCATGCTTTCCTTTTCTTCGTTTCAAGTTGCTTAGATCAAATCTGATTTTTTAAATTTCTATTTTCTGTTATTTAAATAATTGAATTCTAGTTACTGAATAATTTCAAACCGTTTAGCGCTAACATCAAGCTCCTCAACATTCTTTTTACACAAGCAAAACTTGAATATAAAGTGGCTCATAGAAAATAATAACTTCTATTAGAGATAGCAGTCTGACCACGATAGGTTTATGCAATATCACCCAGAGCAGCAACAAGATTTATACCCACGAATATTTTATTATCCATCTGTAATGGTCCTCAGGGATGTACATCCCTGAGGACCATTAGAGATGGATAATAAAATGTAGGTCTTTCTACTAACAATGTACACCCTGAGAATGTTTGTTGCCCAATGACACTTCTGCCATGTGCAAATGGGCCATGTAACGAGCTCAACTGGTTATCTTTAACCTGTTGTTGTGAGACTTCTTAAAGTCCAACAGGTTTATTTGGAATCACGAGCTTTGAAGTGCTGCTCCTTCATCAGGTGAGTCAGCTGATGAAGGAGCAGCGTTCCGAAAGCTTGTGATTCCAAATAAACCTGTTGGACTTTAACCTGGTGTTGTGAGACTTCTTACTATGCCTACCCCAATACAACGCCGACATCTCCACATCATGGTTATCTTTAAAACATACTCAGGATTGTTCAGTACAGGCTGCCCAATTGCAGAATTACGTCTAACTGTGGACTATAACAGCGACTGCTGATACTGTTCCATTTCTTAAGTTTAGATAAACTATAAGTCAACAACACCTTGAGGTATTAATAAACTACTTCAGTTAACCCAAACCTTCCAATTATTTCATGAAATTGAAGTCAGGCAAAATTGAAAGCATTTTTGTTTGGAGCCATTAATCAACCAGTAAGTCAGTGAAAAACAACAGAGCTCTTCCATTTTATGACAGACTGATTATCCACAGCTACTGAATTATTGATTGCAGCAAACCAAGGAAGATGCTAACTCAAAATTGAGCATTTCTCAAGAAGAAAAAAGACTCACCATGCCCTGCTAAGCTGGCAGCTAGCTCTAACTTCACACTGTTACATTGTTAGTTGCTTAACTACCTGCAGTTCAGAAATGATGTATGATAAAGAGAGTGGGGGGAAAAATGAACACCTTAAGATATAAATTAAAGAATATAAAAGTTTTTCAATGGAGTCAAGATGGTCATTGTAGACAAGTGGATTTCTTTTGGCAGAAGGATGAAACAGGCACTAAATAGATGCAATGTGACTAAGACTACCCTATTTGAAAGGCTGGATTCAGTGCATAATTTTCATTCCCTAAATGTGGATTGCCACAATGTAAATTTGCCCAGAGGCACTAAACCAGAAATGTGTGTGTTTACACTCAAATGTTAATCAGATGCAATTTTGGCAAAGCAGTGTGTGAGAGCTCCTTCCACCCACTTACGCTAAATGTATGAACTGATTTGGCTGTTATACAACAGCATCTTGCAGGATGGCTCAAGGGTGCGCAGATTCTCAGATGTGGAGATGCCGGCGTTGGACTGGGGTAAGCACAGTAAGAAGTCTCACAACACCAGGTTAAAGTCCAACAGGTTTATTTGGTAGCAAATACCATAAGCTTTCGGAGCAGAGCTCCCTCTGCTCCGAAAGCTTATGGTATTTGCTACCAAATAAACCTGTTGGACTTTAACCTGGTGTTGTGAGACTTCTTACAGATTCTCAGATGCAGCACTTGGTGAAAAAGGTCCAGAGTAGGAGGAATGTTACACAATGGGAAACAATGCTACTTCAAGCTCCTGTCCCTCTCTCCTAGTTAGTGCTGTTCTATCTGGCTTTGGGACCTCCTCCAGGATGTGACTCCTATGAAGGTTTAATCGCACAGCAATTCTTGTTTGTCAGCAAAGTTTTCAGAGTTTTTGGAATGTTTGGATATGGGATGTATCTGTAGTTCCTATTGTATTTGAGGTTCTCTCTGCAGTAGCACAAACCTCAGGACATCAAATCACTAGCAGAGCTTTAAACAGCACTTGATTTTCCACAGTAACTTCATTGAAGTTTTAATGTAAGCCCACTTAATAAATAAACTTAAATTTGAAATAGACCAAGGCAGCATTAATTCCCAAACTGGTTTCCGTTGGGAGAGGGCATCAATTGAAGTGCTAGCTGCCAAAATACAGTGCAGTCTCTTTAATAAGTGCTAACGGGCATTTTAAGTGGCAATCAGGTTAACAAGTCTTCAGTGCACTGTTCCTGGCACAGGTGTCAACATCCTAAGATGGCACCTTGCTAAAAGGTTGGGCTGAACCCATTTCCGCAGACTGTCAATCTGAACATACTGTTGGAAACGACCCCAAAGCAAACGTAAAGTTTAAACTATATTATTTCAATATAGGACGTCAGATTTAAAAATGATCCTTTTGTTTCCAGAGTGTCAACCCGTACCTGCAAGGGAAGAGACTCAACAACGTTGTCGCCAAGAAATCAGCTCCTCATTTCTCTGAAGAGGACAGACATGCCAAGGAGTAGATCAATTATCAAATCTAAAACAACTCCACATCTTGTTGCATAGGATGCGGATCTATCATCACATCGAAGATCATAAAGCTATGATGTGCACTGTTTATGAGTAGCTAACAAGTAAAAGTCTGGCTGTTTGTGTCAATGGCAGTGATGGCAGCTTAGATTTGCAACAGTGCCTTGATAGTTGCATTAATATTAATTGAGCAAGACTCTACTAGAATGGTAATAAATGTTTAACTAACTTAACGCATTTGGAAATTAATCAAATTTTGAACGGTTCTAATTTTAATGTCAGTCAGTCATCTGGATTTTCATTTTACTGCACACTGACAAACTATATTTGTTAACTAACAATACACATTAATACCCAGAACTTCAAGTCAGTAGCTTCACATCTCTAGTGCAGACTTAAGAACATAATAGGAGCAGGAGTAGGCCATCTAGCCCCTCAAGCCTGCCCCGCCATTCAATAAGATCATGGCTGATCTGAAGTGGATCAGTTCCACTTACCCGCCTGATTCCTATAACCCCTAATTCCCTTACCGATCAGGAATCCATCTATCCGTGATTTAAACATATTCAACGAGGTAGCCTCCACCACTTCAGTGGGCAGAGAATTCCAGAGATTCACCACCCTCTGAGAGAAGAAGTTCCTCCTCAATTCTGTCCTAAACTGACCCCCCTTTATTTTGAGGCTGTGCCCTCTAGTTCTAGTTTCCTTTCTAAGTGGAAAGAATCTCTCCTCTACCCTATCCAGCCCCTTCATTATCTTATAGGTCTCTATAAGATCCCCCCTCAGCCTTCTAAATTCCAACGAATACAAACCCAATCTGCTCAGTCTCTCCTCATAATCAACACCCCTCATCTCTGGTATCAACCTGGTGAACCTTCTCTGCACTCCCTCCAAGGCCAATATATCCTCCCGCAAATAAGGGGACCAACACTGCACACAGTATTCCAGCTGCGGCCTCACCATGCCCTGTACAGATGCAGCAAGGCATCTCTGCTTTTATATTCTATCCCCCTTGCGATATAGGCCAACATCCCATTTGCCTTCTTGATCACCTGTTGCACCTGCAGACTGGGTTTTTGCGTCTCATGCACAAGGACCCCCAGGTCCCTCTGCACAGCAGTATGTTGCAATTTCTTTCCATTTAGATAATAATCCAATTTGCTATTATTTCTTCCAAAGTGAATAACCTCGCATTTGTTAACGTTATACTCCATCTGCCAGATCCTTGCCCACTCACTCAGCCTGTCCAAATCTCTCTGCAGACCTTCTACGCCCTCCACACGATTCACTTTTCCACTTATCTTTGTGTCGTCTGCAAACTTCGTTACCCTACACTCAGTCCCCTCCTCCAGATCGTCTATATAAATGGTAAATAGTTGAGGCCCCAGTACCAATCCCTGCGGCACGCCACTAGTTACCATCTGCCAACCAGAAAAGCACCCATTTATTCCGACTCTCTGCTTCCTGTCGGATAGCCAATCCCCAATCCATGCTAACACCCTACCCCCAACTCCGTGTGACCCAATCTTCTTCAGCAACCTTTTGTGAGGCACCTTATCAAACGCCTTTTGGAAATCCAAAAACACCACATACACCGGTTCCCCTCCGTCAACCGCACTAGTCACATCTTCATAAAAATCCAACAAGTTCGTCAAGCACGACTTTCCCCTCACGAATCCATGCTGCGTCTGCTTAATCGAACCATTCTTATCCAGATGGCCTGCTATTTCTTCTTTAATCTTGTTCCTGGTTATTGACTTCTGAGTAGCACAATCTCAGAAGACATTAACTGAATGGGTAAAAATAACTCTCAGATTTTTAAGATGGGAGCACATTAATGGTATGGAGAAAAGTGAGAGACTGTACCTTATTATTTAACATGGTTAGTACTGTGGCAATACACCTCTGGTGAAGCAACTTCCAAATCATTATCAAACAAGTACATTGGCGTAGTGTCCACGAAAAGCAGAATAGAATTTTTGCAACCATATTTTTATACAAGCCGGTTAAAGAGAAAACTATAAAAGTTGAGCTGGGATGCCTCCTATCTGCTATCCCTTCCACAAACGTTCACTCCTTCCTGAGTGGCAACCCCGTTCCATCTACAAGATGCTCGGCAGGAACTCACCAAGTTTCCTTTGGCAGCACCTTCCAAACCCATGATTGCGACCATCTAGGACAAGGGCACTAGATACCCAAAGAGAAAACGCTGGAAAATCTTAGCAGGTCTGGCAGCATCTGTAAGAAGAGCTGACGTGAGTCCAGATGACCCTTTGTCAAAGCACTAGATACCTGGGAGGTTCCCCTCCAAGTCATTCACCCTCCTGACTAGGAAATATATAATCGCCGTGCCTTCACTGACACTGGGTCAAAATCCTGGAACTCCCTCCCTAACAGAACTGTGGGCATACTTACACACCACATGGACTGCAGCAATTCAAGAAGGCAGCTCACCACCTTCTTAAAGAGCAACTAGGGATGGGTAATAAATGCTAGCCTAGCCAAAAATACCTACATCTCGTAAATACATTTTTAAAAAGTTGCAACAAAGTCTGAGAGGAGGACACAACAGGCCAAGTGGCATCCTTCTGTGGCACGATTCTGCGATCACTTATCAAATGACAACTGTTATCTTGTATCCTGCAGAGGAGTGTGCGAGAAATGGTAGCAGATCCTCAAATATGCAGCTGTATAAAAGTCTTGTGCAGAAGCTTTATGTAGTGGATGGGAAAAGAAGCAATGAACGCAAGAACATACCAAACCAGGAGGCAATCAAAAGCACAAACTGTACATCATTCCTTTATTTATCAAAGTAGAACAGTTTATATCAAAAAAATTTAATTTTGCAGTTGTCCCTTTAATTGTTGGGCCATCAGCATTTCTGAACATTGATGCAAGAAATATTCGGTAGAATTATTCTTATTTTTTTAAGTTATCATTGTCTGTGAAGTGTTCAAAAGAGAGTTTATTAGAAGTATAAGAGCATCAAGAAAATATAAAGGGAAAAGTAAACTTTGCTGTACAGTGTTAGATATACAGAAGATAGCTTGCACAGTGCCATATATCCTTATGTAAGAAGCTGGTCTGGTCTTCAGAACTATATTTGAAGTCTGTTCCTCCTCCCTTTTGTTTTCTGTTTATCTGTTTGGCTGGGAAGGTGATTGGGTGTGACTGAACCATTCTGGCTCTGAGCAAATCTTGTGACTGTTGACACGCCATCCACAAACTTGGTCTTGAATAAGACGTTAGCATTAGTGAACATGCCATCTTTCAGTGACACCACAATAAACTGCAGGATTAAAAAAAGAGTCACATTGATGGGGATATAGCTTTTCTTAACGAGAGAAATTCCTACCTCCTCTTTCCTGCTGTATAGATGCAACACAAATAAAATAATACCTCCATACCTGGCTATAGAATGAGAATGGAGTTTGCCTTGTCTTTCAATGATAATTTACTCTTTCCCATTCATTGACAAGACCACAACTGGCAAGGTGAAAGGTTGAAGTTCATAGAAAGAAACATAGGATTTCAGAAGCCACTGAGAAATGACCAGTATAGAAAAGTAACTCTGGAAAATTGTTAAGGTTTATGAAGAGGACAAAGGTTCAAATGAGGAGAATGATCAGACAAATTGACACTGGAGCAAAGCAGTCCAAATTTCTCCAGTCTTTCCTCACATTGCAAAGTTTTGACAGGGACCATTAACCTGCTCACTCTCCTCCAGCACTGCCACCATTGCTCAAATATCTCCCTTGCGTCTTAGAAACCAGAAACAGACCCTCTACCCAAGTAGCAGTCTGAGCAGAAAATTAGAGTTTTATCATGACTTTTTCTGCCTTGTATGTTTACTGCTTTGGCTATGCAGTTCGACGCATGGCTGGATTTATCGATTGTTGTGCTATATTAATTGGACACAGATAAGGTATCTAGCTCTCTTTCAGCTTAATCCTTAGCACTTTGATTCCATTCACAGTTGCTCCTTTTTCTAAAGCAGAGGTTTGTTGAGAAGTTCCCTCTGCCAGCTTAACGAAACAGGCACTGGCCACATGTGAACCATGACTGAGTATTAGCAGGGTATTCATTGTTGACACACCATACTCAAGTCTGAAACTTTCTCAGACCACATTCCAATGCGCACTGCCACCAGTTTGCTAGACAATCAGTAATAAGAACCTCGGGCAGTAGGGAATACTCAAACCAAATGGAACACAATCATGTACTTACAGCGAGACTGCTTAATGCAACAGTCATAAGAATCAAACCTAGGGCCTTCGCCTTCAGCGACTGAATGTAGAGTTTAGATGTTCCTCAATTGCCAAGATGGTTAAAGTAACTAACAGAGACATATAGGAAGGTTCCATGTTTCATCCAGAGCCTGTGTTCATTTAGTTGTTCTTAGCACATGTTGATAGGACCACTAAAACTGGCCTTAGCACTAGATCAAGAAGGGACAATCGGCCCATTATTGATCAGTGTTCCACAATCGCTGTTTGATGCAATATTGGAGGAAAGCAATATACCCATTGTTAAACAGACCCCCAAAGCTCAAAATATCACAGGGGTAGTGGTGTCCTCAGCCTCATACAAAAGCTATACCTCAGTGAGAAATGAAAATAGGAAAGAAGGAATGCGAAATAGGGTAAGGGAGGCAACTACAGGTGGAAGGAGGAGGAGAAAAAAAGTGAGGGAAGAAAGGAAGGGGGTAGAAATTGTAAGATTCAAATATATTGTTGAAAATTAAATGAGGCAGTCAAACTTTTATCTGCACCTCTCATTTTTCTTTTACATTCATAACATACCTGAGAGTGCCGGAAATGTGTTCGCAGCATCTGCCCAATGTTCTGGGTATGAGAGAGGTCAAGGGCCGCATCCACTTCATCCAGAATATAAATTGGAGCAGGTTTGAACAGCAACATGGCCAGAATCAGAGATAGAGCCACCAATGACCTACAGAATATAAACATAAAACATTCAGTTAACGTAACAGAATCTAAATGAAAAGAATCAGACATCTATAGATTTGAACATAAAGTGTTAACTCAATGAACTTCTTCTCACTATCAAATCAGAAGAGAGACTAGAACCAGGGGGCACAAGTTAAGGATAAGAGGTCTCCGCTTTAAGGCGAAGATTATCTTTTTCCTCGGATGTTGCTAGGCTGTGGGTTTCTCTTGCCCAGAAGGCAGTGGAGGCTGCATCATTGAATTTATTCAAAATTGAGCTAGATAGATTTTAAATATCAACAAGGGAGTTGAGGGTTATGGGGACAGACAGGAAAGTGGAATTGAGACTACAAACAGAGCAGCTATGATCTTACTAAATGGTGGAGCAGGCTGGAAGGGCCAAATGTTCCTATTCTCACATGCAGAGCTTTGGTTCAAGATTGCCTCCCTGACATCCTTAGCATTGCTAATTTGCAGGAATAGAATCATAGAAACCCTACAGTGCAGAAGGAGGCCATTCGGCCCATCGAGTCTGCACCGACCATAACCCCACCCAGTCCCTGCACGCTAATCCCTTTTTTTTTTACCCGCTAATCCCTCTAACCTACGCATCCCAGGACTCTAAGGGGCAATTTTTAACCTGGCCAATCAACCTAACCCGCACATCTTTGGACTGTGGGAGGAAACCGGAGCACCCGGAGGAAACCCACGCAGACACGAGGAGAATGTGCAAACTCCACACAGACAGTCTCCCGAGCCGGGAATCGAACCCGGGACCCTAGAGCTGTGAAGCAGCAGTGCTAACCACTGTGCTACCGTGCCGCCCTTTTAATAATTTTAACTTGACATGGCAGGACATGCTTGGATTACCATATCAGAGTAAAATTATAGGCAAAGTAGTTGCAATTAAAATAGTGCAAGGTCTTTTAATCACATTATGACCTAACATGAGCGCACCCAATATTCTTCACAAATCAGTCCAAAAAATATCAATTTTTGAAGTATGGATATGACCAAGTAATGGACAATTTAAAAAAAAAATTAATTTAACAGAAGCAAATACAGGTATGAAGGGGCTGAAGGCAAGCATAATCAAAA
Source organism: Mustelus asterias (assembly GCF_964213995.1). Taxonomy (NCBI): domain Eukaryota; kingdom Metazoa; phylum Chordata; class Chondrichthyes; order Carcharhiniformes; family Triakidae; genus Mustelus; species Mustelus asterias. The sequence continues at coordinate 8,324,317 of NC_135806.1, forward strand.
TCTGGTCCCCTCAAATAGTGGGTGATATAGTGGCCTTGGAAAAGGTTCAGAGGAGAGCTGCAAGAATAATTTCTAGCCAACAAAACTCAAACAGCCATACTCCAGAGTAGCACAGACTTAGAGGCTCACAGGTGAATGTTTATAAAATAATGACAGCAATGGCTTACATTGCCTATTGATATATTGAGGAGGATCCTAAGGAAGGAAGTTGGAATTAAATAGACAATTTAATATACAAATGTATATTAATATACAAGTGTATAAAACCTGACATTCAAACGCCTCCTTTTAAGACTTGGAAACTAAACAGTCTATCCTAGGTTAGCACGGTGGCACAGTGGTTAGCACTGCTGCCTCAACAGCACCAGGGACCCAGGTTCAATTCCGGCCATAAGTCACTGTCTGAGTGGAGTTTGCACTTTCTTCCCGTGTCTACGTGGGTTTCCTCCGGGTGCTCTGGTTTCCTCCATCACTCCAAAGGTGTGCAGGTTAGGTAGACTGGCCATGTTAAATTGACCCTCAGGGTTAGGAGGGGAGGAGGGCCTGGGTAAGATGCTCTGTTAGAGACTCTGTGCAGACTCGATAGGCCGAATGGCCTTCTTCTGTACTGCAGAGATTCTATGCTAGACTGTGTTTAATTTAGGGTGAAATGGAGAAATTGCCTGGTGGGGGTCATGTGACGTGCTCTGATTCCTGCCTGATGACAAGCATAATCTTATAAACTTCATATCTGCATTACTTTCCACTGGATGGCGTCAATCTCTCAATCTTCAGCTCTCCGTTTATAACCAGAGTAGTTTTCAAGTGCATATCAACTGCCAACTTCATTACCTTACCTTTTCTGTATTTTTCTTTTAAACTGTCTGACCCAATTTGTTAGCAAAATTCAAACAAGTATTACTGGAACTGCTAACACATGCTGCCTAATGCCTTTGTACCATCTTTCAGACGAGTTGTTAAACCAGAAGCCCCACCTGATCTCCCCTACACCCCCACCCTCTCAAGCAGCTGTAAAAGACCCCATGGCCTAGTTTCAACAAAGAGCACACAAGTTAGCTCAGGTGTCCCGGCCAATATTTATTTCTCAGCCAACACTCCAAGCAGATTGTCTGCTCATTATCTCAGAGGGGAATGGGACTGACTGGATTTCTCCAGAGAACTGGCAGGGACTCAGTGGGCCGAATGGTCTCCTTCTATACCATAATGACTCGATGACATGGATGTAGGAGCAGAATCAAGGCAACTACTGGCTAGTTTATGCATTACTTTGGGTTTTTTTTTTACAAAGCGAATTTTCTTTTGAGGGGAATATAAAGAAATGGAAGCAAAAGCAAAATACGGTAGATTCTGGAAACAGAAAATGCTGGAAATACTCAACAGGTTAGGCAGCATCTGTGATGAGAGAAATAGATGAAAGGAGGAGATCAATCTGAAGCTTTAGCTTTGTTTTCTCTCCCTGGATGCTGCCTAATTTGCTGAACATATTAAATAACAGAGAGAATGCTAGGAATGCAGAATGTGTTTTGCAACAAGCAATGATCCAAGCACAGCTTACACACTCCAATTAACCCTTTACCAGTGTTCTTGAACTCTTTTGGACATGTGGAATTTCAGCCTGAACAGTGTTTGCAAATTCCACCATTAGAAGGAATTCATGAGCAAGGGACCCCAGAATGAAGCAAGCTCCCAATCTCCACTCACCCTGACTGAAAAAAGCTCCATGTTTCTTGGGACTAACTAATACTACTCAGTCACATCCTGAAAATCTCCACGCTAACTGACCAGTGGTTAAGGCAAGAGTCAACTGGAAACTGAATAACAAAGCTGCAAGAGCTGTACAATGAACATAAACAGCAGCTGTTGTCACCAAGTTGGAAAAGTAGTACTAAATAGGCTTGCACCAACCTCCGAAGGATGATTTCTTATATTTTTTTTAAAAACAAATCAGTATTGGTAGGACAATGTTTTCTATTGGCAAAGGCCATAGTTTTAAAAAATTCTGATCAAGAACGTGCTACGTGCAAACATTTACCTTGTTTCCCTCCAAAACAAGAACTGCACTTAAAGCAATTAACTGCTGCAAATTTGACTGTTTCTAATTGCTGCCTCAACTGTTGATTATTTCCAGCACTTTTGTTTTTATTTCAGATTTCTAAAATTTGCAGTATTTTGCTTTTGAAATTGCTGTAAATCACTTGGAGACCTTTTGAAAGACACCATATAAATGACAGCGCTTTTCTAATGGTGGAATTTGCAAACACTGTTCAGGCTGAAATTCCACATGTCCAAAAGAGTTCAAGAACATTGGTAAAGGGTTAATTGGAGTGTGTAAGCTGTGCACAATTATGTCATCTCATCAATTCTAGGACATAGATCTGCTCATCTAGCTGCAGATATGCAGTACATGTGACTCCACCCAAAATTGGGTCCAAGTTGTTGCTCATAGCCCACTCTCTCACTAGGTAGGTGTCAAATTTTTATAAAGCATTCTTGTGAAAATGACAGCAATTAATGATGGCACATTACTGAGGGGTAAACTGAAGGGTATAGATGAAAGCAAGTAGTGGTAAGGCACTGCAGCTGAAAATTGAGAAGGAAGAAATATTTACATCAAAGGGTAATTAAAACCAAAAATTTAATTAAAAAAAAACAGACCTTTGACCACCACTAAGCTCAGTAAGATTCTCCTTCCAGGCATCTCCAAGGGCTACTTTGAATTCAAGTCCATCTAGAATTGTCTTGCCCTCGGGGTGTACCAACATGGCATTAGCTCCAGGAAGCAGTGTGGAGAAAATGGAGCCAAAATCTTTGTTTACCTAGATTAAATGAGATAAGCTCATAAAACAGGAACTACATCAGCCAATATACCAGGGTCAAGATACATTAGTTAAAATCAACTTGTTCCATTAGCTACACATCAAATTGTGCATTTTTAGACACAAAGCTATAAGCACATTTATTTAGTCACTCTGCTTCTTTAGAGAAACTTTACATCAGAAGTCAGTGACAGTATCATGGTCCAAGGCCAGTTAGCTGACCTTTGACATGTTTAGAGATGTGAAAAATGTACCACAACCCCCCACTGGTAGAGGCAACCTGGCCCCCTGGCATTGTCTGAGAGGCAAACTGGCAATGCCCTCAGGAGGCCAGTGCAGGACCGCTGCACATGCACCAATCTCGGTGCAAACAAGTCAGCACAGGCGCAGTGGCCTACTCAGCACTATGCTGCCAGCCTCTCTAGCAAGAAAAGGCACTGCCCACTGATTTTCAGAGGGAATCTCGCTAGGGTTCTCTGATGCACAGAATGTCAGACATTCAATCTGAAAATCCCGCTAAAAAAAACCAGGAGTTACTCCCATTTTCATGCGAATTGGGGACTTAAAATTGTTTCTGGGAGAATCCCAGCCCACAACTCTGTCTATTCCAAACTGATAAAGGAGGGTCAATTGTCTCATCCCAGGCTTTTAGCATGATGGTCCCCATTCATTTCCTTACTTATGCATTGGAAGCAGTCCAGAGAAAGTTCATTAGACTGAACCTTGGGGCGAAGGTTGGTCAGATTGGACCCATAAATATTGTGATTTAGAAGAACGAGAGATGATCTTATTGAAACAGAAAATATTCTGAGAGGGGTTGACAGGGTAGATGGTGGGATGATGTTTTCTATTATGGGAGAATCTCGATCTCCCCATTTAAGATGGAAATGAGGGGAAATTTCTTCTCACAGAGGATTCAGATGGCACGGTGGCATAGGGTTTGATTCCCAGCTTGGGTCACTGTCTGTGTGGAGTTTGCACATTCTCGCCATGCCTGTGTGGGTTTCCTCCGGGTGTTCCGGTTTCCTCCCACAGTCCGAAAGACGTGCTGGTAAGGTGCATTCGCCATGCTAAATTCTCCCTCAGTGTACCCGAACAGGCGCCAGGAGTGTGGCGACTAGGGGATTTTCACAGTGACTTCATTGCAGTGTTAATGTAAGCCTATTTGTGACACTAATAAAAAAAACTTTTAAAAACAGTTTTACAGTACAGAAAGAGGCCCTTCGGCCCAATCAAGCACCTATCTATTCTAATCCCATTTTCTAGCACTTGGTCTATAGTCTGGTATGCTATGGCATTTCAAATGCTTACCTGAATGCTTCTTAAATGTTGAGGGTTCCCGCTTCTACCAACCTTTCAGGTAGCGGGTTCCAGATTCCCACCACCCTCTGGGTGAAAACATTTTTCCTTAAATCCCCTCTAAACCTATGCCCCCTGATTATTGAACCTTCAATGGGGAAAGCTTTTTCCTATCGACGCCCCTCAACATATAAATTAGTGTTTACCTGTTTCCATGCAACATTCAATGCTTCATTTTTCTTTTTATCCAGTTCTTCAATAGTTGAAAGAATTTTTGACTTGTCATTTTGAACTATTCTTTTTTTCTTCATCAAATCATTGTACTGTGAACAAGCATAAAGGAAGTCTACTCAAATTTCATGAATGTTTCTCATATTAATGTAAAAAAAAAAGGTATAACTGTACAAGTGGATGTCCAAGACTGGCACCTATAGATTTAATCAAAGCTATTTTATAATTAATATCCACCATGATGCTGATGTTAATTTAACTTCATAGTTGATTATTGTCCATTGTGAGGGTGAAAATGACTTGCGTGGTCATTTAAAGGTGAAGGAGTGAATGGAATCCTTAATCACTTCATAGGGAACCCACTTATAATTTTAATAGGCATGCACGCTGCAATTATGTAGGACAGATCTCTAAAGGCTTAAACCCCTGTGTTCTGTTTACAGTGGTTTCTGGCGAACCTTTCTGTCCCATGGGCTATTTGCTCATAACAAAACAAACACTCAGCTGGAATGCCAAAGCAGGAAGTGAAACAAAAACAGAACTGTTCCAAATGCCATGGGACAGATCCGATGTAAAACAACCCCCAGAACGTTCACTCCTTCAACCTAAGGATAAACATGGCTCTTAATTATGGTTATTAACATGGCTATAATTACCATTTTAGATAAGTAAAGCAGCTGCAGGGGACAGATGTTGGACTGCATGCACATCACTGCTTGTACTTAAATAACTGAAATGCCCCTTTATTAGCAGAACAAGCGAATCATACCCAATACTTATAGAATGACATATCACTTCACTGGCAGGACTTTACAAAATGTCACTGCATGTGAGGCATCCTTAAGTCACCTATAATCTCCTACAATGTATAGGCAATTGAATACCACATTGTCTGGTCTTTGTTGCAGGGATATTTGCTCAAGATTAAGTGCAATGCCAAAGAGAACCCAAATTATTTACATTTAAGATGATTTAAAGTGCTCTTGTATGAAGAGTGCAGAGGACAAATAGTTCTCACACTGCCAACTGCACAAAGAGACTTGCAGGGAACAGAGCATCGGCCCCATGAATTTGCTTTATTTCTTTTGTGCTCTTTGAGATTGAAATGTAACGTTTTACCCGCTCCTCCGCCTGGCTGAGCATGTTCATCGCTCTCACGTTAACAGTTTTGCCCAGTGTATCTTTCTTCTCCTGTAGCTTTTGGAGCCGCTGGCCTGCTTCTTTAGGATTGTTTGCTTCAAAGTCATAGACTGTGTTGGATTGGCCAAACAGGTGCTTTTCAGAGATAATCCACTCGTATTCTTTCAGCATTTTGGTCACCTGCACAAGTTTTAAATAGGACATAAGAGTTATTGCAAAGACCAACAGTACAATTCCAACTTCTAATTAATCAAATCCTACTAAAGATGGGTTTGTGAAAAAATACATTTTCCAGTTTTGGTGGGAAAGAACCAGTTCCCAAAGTGAATACTTGCAAGCACAAGTTCTTGCCTTCTGTACTCATTTGCACCATGTGTACTAATTAAGAAATTATTTTCCTTGCATTTTACAGAAAACTACCAGGACTGCCAGGGTTTGTCTCATTTTAATGAAGGTGGGGAAGGGGAATCAGGCATTAGAAGCTTTCAGAGACTATGGGAAATCTTTATAGCATGCAGTTACACAAACACGGACAAAACCAAGTCTACCTAGTATTGCTTCAGTCACTGACCATAGGCCAGTTAATAACCATTTCAAATGCTCTTCCTTCAGTATACAGTCACCAAGACCAAACAACCCTCTGATTCCCACCGTCTAACTCCAGCCTCTTCCCCATTCATCATCAGGAGACAGAATTTGATGTATTTTTGGATGTTGAGCGAAGCTTCATTCTCCACAGCTGATCGGTTTTATCCCTACAGCACGATCAGTGTCGACCATCTCTTCTCTGAAACTCTAACCCATGCTTATCCATTCACAACCAGACATTTATAATGCTCTCTCAGCCAACCTCCCTTTCCACAAACAAGCCACACCTGGGTTTGCAACCTTACCGCTGCTGTCCTCATCAAATTCCATCAGCTCGCAGTGCTCCCACAAATTGACTGAAGCCGTCCTCACATCAAAAACCCTCTGTGGCCTTGTTCTCCAATTCTATTGCCAGCTCTATCAACACATCCTCTGTCCTGATTACTGCTCAACATTCCACACTCCCACCCACCTTCTGACTGTGCTTCATGTCTCCCAGCAGTCTTCCTTGCTCAGCACACTCTTACTAGCCAACATCCCAAGTCACCTCTTTTGTGCGTAAGGAGTGCTATACAAATGTAGCTTCTTGTTAGATAGTCCTCCATTACTGTTTTGAAGAGGCAAGCACAGGTGCGGGCCAATGGCATGTTTCCGAAAGCAAAATGGTCAAAATTGAGAAGTTTGATTCCAAAACATTAATAACCCTACAATTATTAAATATCAATAGAAACTACAATTTTATTAAGTCACTATAATTATTCATTCATTTCAATTTTCATGTAGGCATGCTGGTTTTCATCTGCATTTCCACAATTTGGGTTGAATAAAATAGAAATAAACTAGCTGCAAAAGTCAGATATGGAGGTGAGAGAAGGATGTTGTTGACTGGAGCACCACCAACCAGCTTAAATTTCTACTCCTCTTTCTGATCTATATAAATAACTTTAATGTAGAAATCCATTCAACTATTTCCATTCCAGTGGAGAGAGACCGGTAGGGTACAGGATGCGGTTAAACAATTGGCCATAAATTTGGATCTGCTTTGGAATTGGGTAGTCAGGTAACAATTAAGTTTTGTGTGGCTGTAAATTAACAGTAAAGACTTGGATAGGAAACAGACAATGACAGCAAACTTGTCACCTTCAATGTGGAAAATTAAGTAAGATAGATTGTTGGAATAATAATAGTTTACAAAGCGATATTGAATAGGTGATATTCAAATCACTGTACAATTTTGGTCACCATGTTCAAAGAACAAAGAAAATTACAGCAGAGGAACAGGCCCTTTGGCCCTCCAAGCCTGCACCTACCATGCTGCCCGACTTAACTAAAACCCCCTACCCTTCCGGGGACCATATCCCTCTATTCCCATCTCATTCATGTACTTGTCAAGACGCACCTTAAAAGTCACTACCGTATCCGCTTCCACGACCTCCCCTGGCAACGAATTCCAGGCACCCACCACTCTGTGTAAAAAATCTGCCTCGTACATTTCTTTTAAATATTGCCCCTTGCACCTTAAACCTATGCCCCCTAGTAATTGACTCTTCCACCCTGGGAAAAAGCTTCTGACTATCCACTCTGTCCATGTCTCTCAATCTTGTAGACTTCTATCAGATCTCCCCTCAATCTCCATCGCTCCAGTGAGAACAAACCAAGTTTTTCCAACCTCTCCTCATAGCTAATGCCCTCCATACCAGGCAACATCCTGGTAAATCTTTTCTGTACCCTCTCCAAAGCCTCCACATCTTTCTGGTAGCGTGGCGACCAGAAGTGAACACTTCTGGGGGCTGAAGGGTGGATCAGTAAATTTGCTGATGACACCAAGATTGGTGGAGTAGTGGATGAGGTGGAGGGCTGTTGTAGGCTGCAAAGAGACATAGATAGGATGCAAAGCTGGGCTGAAAAATGGCAAATGGAGTTTAACCCTGATAAATGTGAGGTGATTCATTTTGGTAGGACTAATTTAAATGTGGATTACAGGGTCAAAGGTAGGGTTCTGAAGATTGTGGAGGAACAGGGAGATCTTGGGGTCCATATCCCCAGATCTCTAAAGGTTGCCACTCAAGTGGATAGAGCTGTGAAGAAGGCCTATAGTGTGTTAGCTTTTATTAACAGGGGGTTGGAGTTTAAGAGCTGTGGGATTATGCTGCAACTGTACAGGACCTTGGTGAGACTACATTTGGAATATTGTGTGCAGTTCTGGTCACCTCACTATAAGAAGGATGTGGAAGCGCTGGAAAGAGTGCAGAGGAGATTTACCAGGATGCTGCCTGGTTTGGAGAGTAGGTCTTATGAGGAAAGGTTGAGGGAGCTAGGGCTGTTCTCTCTGGAGCGGAGGAGGCTGAGGGGAGACTTAATAGAGGTTTATAAAATGATGAAGGGGATAGATAAAGTGGACGTTCAAAGACTATTTCCTCGGGTGAATGGAGCTATTACAAGGGGGCATAACTATAGGGTTCGTGGTGGGAGATATAGGAAGGATATCAGAGGTAGGTTCTTTACGCAGAGAGTGGTTGGGGTGTGGAATGGACTGCCTGCAGTGATAGTGGAGTCAGACACTTTAGGAACATTTAAGCGGTTATTGGATAGGCACATGGAGCACACCAGGATGATAGGGAGTGGGATAGCTTGATCTTGGTTTCAGATAAAGCTCGGCACAACATCGTGGGCTGAAGGGCCTGTTCTGTGCTATACTGTTCTATGTTCTATATTCCAAGTGCGGCCTCACTAAGGTTCTATAAAGCAGTTCTATAAATGACTTGCCAATTTTTAAACTCAATACCCTGGCTGATGAAGGCAAGCATGCCGTATGCCTTGACTACCTTCTCCACCTGCATTGCCACTTTCAGTGACCTGTGTACCTGTACACCCAGACCCCTTTACCTATCAATACTCCTAAGGGTTCTGCCATTTACTGTATATTTCCTATCTGTATTAGACTTTCCAAAATGCATTACCTCACATTGGTCCGGATTAAACTCCATCTGCCATCTCTCCGCCCAAGTCTCCAACTGATCTATATCCTGCTGTATCCTCTGATGGTCCTCATCGCTATCCGCAAATCCACCAACCTTTGTGTCGTTCGCAAACTTACTAATCAATCCAGTTACATTTTCCTCCAAATCATTTATATATATTACAAACAGCAAAGGTCCCAGCACTGATCCCTGAGGAATGCCACTTGTCACAGCCCTCCATTCAGAAACGCACCCTTTCACTGCTACCCTCTGTCTTCTTTGACCGAGCCAGTTTTGTATCCACCTTGCCAGCTCACCTCTGATCCCATGTGACTTCACCTTCTGCACCGGTTTGCCAAGAGAGACCTTGTCAAAGGCCTTACTGAAGTCTATGTAGACAACATCCACTGCCCTACCCTCAATCATCTTCGTCACTTCCTCGAAAAACTCGATCAAGTTCATGAGACACGACCTCCCCTTCACAAAACCATGTTGCCTCTCACAAATACGTCCACTTATTTCTAGTGGGAATAAATCCTGTCTCGAAGAATCCTCTCCAATAATTTCCCTACCACTGATGTAAGGCTCACCGGCCTATAATTACCTGGATTATTCTTGCTACCCTTCTTAAACAAAGGAACAATATTGGGTATTCTCCAATCCTCTGGGACCTCCCCTGTAGCCAGTATATATATACATACATATGTGTATACATACATATACACATAAAGCCTTGGGATTTTCCTTAATCCTGCTGGCCAATGCTTTTTCATGACCCCTTTTAGCCCTTCTTACTTCTTGCTTAAGTTTCTTTCTACTTTCCTTGTATTCCACCCTTCTTCGTGTGTTCCCAGCCTCCTAGCTTTGACAAATGCTCCCTTTTTCTCTTTGACTAGGCTCACAATATCTCTCGTTATCCAAGGTTCCCAAAACTTGCCATACTTATCCTTCATCCTTACAGGAATGTGCCGGTCCTGAATCCCTATCAACTTACACTTGAAAGCCTCCCACATGCCAGACGTTGATTTGCCCTCAAACATCTGCCCCCAATCTACATTCTTCAGTTCCTGCCTAATATTGTTGTAATCAGCCTTCCCCCAATTTAGCACCTTAACTTGAGGACTACACTTATCTTTATCCATCAGTACCTTAAAGCTTACTGAATTGTGGTCACTGTTCCCGAACTGCTCCCCTACTGAAACATCGACCACCTGGCTGGGCTCATTCCCCAATACCAGGTCCAGTATGGCCCCTTCCCGAGTTGGACTATCTACATACTGTTTCAGGAAGCCCTCCTGGATGCTCCTTACAAACTCTGCCCCATCCACACTCCTAGCACTAAGTGAGTCCCAGTCAATATAGGGGAAATTAAAATCTCCCACCACAACAACCCTGTTACTTTTACACCTTGCCAAAATCTGCCTACATATCTATTCCTCAATTTCCCACCAGCAGTTGGGGTGGCCTATAGTAAACCCCCAACATTGTGACTACACCTTTTCCATTCCTGAGCTCTACCCATATTGCCGCACTGTATGAGCCCTCCGAATTGTCCTCCCGGAGTACAGCTGTGATATTCTCCTTAACCAGTAGTGCAACTCCCCACCCCTTTTACATCCCCCTCTATTCCACCTGAAACATCTGTATCCTGGAATGTTAAGCTGCCAATCCTGTCCTTCCCTTAACCAAGTCTCTGTAATGGCAACAGCATCATAGTTCCTAGTACTAATCCAAGCTCCAAGTTCATCTGCCTTACACTTCTCGCATTGAAACAAATGCACTTCAGTCCACCAGACCCTCTGATTTGCAACCCCACCCTGCCTGCTGTTTCTCGGAGTCTTACTGGCCCTACTCTCTGGTTCCCCTTCAGCTAATTCACCTTTGCTTTGGTTCCCACCCGCCTGCCAAACTAGTTTAAATCCTTCCATGTGACACTAGCTAATCTCCCGGCCAGAATATTTGTGCCCTTCCAGTTTAGATGCAACCCGTCCTTCTTGTACAGGTCCCAACTGCCCCGGAAGAAACCCCAATGGTCCAGATATCTGAAACCCTCCCTCCTACACCAGCTGTTTAGCCACGTGTTGAGCTGCACTATCTGCCTATTCCTAGCCTCACTAGCACATGGCACAGGGAGTAATCCTGAGATTACAACCCTAGAAGTCCTGCTTTTTAACTTTCTACCTAACTCCCTAAACTGCTGCTGCAGCACCTCATCACTCTTCCTGCCTATGTCGTTAGTATCAGTATGTACCACGACCTCTGGCTGTTCACCCTCCCTTCAGAATGCTTTCTGTCCTTTCAGAGACATCCTGTTCCTAAGCAACAGCATTTGGAACAGTCAACTTGCCACATTCCTCAGAGTATATGGGAAGCTGTGCCCTCTATCTGTCATGATGTGGAGATGCCGACGTTGGACTGGGGTAAATACTGTAACCTGGTGTTAAAACTCTTAAAGTCCAAAAAGTTTATTTGGTAGCAAATGCCATTAGCTTTTGGAGCGCTGACAGATATCCATTCCATCTGACGAAGGAGCAGTGCTCCAAAAGCTAATGGTATTTGCTACCAAATAAACCTGTTGGACTTTAACCTGGTGTTGTTAAAACTCCCTCTATCTGTGCCAGCCTGGAAGCAGAAATCATTTCTGACCATAATTGACTAACTGAATCATGATCAGGACTTTACACAAAATCTACTCTAGGACCGCTCAAATATCCTTGAGGAAAATTTGTAATCCCAAGACAGCCCCCAGTATTGATTTCTAATTGTACAGGAGATAATCTTTCCATTATCTAAAATGTTAATCACTTATTAATTGCCCACCTATTCCCTTACACGAACCTTAGCAGCAGCATCAGCAGTGTCCCGTTTATGCTTACTAATGTTGTGCTCCAATTCTTGAATTTTCAACTGTGCTTCATTTTTCTGTTTCATTAATTCAGATATAAAACTGATTTTGATTTGAATGTCCTTATTCTGTGACTTTATGTGTTCCTTTTGTTTAGCCAGGTCATCCTGAGCCTTCTTCACAGCTTCCTACAAATAAAGGAATGAGACACACACATATGATCAAAGTCACATAACCTCTGCCTTGTGGATCAATTCCACTCTTCCATTTTAATGTGTCAGTACCTTATTATTTGCCACTTCTTCAGCCATGTTTTCAATCTGTTCTTTGTAAGATCTGATGGCTTCGTCCACAGCCTCAATCTGCTGTTTGTAGTTAGTCTGCTCATGTTTCAACTCTTCCAATTCCAAAAGCAGGGCATCCATTTCCTACAGGTAGAACACAAACTAGCATCCAGAGAAAACAAAATCAAAAGTGACAATCTGTCCTTTGCTCTCCTAGGCCTCATTTTGGAATATATACTCTTAAACTCCCCGAATAAATATCCATTGAAAAGAACAGAAGATTTGAACCAGCAGCACATCTGCTCTTAGGCCTATTGAGGTCCTTGAGTGGCCAATTAGCTGCCATTTAAAGGCCTCAATCTTCAGTCTGCAGGGAAGTCGAGCAGCTCAGCAGCTTTGACAGTGCAGGCTGCCATTGGGCAGGAAGGGGGAGTGCATCCTTTGGGTCGTCACTGTGCCAATTGGGGCACTCCTCCCAACACAAGATCATACCACCCACTGCCTTTAGGCCTCTCCACCCCAATCCCACCCTCTCTAACCTAATATGTTCTCCTGAAAATTCACCCCTTTTTCTCGTTCCCCTTCCCAGTTTCTCTCACTATCTAGAGAGAAAATGCTGGAAAATCTCAGCAGGTCTGGCAGCATCTGTAAGGAGAAAAAAAAGTTGACGTTTTGAGTCCAGCTGACTCTTTGTCATAGCTAAAAGACATAGAAAGTGGGAGATATTTATACTCATCATTCATATGACTCATCTTTCATTCCCTCACCCTGCAGTATAAATATCTCCCACTTTTTATGCCTTTTAGCTTTGATAAAGGGTCATCTGGACTCGAAACATCAGCTCTTTTCTCTCCTCAGATGCTGCCAGACCTGCTGAGATTTTGCAGCATTTTCTCTTTTGGTTTCAGATTCCAGCATCCACAGTAATTTGCTTTTACCTCTCCCCATCTACCTGCTCAGTCAGATCAATCTGCTCTCAGGGAACCTCCGATGCTACTTCACATCATGGAAAGGTGTGAATTTTAGAAATTCAACAGAACAGATCAAATCTGCAACCTATGGGAATAATTGATTTTCAAGCGATTAGCATGCATGTTGACCTCACTTTGTGTTGTAGAAATTACAGAAATCACTGAGCTGTGCAAAGTTGAATTTGTCATTCCCAACAGGATTCCATATCACACACACCAGCTGACATCCTTGCTATTCAGAGGCAAACTACTCATCTCATTGCAATGACATAGAACCGTAGAATCCCTACAGCGCAAAAGGAGCGCCATTCGACCCAATGGGTCTGCACCAACCACAATCCCACCCAGGCCCTATCCCCTTAACCACATGCATTTAGCCTAGATAGTCCCTCTGACACTAAGGGGCAGATTACCATGGCCAATCCACCTAACCCACACATCTTTGGAGTGTGGGAGGAAACCGGAGCATCCGGAGGAAATCCACGCAGACACGGGGAAAATGTGCAAAATCCACACAGACAGTGACCCAAACCAGAAATCAAACCTGGGTCTCTGGCGCTATGAGGCAGCTGTACTAACTACTGTGCCACCCTCCCGCCCAGTTATGCACCTGTTGTTTCCCTTTAGTTTTCTTGGTGGACAAGTCAGCCTTCTTTTTGGCACCATCAAGCCTTTTCTGAGCATCCTTCAATTCCTTCTCCCTCTCAAATTCAGCATTTTTCATCTTGTTTTCCAAAGTCTTGTATTTTTCTTCTGCCTTCTTTTGGACTTCTTTCGTTTTGTTAAGCGTCTCTTCACACTCAACTAGAATTAAAGGAGACAGCATAACAGTGTCACATTGAGCTCATACCTTCCTATATCTTTTGGTCTGAAATGTGCTCCATCATTTTTCATCAACTAGTCAAAGAACAATTTACTTATAGCAAATAAAAAGTTAGCTGTCATAAGACTTTCATGGGAACTAAACTATGAACAGAAGGTTTTGCAAAGCTAAAAAGGCATTTCCAAATACCCATCAGGAAATAATGCATTAAATACAATGGAGACTTGAGATTTAATAATACAGACACTCTTAATAAACTCTCAAAGGCCAGAACAACAAATACCAGCATTCGAGTGAGAAGCACTATAAAGTGAGCAAATAAAAAATTAACTAGCCTCCATGCTGGATTCTGACTGAAATTACGAGCTCCAATGAGACTGTTGCAAGCTCCTCAGGGAATTTAACTCCCTGAATATAGTGCTGTTGGAAGGCATCAGATTCAGTAGAGCACTCTCTTTCAGAGCACACCATCATTGAATGAAATCCTATTTCTAACCCAATATACCCAACTTTTCCAAAACTGTTAAATAATTTTCTATCAATAGTGCACTTTTGCAGATTGCTTCCTACTTTTAACTCCAATTGTAGAAATGGAGCTCATTGCACAATGTCAGTTATCAGTATTCTTGCTCTATGTATATTGTTGTCACTCAATACTTTATTCTTGATGCTTCTTGCATCATTCATTTATTTTTTGTTTCATTGCGTTTTAAAAGTTTAGTTAATTTCTGTATGCAGGTCATTTATGCAGACTAAAAACAAGTGACCATGGACAACGTCACTTAATACCTTCATTAAACCCAACTTCTTATGCAGTTTCATGCACTACATTCGATTTTTTTTAGTTTAATCAGAAGATTTACGACAAAGAACTTAATTAATAACTAGTTTACACTATATAGGATTCCATTACCTATATAACCTGAAACCTAATTGACCTACCTTCTCAAGGAAATAAAGGCCAAGTCAAGATCTTTCCCATCTAAAGCCTGCTAGATACTCAAGTTGAGGTTTTTTAGGTATTTTTCTAGCCTACTCTTTAGAATAAAGCCCACTGCTTTGCATGTTTAATGACTGTACCAACTGCTGCTGCTTGTTGCCTTTAGTAGAGCAGGGAGTGTTAACAGAAACTGAGCCAAGTGCCAGCCACCAGGCTTCAATGACTGCTCCCAGAAATGATGCTGACTGGCCATCTTAAACGCAAGTGTTTCGGTGACAAATATTCCAAGGCCATATAAAACCTCATGCTGGGGTATAGCTTTGACTATATCCTGCACTCATGAAAAGTTTCAGTACCATTTCTGCCACCCCTTCCCCTTTTAATTATTGTAGCAAGTACCAATAGTTTTTTGAAGGGTCTCAAATTCCTCTTGTTGCTTGTGGTAGGAGCTCTGTTGAAGCTTTACCAGCAGTAGCTCTTCTTCCTGAGATTTCAGTTCACACTGCAGTTTCAACTCCCAATATCTGAAAAGGTTTGTGAAAAAACAATATTTTTGTAGCACCACGAGGAAAGCATAGGAATAGAGAAGGAACTTTCCATTCTATTTACTCAAGTCAGTTCAAATAAACAGCTGTCTGCAGTGAACATTAAGTGTACAGTGAGTCTATATTTCTTCCTTGCTCATTGGTTAGTTCTGTATTTTTCTGCCTTTTCATTATGCTACTAAGCCTTAATCTACAAAGCTTCACCCATCACATACTTGGACTCTTAAATCTAGCCAGCACAAACAACTTTTGCACAGGAGTTCAAAGATATGCATATACAAAGGCAGCACTCTTTCCAGTAGCCAAATCACAGCCCCAAACTTCCCACTCCCGCCTGGCTCTTCATCAACAAGAATCAGCATGATTAATACCCGAGATACAGATTGAGAACATGAGAAAAGAATTAGAATCTAATAAGTCAGCATGGCTCAGGGGAATTGAAAAAGAGGCAAGATATTATTTATTCAGTAAGAGAGGAAGGAAGCGTCCCATTTTATGAAGTAACAGCAGCCACTTGGCCTCACAGAGAGACCTGGTTGCCAACATTTTCTGCAATAAACAGAGGGATAGAAAAGAAAACTCACCACTTCAAACATTTTGTACTCTCTCTAAACAAAGGTACAAGTTTGGGCTAAGGCAGGCATGGTTTGGTGGTAAAGGGAAAATGCAAGAAAAGGGGAAAGTGAGAGACAGTTATGTGGATGGTCTCAATCATCATAACAAAGATGTCCATGGGCCCTTGGCAGACATTGAAGGAGAGGGTGGCATGGGCAGTAGAGAACAAGAGCAGCTTAAGAAGTGGGTTAGTGGTCCTAAAATAAACCAGGGGTTAGCTTCGTCTTAATGACAATCCTGAAATTGTGGATGGTTTTTGCAGTGTTAGCAGGGCCCAATAGTGTTTTGTGTGATGCAGTCAGATTTGGTGAGGAATGGCTGAACTAGATGTGCATCACATACATTCAAGTCTGTAGCCCTTGGACTCGAAGGAACAAAGTTGGGGAAAGAGAAAAGCTATGATAGGAGAGACTCAGACTTTTACTGGGGACAAGAACATCTAAAACAGGTAAGGAAGTGATTGAGCAGACTGATGGGTGCAGAAGTGCTTAGGCAAATGGAAGGTCAGAGACTAGACATTGGAAGTCTCAGCCAAGTTAGAGGCCCTGTAGATAAGCTGGAGTCTGTTTTCAGCACCAATAAACTAACAGCCAGATTCAGAGGTGGGGTGGAGGGCAAATGTGTCCATTAGTTGGTTGAGAGTATCAGTGAACATACGGCTTGAGACTGAGGAAAATGGGAGAAAAAAGGAAATGAACCATGAGACAGCATATAAAGGAAATACATAGCAGGTCAAACATTTGTCCTTGGGAGGGAGAACGAGTTATCATGTCAGGTAAATGATCATAGAACAGAACCATAGAATCCCTACAGTACAGGAGGAGGCCATTCTGTCCATCGGGTCTGCACCAACAACAATCACACCCAGGCCCTAGCCTTTAATCTCATGTATTTACCCGCTAATCCCCCTGACACTAAGGGTCAATTTAGCAAGGCCAATCCACCTAGCCCACACATCTTTGGACTATGGGAAGAAACCAGAGCACCCAGAGGAAACCCACGAAGACATGAGGAGAGTGTACAAACACATACAGACAGTGACTCCAGGCTGGAATTGAATCCAGGTCCCTGGAGCTGTGAGACAGCAGTGCTAACTATTGCGCCACCATACCGCATCAGAACTGGAAAAAGTTAGAGTTGATGAGCAAGCACAGAAGCAAGAAAAGTCTTGCTTGGGGGGCGGGGGGCCGGGGGTGGGGGGTAATTAAATAACAAAGAGGGACAGATGTAAGTGGGTGGCAATTGGACAGTGAAGATACGCAAGACAGCATAGGCTCTTCCACAGAAGACAAATAGTGACCTTGATGAAAGGTGGTGCGTACCAAAGGATTTGATATACCACTGGAGCGTGGAAGAGTCAGCAACAATGCTGACTCTAGGTACTAAGCAGCGGAGCAAAGGTTACTGGTTAGCAGTGGAGGAGAATGGGAACCAGAAAGAACAAACAGATATCAGTACATAGTGGACTGAAAAAAAAAATCCAGCAGAGGAAACACAAAATACTCAGGAGCCAGCTCGACAAAATTGAGATACCCCAGTACGTTGGACTGGAGCTGAAGAACTGGTCTTTGTGCCCCCCCAAATGGGGGCCTAAAAGCTCTGCCCTGGGTTGAGTCAGAAGCCGGTGACTTCAAGACTAATTCAACTCTCATGCAGAACATTTAGACTGACCAGTATCAAGCTGAGGGATAACAGTTTGAGGTACCCTCCTTTGGATGAGACATCCACCCATTCAATGATTCATGTAGAGATTTAACATCCTATCAGGGTGCTCTTTCTCCCAGTTTCTTGTTCAATATTTTCCACTCAAAAAGCACAAACAGATTAGCAAGTTACTCATTTCTATTAATCAAGCATGTAGGATTTTACTAAAACAACAGCAAACACACGTCAAAGCAATTAATTACGCAACAAGTCTGTTGACGTTTTTCTGAGACTCAACAAGGTGCTATACAAATGCAAATACTTTCCTTGCATGCATGTTAAAATAGAGTGTCAAAAAATTGTAACTTGTTAAAACATAAGTTGCTGATTTATACTCCATAAGCATTCTAAATCATCATACAGGTAGAATAAAAAATGTTTTAATAACACAAGGAGCAAACATACTTTTCCACAATATTCTTTAGACTCTCCAGCTCTTTATCCACTTTCTGTAACTCAGCTTGTTTAGATTTGAGCTGTTCCTTGATATCCTTCAGGTCCTGGAGTTCAATCAGCACAGAGGCAGACTGCATACGGGCACCTGGTTAACAGAATTAATACACAACGGGTCACATATGCTGAACCTACCCAACCACCATTCAGAGATTTTACACAGAGAACAAAAAAGCAACATGTAAAAGCAAACTCCTGTGTAACCCACAAACTTCAATAGAGTAGAAATGAAATGTTTTAGTGCCAGATAATGAAGTATCTTGAATACATACATATAAACCTACATTTGTCCAAACTATTTGACATTTGCCTGAAATACCATTCCACTGCACTGACACCAGTGGCTTCAAAGAGTATTTGGGTCTAGGAGGTATTATTCTTGGTATTTTCCTTTTGTCTTAGTACAGAGCCAAATACTTATTCCTGGCTTAACTGATGCTCAACAGCTCAAGAAAGGGAGGTTGCCAAACATCTACATATTGTAAACTCTGCAACCGATTGCTGGGTCGTGTTCGAAAATGAGGCTGTGGATAGGTACTAACTGGATTATTTACAGCAGTCACGCAGAGTGGTTATTGGGAGGTTACAGCCCTTCAGTTCAACAAATGTGCTGCAAACCTTGATGTAATTTGCAGCTGCAGTTATGTGGACAAGATTTAGAATCTTATGAATGATTGATCTACTTGTGCTCAGTACATCAAAAAAAAACTTTATTTCAATGCATCTGCAAAGGACAACCTTGGACAGCATATCAGAGGCCACCTTATTCCAAGTCAGTCTAATGGCAATCAAAGATTCCATGTTAGCGAGCCACCATGTAAAAAGATTTGAGATTCCATTCTGTGCTCTCAAAAAAAACACTTTAAATATTTTTATTATTCCAATGACATTATAGTTACCATTAAATAGTTTCAAATGCAAATTAACTGTTTTATTGGTTTATCAATAATTCTGATTGGAACCATTCAGCTGACAGAACGGTTAACATAACCACCAAGGAAAATTACATTAGGGTTGGCAGGAACACAGTGATGAAAAGTCTCCGTTAAAC
Source organism: Mustelus asterias (assembly GCF_964213995.1). Classification (NCBI taxonomy): domain Eukaryota; kingdom Metazoa; phylum Chordata; class Chondrichthyes; order Carcharhiniformes; family Triakidae; genus Mustelus; species Mustelus asterias. The sequence goes on from NC_135806.1 coordinate 8,343,582, forward strand.
CTCTTGACTATTCTTTTTCTATTCATTTCTGGGATGTGGGCATCGCTGGCTAGGTTAGCGTTTAATGCCCATCCCTAATTGCCCTTGAACTGACCACATTGTTGTGGGTCTGCAGTCACATATAGGCCAGACCAGATAAGGTGTAAAATCATTAGTGAACCAGATGGGTACTTTTAATTCCAGATTTTTATTGGATTCAAATTTCACCATGTGCTGTTGTGGGATCCAAATCTGGGTCCTCAGAGTATTAGCAGTCCAGTGACAATACCTCTAACATCACTGCCACCCCAAAACAACATATATCTGGATGCTGAGTGGTTAACAGCACATTGACCCTCCGTTCCTTACAAACCACACACAAATACTGAACCTGTAGCAAGCATCGAGCACAGAAAGAACGAACACTTGGGTGCGAGCCTAAAGTGGAAAAAAGGGAGTAAAGACATTTCTTGCATCTACCTCGGATATAGTATACTATAGTGCAAAAATGGCTCATGTTTTAAACAATAACTCTCTTGATTAAATGTGACTAAAGGAAGTTTTCGGTCATTCAGTACTAGTTTGAGCATTATTTGCCCAACTTAACGTTGTTATTCTTATTTAAGTAAGTCACTTTCCAACTCCCATTACATTGTGTTTTATCACTTTATCATGAAACCAGAAAAGACAAGTTTTGTTCTTGCAAAGTATAAATGTACCAAACCGAGGTATTCTTTGTATGGTTTCAGGGTATTTTTCTCAGCCACAAAGACAATGAGAAATATGAGTATAAAAGGAGCATTCGAGCAATATATGCCAAAGAGAGAAGCGAACCTCCAGTTAATGTTCCTTGTGGGTCAAAAGTATCTCCACCAAGAGTGACCGTCTTTGTCATTATCCGAGGGTCAAAGGTCACTTTCTTGGCATTATCCAAGCAGTTACACACTAACACGGACCCAAAAACATACTCCATTGCCTTCCTTAATTCATGCTCATATCCAACCAGGGACAAGGCCATGTGCACATTGTCTGCACCCACCTAAAATAAAGAAATCAAAAATATACGAATTACAAATCGGCTGTACAACAACTAACACTTTAGAACATGAGATTTTTATATAGTTATGCAGTGTGTAGCACAGATGTGTTTATCTAGCTATTTTATATATGCTATTTGCCCCTACTCCCTGTGGTAGCATGGTCCACAATGTTAACACTCTTTGGGTAAAGAAGCTTTACTTGAATTCTCTATTGGAAATATTACTGATGATCTTATATTTATGACTTTTGGTTTCAGACTTCCCCACAAGTGAAATCATTTTCTCCACAACTAATTAAAAAATCAAATATACCACAAAAAGAGCAAGAAATGTGTCTTAGGCCGATTGGCTATTTCCCTTCAAAAAGCTTCTTTTTGAAAATGTACATCGCAGTCAATAAAAACAACCAACTGATGCTTTTTTGCAAACCACGGTCCTATTAATTTATAACAATATTCCAGGATGGAGGATATTGCAAATTAGTTCCATCACTAGAATCTCACAGCATAGGAGGTGGTCATTCGGCCAATTGTGCCTGTGTTAGTCCCATTCATCTTACTCTTTCTCCTTAATCCTGCAATTTTTTCCTTTTAAGTACTTGTATAGTTTTCTGTTGAAAGTTAATGTTGAATTTTCTTCCACCACCCTCATGCAGTGCAATCGCAATCATAACTCTCAGTAAACAAACATCTCTACCCCTTGCCCCTTTGATCTTTCCGAGAACAAGCAAGCAAATTAAGAAAATTCATAAAACTCCAAAAGTGCACCGGCCACAACTGACAGACAGGAGCTATTGCTAGTACAAGAGTGCTGCCTGGAAACCTTTAAACAATATTTGCAATAAAGGCATCAACTACTACAATCGTTACTGCTTCCACATAATCAAAAGACATCAAACATGATCAAGATGATCAAAGTAGTTACTATTTATCCATCACACAGAATAGTTTTTAAAACTCAAACAAAGCCTATAGATAATTTAAACATGTACATGAACATATTTTTATTATACAAAAGCATAGTCAAACAAGGGCAGAAAATACATGCAAGACCATCCTTTAGTTCGTAGTTCAAACATCTCAACGTCCTGAGCTTACCAGATTTTTGGCTGTCTGAACAGTACTTTCATTAATACATCGAGCAGAAATTTTGTTGAGTGGTATAATAGTATATCTACGTTTCAGCTCTCCTTTTTCTAAAAGCTTCTTGCCAGTCACCTAAACAAAGAAACAGAGCGGAGTAAGTTCTTCTCACACTAATCTTTGGAGGCCCACCACAGTCACTGGAGACCTAGGTGTGGCGATATGACAGCATTGTCTTAGTTAAACTGACTCCAGAAATAGTAGCCTCTACTAAAGTGTATTATCTGTGCTCATCACTCACCTCCGTGTCCACCACAACATTATACAGACGACCTCCAGCAACCACTTCTAACGCAGTCGCTGTGGAAGTATCTTTCATAGAGAGAAGTGTGGCAACAAGACCTTTCACCCGATCAGAGTCCCAATTTTTTTCAGGATCCCTAAAAAAAAATAAGTATTCATAATTTTGCTTTCAATTAGATTACAAAAGCCTTCAATGATAGATACTGAAAAGGTAATTAAAATGCCTATACACAAGAATGAGGACCAGTAGGCCATTTGGCCTATTGAGTCTGCTCCACCATTCAATAAGATTGTGGATCAGCTGATTGTGGCCTCAACTCCACTATTTTGCTGTCTGCCCCTCGCATAACCTTTAAGTCACTTGCTGATCAAACATCTATCTTACTCAAGCCTCAGATATATTCAATAACCCAAGCCTCCACTGCTCTTTGGGGCAAGAGAATTCCAGACACACACTCCTCAAAAAAAAAAGGGAAAAAGAATTCTCCTTATCTCAGTCTTAAATGAGAGGCCCTAAATTTTTAAATGGTGTTCCCCAGTTCTAGACTCCCCCATAAGGGGGAACCCCTGCCAAGACCCCTTAGAATCTTAAAGGTTTTGCTACGATCACCCCATATTCTTCTAAACTCCAATGGGTTTAAGCCCATTCTGTTCAACCTTTCCTCATAAAGGTAATCAATTCATCCCAAGAATCAGTTGAGTGAACCTTCTCCGAACTGTTTTTAATGTAATTATATCCTTAAGTATGGAGACCAAAATTGTACACACTCGCCCAAATGCAGTTTAATTAAATCCCTTAGCTGCAGCAACATCCTTTTGTGCCCAATTTTCCTTGCAATAAGCGCTAACATTCCATTTGTCTTCCTAATCACTTGCTGTAACCTGCATATCAATGTTTTGTGAATCATGTAACAGGGTACACAGATCCCACATCACCAGAGTTCAACAGTCTTTCTCTATTTAAATAATATGCAGGATAGTGTTGCAAATCTGGTTGAGGAAGGATGTCCTTGTTATAGGGAGAGTGCAGTGAAGGTTTACCAGGCTGATTCCTGGGACAGCAGGTCTGTCATATGAGGAGAGACTAAGTCAGTTAGGATTATATTCACTGGAGTTTAGAAACTTATAAAATTCTAACAAAGTACATTCAGAAAGACTGTTCCCAATGTGGGGGAAGAGTCCAGAACTAGGGGTCATAGTTTGAGGATAAGGGGTTAAATGTTTTAGAACTGAGGTGAGGAGAAATTTCTTCACCCAGAGAGTGGTGAACGTGTGGAATTCACTATCACCGAATGTAGTTGAGGCCAAAACCTTGTCTGATTTCAAGAAGAAATTCTAGTTTCTATGTTTCTATATGAAAACCAGCAACATCTGAAAAACTGACATTTTTAAAGCTTTCATGCATGAATTTAATGTATAAAATAATTTACCAGCTTGCTCAACTAGATACTGCCTTGGCACAGAAGTATGCCTATTAGTTATGAGCTTCATTCACCTCTTTTCCCATGCTCCAAGTGGTCCAAGCGACCGGTGACCTGACTCAGCCCAAACCGAAAACCAGCAAGATCTGAAATCCTGCATGAACTCTGTCCTGCAGTTGCCTGTTTCAAGATACCGTAGCTGTACTGCTTTTCTATTCTTCCTGCCAAAGTGGACAAGTCACATTTGCACCACATTATACGTCCATCTGCCAAATTCTTGCTCACTTATCTATCCAAGTCCCTCTGTAATTGTCCTCTTCACAACTCACTTTCCTACCTATCTTTGTGTGATCAGCAAGCTTAGTTACCATAGAAGGGATCCTTTTGTCCAAGTCAGTACTAAAAACCCCCTTCTCCATAAATCTGATACGAATGATGCAAAATACCAGATGTGGCTTAGTTACCCAATAAAGATGGATATTCTCAATAGGTGCCCAGGATTCAGAAAAAAATAATAATCCAATGGAGTGCATATCTCTATCATGCTCTGCTAACTCAATGTTATTATTACAATTGTGGAGCTCAACTTCCTGAGGCTGTTCCCTGCCTGGTGATTCTCTAACTACAAAGCTGAAAACAGAAATATTTTTATTAAGAATTTCCATCTCACCGAGGAGGCTTCAAGCCAATCCACATCCAACAACCTGCTCTGAAAACTCTGCTCACATTTTGACAGCTGTGACAAACTCCATCACAGTAGCAGAGACATTCCACAACATGGTAAGGAGAAGTCAATTTGCTCTATCTCACAATGCGAATGGATCGTTTGAACAAATTTCAGTATCCAGATTTAGGTCCACATCTTTACCAAAAACTAATCAGTTCTGCCCTTGGCCAAGTTTAATTGAAAATGTATTAATTAGCTGATATGTTGTTCATTGAATCCATACAGTGCAGAAGGAGCCTATTCGGCCTATCGAGTCTGCACTGATCACAATCCCGCTCAGGCCCTATTCCCATAACTCCACATATTTACCCTGTTAATCCCCTGACTAAGGGTCAATTTAGCATGGTCAATCAACCTAACCTGCACATCTTTGGAGGAAATTGGAGCACCCAGAGGAAACCCACGCAGACATGGGGAGAATGTGCAAAGTCCACACAGACAATGACCCGAGGCCGGAATTGAACCCGGGTTCCTGTTGCTATGAGGCAGCAGTGCTAACCATTGTGCCACCTGTCTGCAAACAGATAAACAGACTAACAAATAGGGGCAAAGCATTACAAATGCTCACTTTCAGTGGCAGAAGTAATAACATGCAGTATATATCATCTACTTTTAGAATGTTAAACGAGCTACAGAATCAAATCCTGATATGTGAAGAATGAAAAGTCAAACAAATTGGAAAATCTCAGTTTCTCCAAAAACAGCTGCTAGCAGTGACAATGAGGACACGGTACAATTCAAAGAGGCAATCGCAGGTGGGATTCTGCATTCCAACAGATTTTAAAAATGTTAGAATATATACTCTGCAATGTTTTGACAAGCTATCACTATGCAATTAAAAATTCCAAAATTAGCAATGCACACCTACTTATTCTACAGTTCAAAATATTTAAAGCATTTTTAAAAAAAAGTTAATGCCTGCAGACGAATGGCTTTGTTACATGCCATCTCAAATTGGGAACAAGCACAAACTTACTTGTATTCAAAACTCAAACGAGGAAACTTGGCCAACAAGGCTTCATAAGACTCTCTGAGTTTATTCACAGTTCGTGACAATTCACGACGCTGGTCCAAAAGCTTTTCCTCCTTTCCATCTTCAGGAGAAAAAAAAAGGTTAAGACTCACTATAGCTCTGTATAATAAGATTCTAATTCACCTGCTTACAACACATTATTGATCGCACAAACCATCTTGAAGTTTATTAGAAATCACAAAACATAGTGAAAGGTCAGAATTGACATACTAATAGAATATACAGATAATTTTAAATATTGCCAATATGACTGCTCATTAGCATATATATTTAATGGAATAAGATTAAATTGAATTTCAAAACACAAAAGAAAAGTCAACACAAAACAAAAATGAGAGATTAGCACAAGTAATATTTATCTGTAACAGGATTAATTTGCCAAAATTGATACTGAACTATTACATTCAAAAACTGTGCAAACCTTCATAATTCAGTTTCTGCATCTCTGAATCTAGTTTTTCTCTATTCTTCTTAGCAGCTTCAAAAGCATCCTGGTTTTTCTTGTAACTACCGTCCACCTTCTTTACTTCTGTCCGTTTGGTCTTCAATTCCTGCTGGGCGTGTTTCAATTTCATCTGAGCCTACATCAGAACAGTAAAACATCGGAGAATGTGGGTTTAGAAAAGCTCATTTGCGAACAACAAATTGGTAACATTAGTGCTGAGAAAAAGACGTTTGTCAATAACTATAATGGTTACATATCTGACTTAAGTATAGATTGACACTGGAGGTCATATCTTTCCATTTCGTACTTTTTGTCAGACTAAATGTTTATGAACAAAACTAAAATGGAATAAACATCTCAAAATAGCTTTCATTATGGACCATGGCCAAACAGATTTTTGAAAATTGAGCCCCTAAATAGCCAACAGCTTCTGGGAATCATGGGCTGCTTCTGCCCATGTTTGTTTTAAATCTCAGCATTAATAACATGATACTAAAATACTGCTGACAAAATATAAAACCATACTATCATACTTGAAATTACCATCAATTTTCATTCAGGCTATGTTTTTATCACTCCTTCTATAGTTATGTTAACATTTAATCACCGGATTTTGATAGCACTGAAGGAGGCTATTGTGCCTATTGTGTCTGCACCAGGTCTCTAAATGAGCAATTCCCTTAGTTCTATTCTCCCTGTCACCCAGACATTCATCCTTTCCCGATAAGTCTAACTCCCTTTTGAATGCTTTGATTGAATCTGCCTCTACCAATCTCAGGTAATACATTCCGGATCCCAACCATTGGTGACATGAACAAATTTTATTCTGTCATTTTTGCTTCTTTTGCCAATTATTTTAAATCTATACCCCCGTGTTCCCAATCCTTTCATGAGTGGAAACAGTTTCTCCCCATCTACTCTGTCCCGACCTCATGCTTTTAAAATACCTCGATCAAATCTCCACCCAGCCTTTGTTGCACCAAGAAAAACAGTCCTAACTTCTCCAATCTATTTTCATAACTGAAGTTCCTCCTCCCTGAAAACACTCATGAATCTTTTCTGCACTCTCTCCAATGCTTTCATATATGGCAGTGCCCAGAACTGAACTACAGCTGATGTTGAACTAGAATCTAACATAGCCTACTTGATCTTCTACTCTATGCCCCTATTAATAAAGCAGAGGGTACTATATTCTTTACTAGCTGTGCTCTCAACTGGTCTTTATTTTGCATGATTTATTACAAGAATAAAATTTTGCTTTGATATAATGCCAATTAACGCAGTAAAATTTACCAAGATGCTTTCACAGGAGCATTATCAAGCATAACCTGATACCAAAACACAGAGATATTACGGCAGGGATGAAAAACGTAGTTTTTCAGGACCATCTTAAAAGGAGGAAACAAGGTTGTAAAGCCAAAAAATTGCAGAATCTTAGGGCCTTAGCAGCTGAAAGCTTGGCTGCCAACAGAGCAGTGATTAAAATTAGGGATGTATAAGAGGCCAAAACTGGACAAGTGCAGCTATCTTGGAAGGCTGTAGATGTCAGAGATAGAGAGACGCAAGGATGGAAGGAATGAAAACCAGAAATTTTTTAAATTACCTAACTACTCTCACCTGTATTTTAAATTTAAATACCATACCTGTGTCGTTTTCATTGCCATTATATTCATTTTTAGCAAATCAGGAATCTGGACATCAGTGTTATCTCAGTGGAGTAAGTGTAACAAGATTTTCAGGGTGACATTTTGCAGCATGTGGGCAACAAGACAACTTGTTACTGATGAAGAAACAAATTTCAACAATTGCATTCAAAGGATGACATGATTATTTATTAGAGGACCGGTAGAAAGTCTCGCTTCAAGCTAAAAGCAATCTTAAAACACAGCGTGATTCACAAACCTGCTTGGCTTCTGTTTCGGCCTTGCTTATTTCATTCTTGCAAGACATCATCTGACCAGCGAGAGTAGCTGCCTCTCCATCCTCATTACTGGAGAGACCAGCAGAAACTGCATTGAAGTGCTGCTGAGCAGCTTCCAGATCCTTGTTATCATTCTGACTAGTCTCCTGTAGAGAGTTCAGTTCATTAGAAATCTTCTTCACTTCCTTTTCCTTGGCTGCAAGAACATTACCATCCTGGAAAAAACAGATAGCTGTTAATCGATCAAGGTACAACTTTTGCTTAAGAGATGACACTTTACATGTGCGTGTGATGCTTTTGTGGTGATACAGATCAGAAGTTCACAGTATATGGTCCAGCAGACATACAACTGAAAATTTGACTTCCTCCCGGGAGTTCAACAAATTACATCCAAATTTTAAAGTTGATTAAAATATCAATACTAATCACTCATTCCAGTGACCTACAGAAAACCCAACTTACAAACTTTACCAGATTCACAGATTTGGAAATGCTGCATTCAACTGACATATAAACTCTCAATGAGCAAACTGTGTGGCTTTGAAAAAGTAACTAAATGGGAAATGTGCACTGAAAGAAGAAATTTACCAGTATATTTTAAGACTGTGGAAAGGTGCTGAGGGGGTGGCAGAGAGTGAAGTGTAAAGACACATCTATATAAAATCAAGTGCCGTTTTAAAGGTTCAGCTCCACCAACCACCAAAATTCATTTTAACAAGTACCTCACCTCCTCCATACTTTTGATGAGCGTTTTCCGCTTTTTTTCCTCAGCTTTGAGGTTGTCGTTCTTAGAATCATACGTGCTTTGCACTTTGGCGTCCATACGGTGAGCATTAGCAACCGCCTGCTCTAGGGACTGAAGCACTCCACCAACTTTCTGCAAGACAACAAATCCTTACTTCAAGCTATGCAAATGAAACAGAATTGGCGTAAACATCTCTTTCCATTGAAAAAAAGTGAAGAACAGGTGCAACATCCTACATGAGCTTGATTGGCCAAAGTAATTGGAGAAAAGACTATAATTTAGATAAAGGGGCATTCAAATCAACCCCTTGCAACTGGAGCATCCAACTCTGTCCATATTTAATGCTTCCTGTTTGAGACAATAATCCAAGAAAAAAAATCAACGCTGAATTTTTACGTCAGTTCAACAGCACCCAGATCCTCTTAAAATTCAAATTTCAACAGGAACTGGCCAAGTATGCAAGCAAAATGCATGCACCACTTATCACTGGGACAAACACTTTGCCACAACATTAGCCGATCACAATGACTCATGTATACCTGGTCTCGAATCTTCTCCAGCTCAGTCACTTCTTTGGTGATTTCCTTCACTTTCTTTTCACAATCTGCATTGGTTTCTTGAAATTTGGTGATGCTATCTTGCATCTTCTTCAGATCTTCAGCAGAGCGCAACTTGGTCTCTTCTGCACAAACAAACTGATATGCAACGTACAGACGGGTAAGATGCTCTATCTCGCGTGTTATTTTCTGGAATTCCAAGTATGAGGATCTTTCCTGCCAGTGACAAGATGTGAACAATCAGAATGGAGTAGTTTAATCAGATGGTTAAGAATCAAATAACCCAAGGATGGCAAATTCTGGAAGAAAACTTGATTTGCAAACTTTACCACACATTCATAGATTTTAGAATATGCTTAAATATTACATTTTAATCCAACTTTCCCTGCCTGTATTCCAACTTGCAATAAGTCCCATTCACCCGTGACCCCTGTGCTAGCTGCCCTGCATTGACTCCCCCAATTTCAAAACTCCCACGCACCCCCAAACCCTCCACCACTCCTCCCAGTCTCTGTAAAATCTTCCAGCCCTACAATCCTCAGGTCTCTATGCTTGTCCAATTCCAGCATTCTGAACATCTATATTTTCATCACTCCACCAGTACCGACCATGCCTTTGGCTACAATTCTAGAATTTCCTTTCTAAGCTTCTTCACTCTGCTGCTCCATTAAAACACTCCTTCTAGTCTATCTTTTTGACTAAACCTTTGGCCAGTCATAATATATTGTTCTGTGGTTCAGTGTCAAATATTGGTCAATAATCATTCCTGTGAAAAGCCGTGGGACTTTTAAAACTACATTAAAACTATATATATGCAAGTTGTTGTTTTATAATGAAGATTAATCTCAGGAATTTAACAATGATGTTTTCAAAATCAAAGTCCAGCATTTCAACCCAATCAGGTATGAACAACTGTCTAATTTGATGAAGCCTTTGTAAGCAATCTTAGAGTTTTCTCCCTGCCCCAATCTTCTCTCTATGGAGTATAGTTGCACAGACTCTGGTTGTCTTTTGGTATCTTTGTCAAGTGGTAAACATTCACAAGAAAGCCTTGACAATCAATGCCAGCATGCCGATCACTACAAACCATCACAGCAAAGCTCAGCTCAGCCCTCGTATAAAACTTTCATATATATGGCCTTCCAGGAAGAGGAGTTAGATAGCAAATCAATAACAATGGCTTGACCAAATTTCCCTCCTTAACCCTGGAGTGTATAAACCCAATTGTAGCAACAGTATCTCCATCAGAGTCAAATTTGGGTTAAAAAAAAAGATAAACCTGGGTTTGTGCCATCAATCTTTCTTCCTTGTACTGCTCAACTACACACTGGGTAAAATAATAAAGCATCAACAAATTATTTAAAAATGCGATTAAAAGTTGAAGTCTTAAGAAAACAGACAATGTAGACTTGGGGTGTGAAACCAGTATCTGTAATATTTGGGAAATATTTTAAGTTTCCAGACTCAATGACATGCTCAGCTGTAGTTGACTACAGGTCAGCGAGTAGTTCCACAGGAAACAAAGCAGAACAGCATCCTGAAGGAAAAAAACATTAGAAAAACAGATTGTCCATTCCTGATGAAATGGAAAGTAAAAATTGAGGAATGGAGGGTGGGAGTACTTCAGATACTTCTCCAAAAATCAAGAGATTATATAGCAACTATTGCAAAGATACATTACTTCTTTTCCAATAGTGAAACATTAAATACATACCTCCTTCAGTTTCTGAAGTGTCGGAGTAATTTCCTCTTCAAGAATCTGAAATATAAAAAGCCGAGTAAAAAAAAGTTCGAGGATTAGACAGAAGTGGTTTTAAATTGTTTCACAAATTAAAATACATAAAATTGCATTGCTGAAACAGTAAAATTTAAGCATAAAAATATTTGAACGTGGCACTTCAAAGCCAATACAGAAATAATTTGCATTTTCTATAATACACCATACAGTATACAACAATAACATGCAGAGTTAACATTTGTATTAGTCAAACGACTCAAACAAATAGATCTCAGCGCATTGTACTGGCTTTTGTATTAAATGTATCCAGCTTCTGAGTATTCTGGAGTGAAGAAGGGAAAGGGTTAATGTTTTTTGTACCTAGAATGTATCACAAACCTTCATTGTGGCTAATCTCCTCCGGTTTATACTGCTTTTGACATGAATAAAAGTTATTCTTGTTTGTACTGCTTCTGACATTAATACCAGTTAACTTTTATTTTTATAACAATAGATAGTCAATGTAAATGTGTTTGTGAAGTCTTACCTTTCCTACAAGTTTGTGTGTGGTTTGCGGAAGACAAGCGATTCCATGGTGTGGAACGCGATATCGGCCGTTTGAAGAGGAACTCCCGCTGGGGCAGCTGGAAGAGCGTTAGAACTTCAAAGGGAAGAACAGGAAACAGAAGACCTGCACTTCGTGTGCTGAGGATGCCAGATACACTGGTTTATGATCAGAAGCTATCAATGTATTTTTTGTAGTTGGTCTGGAAGCTTGCTTCGTGACCAGCAGTTGTAAATTGTATTTGAGTCGTGACTGGTCTGGGGTTGATTCGTGACCAGTATTAGAAACCATGTTGTATATATATCCCCACTTTTCTGTATTCAGGGAGAACTTTGACTTCCGCTTTCAAGGGGTCAAGTTCACCCGCAAGCTTAAGAGAATAAAGCTTACTCTATTTTGAGTCATACCAGCCTCAGGAGGTATTTTTTAACCTACTACATGGAGTGAGAATTTTTTTAATTCACTGATACTATCCAGATGACTACTAACCCTCAAAATGTGTATACATCCAAGACAACGCCCAACACTTCATGCACATTTGGTAGCGGGGAACGCATGGTACGAACTCTGATCCCATGTGTGCATCTTAATAAAACTCCATGCATTAATGAACTACAATGCAAGGTATGTTGTGGGCTCTTGCACAGTTTTCTTTCCAAAAGAAAAATCAAGTGAAATGTACAACATTTATTGTGGATGCCAAAAATGTGTTCATTTGAGAAAATCTCATTACGATGTGTATGGGGTATGGGGCAATTTTGGAACTGCAGCAGGCTAGCTATATGGATAATTGTGTGGACACACGGAGTTGAGGGAAAATGTTCAGTCAGGGGAGATTTCCAATCAAGTGTGTGGGTGTGTGCATATGCAGCAGGATTGTCTTGAAATTGTGCAACATTAATGATGAGTACTAAGCAAGCACCTGTAAGATATGCAACTTGCATCAGAGGCATGGACAATGGCATCTACTTACCTTAGTAAATAAGTGCTTCTTAGTAAAAGACTTAATGTAAGAAAATAGCCATAAATTCTCCAGAGTCAAAATATGTCACCAAAGCACAAAACAAATTCCCTGTGCCCTTTTCGCTGGTAAAAGACATGTTGGCTTCCTCATGCAACCAAATCAGAGAATATCAATTGTATCTGAAGCTTTTTAGAAATTTCAGAAGTCAGATAATCTACTGATCCCAAAATTCCAGTATGGCAGAAACCAATGTAGGAATTAATATTTATTCAGTAGCACAAAATCACTGAACATAATGAAAACAGTGCTACTGAAAAAGCAACAACTTGGGGAATGATATTTAATTTTTAAAAAGTGAAATCCACAGCTCCTTTTCCAAGACCTGAAGAGAATTGTGTTTAAATCTCAATAGTCTCCCACCCTTCTTATGAAGGCATTGATTCATGGGGAGCATCAGGAAACTGCCAGCACCTCACCCAATGCAATAAGCAGCTAGCTATTTAACTGCAGCATGATGTTCATCTTGCACTCTCTCATGGATGGTGTAGCCCGAAGTAATATTTTTCTCTTTAGTTCAGGGAAGTGTTGATGTCAATTGCAATAAAAACAGAAAATGCTGTAAAGAGCTCAGCATGTCTGGCAGTATTCATGGAGAGTGAAGCAAAGTTGACGTTTCAAGTCCATCTGTCTTCAGAGCAGAGCATGTTTCTGCATCCATTTCAGATTTTCATAATTTTAAAAAAATTTGAGTAAAACATTTCTTGTGGTTTTCTAATGGAAATAGGACAATTAGGTCTTGTTTCTCAGATTGAAACACACTCTTCCAAAATGAACTGATTAGCACAGCGGCTTCAGTGCATTATTAGTTTCATTTTGCAAGTTAAAAGACCTTGAATTCACTCATGTTCATCATGGTTTTAAAACACAAGTCAAGCTCAGAAAATTTACTATTTCCCAAAGCCATTTATCATCAGCGTTAACACAAAAGAAAAATATTGTGGGTGCTGGAAATTTAAGTAATAACGGTAAATACTATACCAGTGACACCACATCATTACTTGCTGTGGGAACAGGAAACAAATTTACCGTGTGAATTTCTTTCAGCTTAGCCTCCTTTTTCTCAATGGTTTTCTGGGCTGCTAACTTCTTACACTCGTACATTCTGGTCCCTGCAGCTTCCTCAATCAAGGATAGGATCTAAGGAAAAAGAATTAAAAAAAATAAACTCTGCATTGCCCTTTAAATATATTTTAAAATCTACTCTATAACAGAATGATCACACTGCACACTACAAAACCATTCTAAAACTAGTGCACAAGTCACATCTTTAACACCCTGCAGGCCTGGGGTTGTGAACTTTATGCTAGGCACCTGAAAGCTTCTTTCTGCGAAACTCAAGTTAGATGGATCCTTGGTACATCTTCAAAGCAACAGCTCAACTAAAAACTTAAAAATGGAATGCATTTAAGTTTTGTAACATACAGCTTTGAATCACCGCTGCACAAAATACAACTATCACACAAAAAGTAACAGCAGTCACAAAAACAATGCAAGGTTGAGTCTTAGGAATAGGAAGACAGAACATGTCTAAATATTTACGTGTTTGTGCAAAATATTGATAGGACAATGGTACACGAAACAACTCCAGGTTCTCCATCTCAGCTATTCAGAGTATGCATGGTGGAGTGGGTGCAGTGCAGGGGAAAAACATAACTGGTACTAACATAACTAACTCACCCAAGTACAGGAATTGGTATTCTATTCTATATCAACATTCATTTGCCATTCTAACCAAGCCTGCATATTTCCTATTCTGTTGAATGAAGAACCTGAACTTTCCTTCTCATTCAGTTAAATAATTAAGTTCAGTTCAGTTAGACGACCCTGTAACAGCTCTAAATGCCAAGGATTTGCTTCTTCAGCTAGATTCATATGGAGATCATTTTTGATTATAACCACGTCCCACAGCTTTCATAGTCCTTGGAATGGAAGTTCAGAGCAGACCCACTACCCCTGCAAATTGATATCAGTTGGATACAACCTAGGGAACACAGGATCAGGGAGTAGCTCTCCTGTTCCAGCTCGAAAGAGATTGAGTATAAAATAGGACAAATTAATTCAGGACATAACCACCATTCACATGTGTTTTTATATATAATTCATGACATCAGGCGTCAGACACAAACTATTCTGTTAGCTTTAGGATAGTGATGGAAAAGGATGAGTGGTGTCCCAAGGGTAAGGTGTTGGATTGGGGGAAGGCTAACTTTATTGGGATCAGGCAGAAATTGGCAGCTCTTGATTGGGAGAGGCTGTTTGAGGGTAAATCCACATCTGGTATGTGGCAGTCTTTTAAGGAACGGTTGTTAGGGCTACAGGACAAGCATGTGCCTGTAAAAAAGGATAGGAAGGGTAGGATTAGAGAACCGTGGATAACCAGGGAAATTGAGGGACTGGTCAAAAGGAAAAGAGAGGCGTATGTTAGGTCCAATCAGCTAAAAACGGAGGGAGCTCTGGAGGAGTACAATGAAAGTAGGAAAATACTCAAACGGGGAATTAGAAGAGCAAAAAGGGGTCACGAAATGTTCTTGGCAGACAGGATTAAGGAGAATCCCAAGGCATTTTATTCATACGTTAGGAACAAAAGGGTTGTTAGGGAAAAAATCGGACCTCTCAGGGACAAAAGTGGGGACTTATGCTTGGAGCCCAAAGAGGTAGGGGAGATCCTAAATGAATACTTTGCGTCGGTATTCACAAAGGAGAGGGATGTGTTGACTGGGAGTGTCTCGGAGGGGAGTGTTGAACCGTTGGAGAAAATCTCCATTACAAAGGAGGAAGTGTTAGGTTTGTTAGAGAATATAAAGACTGACAAATCCCCAGGGCCTGATGGAATCTATCCAAGGCTGCTCAGGGAGACGAGAGGTGAAATCGTTGGGCCTCTGACGCAAATCTTTGTCTCGTCACTGGACACAGGTGAGGTCCCAGAGGATTGGAGGATAGCCAATGTGGTCCCGTTATTTAAGAAGGGTAGGAAGGATAACCCGGGAATTATAGGCCGGTGAGCTTGACGTCCGTGGTGGAGAAGTTGTTGGAGAAGATTCTTAAAGATAGGATGTATGCACATTTAGAAAGGAATAAACTCATTAACGATAGTCAACATGGTTTTGTGAGAGGGAGGTCATGCCTCACTAACCTGGTGGTGTTTTTTGAAGAAGTGACCAAAATGGTTGACGAAGGAAGGGCCGTGGATGTTGTCTATATGGACTTTAGTAAAGCGTTTGACAAAGTCCCTCATGGTAGGCTAGTGAAAAAGGTTGGATCCCATGGGATAAAGGGGGAGGTGGCTAGATGGGTGGAGAACTGGCTTGGTCATAGAAAGAAGTTTAACAACACCAGGTTAAAGTCCAACAGGTTTATTTGGTAGCAAAAGCCACACAAGCTTTCGAGGCTCTGAGCCCCTTCTTCAGGTGAGTGGGAATTCTGTTCACAAACAGAACTTATAAGACACAGACTCAATTTACATGAATAATGGTTGGAATGCGAATACTTACAACTAATCCAGTCTTTAAGAAACAATTTTAAGAAACAATTTTAAGAAAACAATTTCTTAAAGACTGGATTAGTTGTAAGTATTCGCATTCCAACCATTATTCATGTAAATTGAGTCTGTGTCTTATAAGTTCTGTTTGTGAACAGAATTCCCACTCACCTGAAGAAGGGGCTCAGAGCCTCGAAAGCTTGTGTGGCTTTTGCTACCAAATAAACCTGTTGGACTTTAACCTGGTGTTGTTAAACTTCTTACTGTGTTTACCCCAGTCCAACGCCGGCATCTCCACATCATTGGTCATAGAAGACAGAGGGTGGTAGTGGAAGGGTCTTTTTCCGGCTGGAGGCCTGTGACTAGTGGTGTACCGCAGGGCTCTGTATTGGGACCTCTGCTGTTTGTGATTTATATAAATGATCTGGAAGAAGGAGTAACTGGGGTGATCAGTAAGTTTGCGGACGACACAAAACTGGCAGGACTTGCAGATAGTGAGGAACATTGTCAGAGGCTACAGAAGGATATAGATAGGCTGGAAATTTGGGCAAGGAAATGGCAGATGGAGTTCAATCCTGATAAATGCGAAGTGATGCATTTTGGTGGGAATAATGTAGGGAGGAGCTACACGATAAATGGAAGAACCATAAAGGGTGTAGAGACGCAGAGGGACCTGGGTGTGCAAGTCCACAGATCTTTGAAGGTGACGTCACAGGTGGAGAAGGTGGTGAAGAAGGCATATGGCATGCTTGCCTTTATAGGACGGGGCATAGAGTATAAAAGTTGGGGTCTGATGTTGCAGATGTATAGAACGTTGGTTCGGCCGCATTTGGAATACTGCGTCCAGTTCTGGTCGCCACACTACCAGAAGGACGTGGAGGCTTTGGAGAGAGTACAGAGGAGGTTTACCAGGATGTTGCCTGGTATGGAGGGGCTTGGTTATGAGGAGAGATTGGGGAAACTGGGGTTGTTCTCCTTGGAAAGACGGAGGATGAGGGGAGACTTAATAGAGGTGTATAAAATTATGAAAGGCATAGATAGGGTGAACGGTGGGAAGCTTTTCCCCGGGTCGGTGGTGACGTTCACGAGGGGTCATAGGTTCAAGGTGAAGGGGGGGAGGTTTAACACAGATATCAGAAGGACATATTTCACACAGAGGGTCGTGGGGGCCTGGAATGTGTTGCCGGGCAAGGTGGTGGAGGCGGACACACTGGGAACATTTAAGACTTATCTAGACAGCTATATGAACGGAGTGGGAATGGAGGGATACAAAAGAGTGGTCTAGTTTGGACCAGGGAGCGGCGCGGGCTAATTGTTCCTTGTTTCTCGTTTCAAGGCTTCATTCTATGATCATCTTGCTGGTGCCAGTACAGAGCGAGACTGCGGATAGTTGGGAACCTGTCTCGGGGGCAGGGAATTCATATGGTGTTCGTGGAAGTGGAAATGACTAGGGTTGGGAAGCATTTTCCGATCAGGGCCATTGTGATATCCTGGACTCGTTTCGATCGCCTCAGGGGGTCGGAGAGGAATTTCCCAGATTTTTTTTCCCCCATATTGGCCCTGGGGTTTTTCACTCTGGGTTTTTGCCTCTCCCTGGAGATCACATGGTCTGGAATGGGGGGGTGGGGGTGAGTTAATAGGTTGTGATGAACAAAGCATCGTAGCTGTGAGGGACAGCTCGGTGGATAGGATATTGGTATGTAGATAGGCTGGAAAATTGGGCGGGGATCCTGGATTCAGGATTCAATCCTGGACCGGGGAGCGGCGCGGGCTTGGAGGGCCGAAGGGCCTGTTCCTGTGCTGTATTGTTCTTTGTATACTTACCTCTGGAGGCTTCATGTTCAGAACTTTAGTGATGCGACCCTGAAAACAAAATCAATTTGATTTTAAAACCCCACCATAAATCTCTATTAAAAAAGTGGAACAAGCATAATGGCTTTCAATTAAAACGGTGTCACTTTTTATATACATGTTTGAGTAAATTAATTAAGACAAATATTTAATAGAAATACATAAATACAGAAGCACCTGCATCTTTATGTACAAACCTGCATGATAAGGAAGTGTGGATTGTTGACATTTAGACCAATTGAACAGAAGAGGTCCTGCACTCTGGTATTGTTTGCATTCACACCATTAATTAGGTACTTGTTTCGCCCACCAATTACCACCTGAAAAATAAGTTGAATGCATATTGCCAGGCATTAACATTAGGATTTTTTAAAAAAACACAGCATTTGCTTTAACAAAATTAGAAGTGCAACTGGATTCAGTGTAGAAAGCACTGTATAAGCACTCTCACCCTATACAAGCACCCTTGAATTCCTCAAGCAACTGAGCCAGTCTCACTCTATTTAATCATAGAAATATCAATTCCACTGATATTCCAGAATTGGAAAAAGCGATCGGTGTTTTGTTTTCAACGGGTTCTGCAATCTCTCAACCTGGAAATCGATTTTAATTAAGACTCCTTGCAGAGCACACTTTGTAAGAATATGTATCTTAATGCATTTTTAAGAATGGCTTCCATCAGTGCTTCTCAAGCCACAGTCTGCAGACCCCTTGGAGTCCAGGGCACAATGTGAAAGTGTGGGCCAGGAGATGGGAGCAGAGTGTGACTCCCGCATCTTTCTAATGTTTTCATGGGATGCGACTGTAGTTGGCAAAGACAGCATTTGCTGCCCATTCCTACTTGCACTTGAGAAGGTGGTGGCGATACACCTTCTTGAACCGCTGCTGTCTATGCGGTGTAGGTACACCCACAATGCTTTCAGGGAGTGTTCCAGGTTTTTGACCCAGTAACAGTGAAGAAACGGTGATCCGTTTCCAAGTCAGAATGGTGTGTGACTTGGGGGGGAATTTACAGGTGGTGGTGTTCCTATCAGTCTTCAGCTCTTGTCCTTCCGAATGGTAGAAGTCACAAGCTTGGGATTGCTGCCAAAAGTAGCTTGCTGAGTTCCCACAGTGCATGTTAGTAGTACACACTGCTGCCACTGTGTGTTAGCATGGGGGATGTGACATTTAAGGTGGTGGATGGAGTGTCAATCAAGCAGGCTGCTGTGTCCTGGATGGTGTCGCACCGAAGTATTGTTAAAACTCATCCAGGCAAGTGACACTCCTGACTTGTGCCTTGTAGAGGGTGGACAGGCTTTGGGAATTCAGGAGGTGGGTTACATGCTGCAGAATTCGCAGCTTCCAACCAGCTCTTGAAACTGCAGTATTTATATGGCTGGTCCAATTCAGTTTCTGGTCAATGGTAACCCCAGGATATTGATAGATTCAGTGATAGTAATGCCATAGGGAGATGATTAGATTATTTCTTGTTGAAGATTGTCACTGCTTAGCACTTGTGTGATGTGGATATTACTTGTCATGTATCAGCTCAAGCCTAAATATTGTCCAGGTTTTGCTTTATACAGACTGCTTCAGTATCTGAGGATTTGTGGATGGTACTGAACACTACAATCATCAGTAAACATTTCCATTTCTGACTTTATGATGGACAGAAGGAGCTGAAAATGGCTGAGCTGAGGATGCTACCCTGAGGAACTCCAGCAGTGATGTCCGGGGGCTTAAATGATTGACCTCCAAAAATTACTAGATATGACTCCAACCAGAGTAGAGTTCCAAAGAAGAGTTCCTGTTAACTCCGTTTCTCTTTCCACAGATGATGCCTGACCTGCTGAGTTTTTCCAGCATTTTCTGATTTTACTGCAATTATCCTTTGTGCGGCTGACCAACCATTGTGCAAAATTTGCTTCCTGAGCCAGGAATGTAATCCACGTTCCGGAGCTGAGTGCGCCAAATCCTAAACACTAGGCTGCAGGACTATGGAAAAAAAATGGATTTGATTCCAAACCAAAAGCCTAAAGGGGAAGCATAAAGGGGGTAGGGGGAAAAAAAGAGAGGGGGTGAAGGGGACATATCGCTGAAATCTTACTAACAATTCAATGTTTAATCTCACATAGTTCATGAAAATACTTTTAAATAGACTCACTAAGTTTTAATGTTAACATTGTGGAATTTTAAATACACTGAGTATTGAAGTGTACCTGTCTTGAGACTGTAATTTCATCATGTGTCTCAAAGCCCAGAGGACTTTGTTTTTTGTCACAGTTGTCAAAGGTAATTGAAACAATGGCTTTTGTAATCCCTGCTTGTCCGTTTTTGTAGACCAAATCCTGAAGGTTGCTAGCTCGCACCTAACAGCAAACAAAAGAAAGTTATCAATGCAAGTTTCAGCGTAAAAACCTTTTTTAAAAAAACATGTTTTTAATATTGTGTTGCTATCCAATTAAACAGCAATGTCCAATTAGTACCCAAACCTGACTCAAGTCAGTCAATGAACCTTGCTTTCGATAATGCCCTGGATCTTTTTCTGGCAACACTAGTTTGTGACCAGCTACAGATCTGTGACAGCAACTGATACAGCTCCAACCCTCAGCACTGACACTCCCACCCCACCCCTGTCTCACTGAGCCAGGACAAACACCTCCACTCCCCCTCTCCTCCCAAAAGTAAAGTTTACTAGTCGCAAGTAGGCTTACATTAACACTGCGATGAAGTTACTGTGAAAATCCCCTAGTCACCACACTCTAGTGCCTGTTCGGGTACACTGAGGGAGAATTTAGCATGGCCAATGCACCTAACCAGCACGTCTTTCAGACGGTGGGAGGAAACTGGAGCACCCGGAGGAAACCCACGCAGACACGGGGAGAACGTGCAGACTCCACACAGACAGTGACCCAAGCCAGGAATCGTACCCGGGTCCCTGGCGCTGTGAGGTAGCAGCGCTAACCACTGTGCTGCCCCACATTCCCCCCAACCCCACCTTGACACCCCTTCCCTCACCCAACCCCCACGCTCTGACCTGGGACAGGTTGCTGATGCCCAGCAGGAAGCAGATGGAGTCGAGGATGTTGGACTTGCCGCTGCCGTTCAGGCCGGTGATGGCGTTAAAGAGCGGGTCGAAGCCGTTAATCTCCGTCCGCTGCGCGTACGACTTGAAGCCGTCGATGATGATGGATTTGATGTACATTTTTCCCTCACAACAACAATGATATCCGATTCAATCCTGAGTTTGGTTCCGGCACAGCGGCCGCTCGAGCTCCTTCCAGCAGTTTGAATTTTGGCGCCAACCACCGGCTGCTGATTCACAGTCCCAGCAACAGCCCTACGCTGCGGATGGACATGCAATTTTAAAAGGAAGAAATTGAATGCAACGCCACAGAATTATCGCACCCTCAACCGGCTTGCATTATTCCCGTAACAATTCATTATTCCCGGTTTTCCGGCGGTTGAAACTCGCGGCGCCAGCCGATGACATCACCGCGCGGAGCCCGGCAGTCCCTCTTAAAGGGGCCGCGTCCTCCCTGTTACCATCAACAGTGCAGGAGGAGGCCATTAAGTCGATTGAGTCTGCACCGACAACAATCCCAAGCGGATCCTATCTCCGTAATAGAAGTCATAGAAACCCCACAATGCAGAAGGAGGCCATTCGGCCCATCGAGTCTGCACCGACCACAATCCCACCCAGGCCCTACCCCCACATATTTACCCGCTAATCCCTCTAACCTACACATCCCAGGACTCTAAGGGGCAATTTTTTTTTTTAACCTGGCCAATCAACCTAACCCGCACATCTTTGGACTGTGGGAGGAAACCGGAGCACCCGGAGGAAACCCACACAGACACGAGGAGAATGTGCAAACTCCACACAGACAGTGACCCGAGCCGGGAATCGAACCCAGGACCCTGGAGCTGTGAAGCAGCAGTGCTAACCACTGTGCTACCGTGCCGCCCTCCACATATTTACCCTACTAACCCCCCCTGACACTCAGGGGCAATTTAGCATGACCAATCAACCTAACCCATACATTTTTGGAGTGTGGGAGGAAACCAGAGGAAACCCATGCAGACACGGGGAGAACGTGCAGACTCCACACAGTCACCCAAGGCTGGAATTGAACCTGGGTCCCTGGTGCTGTGAGGCAGCAGTGCTAACCACTGTGCCTCAGGTCCCCATGGTTTGTCCTTGAACAAAACAGAGAGGTTCGCACAGGGACGCACCAAGCACAGCGAGAGACATCGTCGGTAACATGCAGAGGCGAAGTCGAGGCCACTGAGCAAGTGCAAAACAAAACCACCACGAGCATCCTATCTGCCCAACTCTCCAAAGCACCACCCGACCCACATGTGGCAGAGACTGCAGATCACACATTGGACCTATCAGCTATCTCAGAACCCATCA
The DNA here is from genome assembly GCF_964213995.1 of Mustelus asterias. Lineage (NCBI taxonomy): Eukaryota > Metazoa > Chordata > Chondrichthyes > Carcharhiniformes > Triakidae > Mustelus > Mustelus asterias. The sequence goes on from NC_135806.1 coordinate 8,365,869, forward strand.
AACCGGGGTGAAAGCAAGTCATCCTCGATCCCGAGGGACTGCCTATGAGGATATATAGAAATAGTAAGAAGTCTCACAACACCAGGTTAAACAACAGGATATATAGGAATATACTTAGAAACAGGACCAGGAGGAGGCCATTTGGCCCTTGAGCCTGCTCTGCCATTCATTATGATCATGGCTGTGGTAAACCACTTATCTGTGGTGGTTAAGCACTGTTAGTTAGTATTTATTATTACCTGTGTATGTGGCACATCCCTGTCGGTTCCGCCCAAGACTCCTCCCCCTGGTCCGGGTATAAAGGCGGTGGCTCCTCCCCCTAGCCTTCAGTACAGACTAGATCACCGACAGGGATGGCTCCAAGTTCTTGCTAATAAAAGCCTATTTGTCTTGCTCACAACTAGTCTTGACTCGATTGATAGTGCATCAATGGCTGATCATACAACTCAATAGCCTGATCCCACTTTCCCCCCATATCCTTTGATCCCCTTCACCTCAAGTGCTAGATCTAATTCCATCTTGAAAACATACAATGTTTTGGCTTTTATCTCAGCTACTTTCTGTGGTAGTGAATTCCACAGGCTGACCACTCTCTGGGTGAAGAAATTTCTCCTAATCTCTGCCTTAAACATTCTTCCTTATGTCCTCAGACTGTGACCCCTGGTTCTGGACACCCCCACCATCGGGAACATCCTTTTTACATCTACTCTGTCTAGTCCTGTTAGAATTTTATAGGTTTCTATGAGGTGCCCCCTCATATATTCCAGGTGGGGCCTCACCAAGACCCTGTATAATTGCATTAAGACATCCTTCCTCCTGTACACGAATCCTCTCACTATAAAGGCCAATATACCATTTGCAACACTGAAACAGGCGATTCAGCCCAATTGGTCTATTTTGGTGCCTATGCGTATCGTTCTGTTCACGACAGTTTAAGGATGTGAGTGCCCGTGAGAGGGCGCAAAGCAGATTAACCCAAATGATTGTAAGAATGAGGGAATGTAGTTCCAAGGTTAGTTTAGAGAAGCCGGGGTTGTCCTCCTTGGAGCAAAGGAGATCGGGGGGAGATTTGATAGAGGTGTATAGGTTCAGATAAGGTTGACAAAGAAAAGCTGTTCCCAACCACTAAGGGCACGGGCAAAGACGTACAGATTTAAGGCTTTGGCTAGAGGTACTGCCTGGGGTTTATAAAAAGTTTAATTTATGGGATTTAGGTGTCACTGGCTAGGCCAATATTTATTGCCTCCCGTACCTAATTTCCTTCAAGAAAGGTGGCGGTGAGCTGCCTTCTTGAACCGCTGCTGTCCATGTGGTGTAGGTACACTCACATTGCTGTTACGAGGGAGTTCCAGGATTTAGACGCAACGACGGTGATTTCAAGTCAGGATGGTGATTGACTTGGAGGGAACTTCCAAATGATGGTGTTTCTGCTCCCCTTGTCCTTCTTGATGGTAGGAGTTGTGAGTTTGGAAGGTGCTGCCAAAGCATGTGAGAAAGAATTTTATTACGCTGCAAGTGATAATGACTTGGAACCTGCTGCTTAACAAGGGTGGTGGAAGCAGAGGTGGTCAATGATTTCAAAAGGATATTGGATGGGTATTTGAGGGAAATAAACAGGCTATGGGATAGAGTGGGGGAATGGGACTGATTAGATTGGTCTACAGAGTTTAAAGTTTATTTATTAGTGCCGGTGCCACGTGCTAGCGAGTTGAGGAACAGGGAGAGAGTGCAGATAAACACGTGGCTGCAGGGATGGTGTAGGAGGGAGGGTTTCAGTTACATGGATAATTGGAGCACATTCTGGGGAAGGTGGGACCTGTACAAACAGGACGGTTTGCACCTGAACCAGAGGGGCACCAATATCCTGGGAGGGAAATTTGCTACGGCTCTTCGGGGGGGGGTTTAAACTAATTTGTCAGGGGGATGGGAAAACGAGCTGTAGTCCAGAAGCCAGTGTTGAGTGTCGTGAGGTACTGAGGAGGGTATCAAGGTCGCAGGAGTGTACCGGCAGACAGGAAGGTGGGTTGAAGTGTGTCTACTTCAATGCAAGGAGCATCCGGAATAAGGTAGGTGAATTTAGAGCATGGATTGGTACTTGGGACTACGATGTTGTGGCCATTACAGAGACATGGTTAGAACAGGGACAGGAATGGTTGTTGGAAGTCCCAGGGTATAGATATTTCAGTAAGAGTAGGGAAAGTGGTAAAAGAGGTGGAGGTGTGGCATTGTTAGTCAAGGACAGTATTACGGTGGCAGAAAGGACGTTTGATGAGGACTCGTCTACTGAGGTAGTACGGGCTGAGGTTAGAAACAGGAAAGGAGAGATCACCCTGTTGGAAGTTTTCTAGAGGCCTCCGAAAAGTTCCAGAGATGTAGAGGAAAGGATTGCAAAGATGATTCTGGATAGGAGCGAAAGTAACAGGGTAGTTGTTATGGGGGACTTTAACTTTGCAAATATTGATTGGAAAAGCTAGAGTTCGAGTACTTTAGATGGGTCAGCTTTTGTCCAATGTGTGGAGGAGGGTTTCCTGACACAGTATGTAGATAGGCCAACAAGAGGTGAGGCCACATTGGATTTGGTACTGGGTAATGAACCAGACCAGGTGTAGATTTGGAGGTAGGGGAGCACTTTGGTGATAGTGACCACAATTCGGTTACGTTTACTTTAGCGATGGAAAGGAATAGGTATATACTGAAGGGCAAGAGTTATAGCTGGGGGAAAGGAAATTATGATGCGATTAGGCGAGATTTAGGATGCGTAGGTTGGGGAAGGAAACTGCAGGGGATGGGCACAATTGAAATGTGGAGCTTGTTCAAGGAGCAGCTACTGGGTGTCCTTGATAAATATGTACCTGTCAGGCAGAGAGGAAGTGGTCAAGTGAGGGAACTGTGGTTTACTAAAGAAGTTGAATCTCTTGTGAAAAGGAAGAAGGAGACTTGTGTAAAGATGAGACGTGAAGGCTCAGTTAGGGCGCTTGAGAGTTACAAGTTAGCCAGGAAAGACCTAAAGAGAAAGTTAAGAAGAGCCAGGAGAGGACATGAGAAGTCTTTGGCAGGTAGGATCAAGGAAAACCCTAAAGCCTTCTATAGGTATGTCAGGAATAAAAGAATGACTAGGGTAAGATTAGGGCCAGTCAAGGACAGTAGTGGGAAGTTGTGCGTGGAACCTGAAGAGATAGGAGAGGCACTAAATGAATATTTTTCGTCAGTATTCACACAGGAAAAAGACAATGTTGTCAAGGAGAATACTGAGATACAGGCTATTGTATTAGACAGGATTGAGGTTAATAAGGAGGAGGTGTTAGCAATTCTGGAAAGTGTGAAAATAGATAAGTCTCCTGGGCTGGATGGGATTTATCCCAGGATTCTCTGGGAGGCTAGGGAGCAGATTGCAGAGCCTTTGGCTTTGATCTTTATTGTCTACAGGAATAGTGCCAGAAGACTGGAGGATCGCAAATGTTGTCTCCTTGTTCAAGAAGGGGAGTAGAGACAACTCTGGTAATTATAGACCAGTGAGCCTTACTTCTGTTGTGGGCAAAGTTTTGGAAAGGATTATAAGAGATAGGATTTATAATAATCTAGAAAGGAATAATTTGATTAGGGATAGTCAACATGGCTTTGTGAAGGGTAGGTCGTGCCTCACAAACCTTATTGAGTTCTTTGAGAAGGTGACCAAAGAGGTGGATGAGGGTAAAGCAGTTGACGTGGTGTATATGGATTTCAGTAAAGCGTTTGATAAGGTTCCCCACGGTAAGCTATTGCAGAAGATACGGAGGCATAGGATTGAGGGTGATTTAGCGGTTTGGGTCAGGAATTGGCTAGCTGTAAGAAGACGAGGGTGGTGGTTGGTGGGATATGTTCATCCTGGAGTTCAGTTACTAGTGGTGTACCGCAAGGATCTGTTTTGAGGCCACTGCTGTTTGTCATTTTTATAAATGACCTGGATGAGGGCGGAGAAGGATGGGTTAGTAAATTTGCAGATGGCACTAAAGTCGGTGGAGTTGTGGACAGTGCGGAAGGTTGTTGCAGGTTATAGAGGGACATAGATAAGCTGCAGTGCTGGGCTGAGAGGTGGCAAATGGAGTTCAATGCGGAAAAGTGGGAGGTGATTCACTTTGGAAGGAGTAACAGGATTACAGAGTACTGGGCTAATGGTAAGATATTTGGTAGTGTGGATGAACAGAGATCTCTCGGTGTCCATGTGCATAGATCCCTGAAAGTTGGCACCCAGGTTGATAGGGTTGTTAAGAAGGCATACAGAGTGTTAGCTTTTATTGGTAGAGGCGTTGAGTTTCGGAGCCAGGAGGTCATGTTGCAGCTGTACAAAACTCTGGTGCGGCCGCACTTGGAGTATTGTGTACAGTTCTGGTCACCGCATTATAGGAAGGATGTGGAAGCATTGGAAAGGGTGCAGAGGAGATTTACTAGGATGTTGCCTGGTATGGTGGGAAGGTCTTATGAGGAAAGGCTGAGGGACTTGAGGTTGTTTTCGTTAGTGAGAAGAAGGTTAAGAGGTGACTTAATAGAGGCATACAAGATGATCAGAGGATTAGATAGGGTGGATAGTGAGAGCCTTTTTCCTCGGATGGTGATAGCTAGCACGAGGGGACATAGCTTTAAATTGAGGGGTGATAGATATAGGACAGATGTCAGAGGTAGGTTCTTCACTCAGAGTAGTAAGGGCGTGGAATGCCCTGCCTGCAGCAGTAGTGGACTCGCCAACATTAAGGGCATTTAAATGGTCATTGGATAAACATATGGATGATATTGGAATAATGTAGGTTAGATGGACTTTAGATTGGTTTCACTGGTCGGTGCAACATCAAGGGCCGAAGGGCCTGTACTTCGCTGTAATGTTCTATGTTCTATGAAAGGCAGTTCGAGGGGGATCTGCCTACTGAGGTAATATGGGCTGAAGTTAGAAATAGGAAAGGAGCGGTCACGTTGTTGGGGGTTTTCTATAGGCCCCCAAATAGTAATAGAGATGTGGAGGAGGAAATTGCAAAGCAGATTATGGATAGGTGTGGAGGTCACAGGGTAGTTGTCATGGGTGACTTTAACTTTCCAAATATTGATTGGAACCTTTATCGGTCGAATAGTTTGGATGGGGCAGTTTTTGTACAGTGTGTGCAGGAGGGTTTCCTGACACAATATGTGGATAGGCCGACAAGAGGTGGGGCCACATTGGACTTGGTACTGGGTAATGTACCAAGTACATTACCCAGTACACTAAAGTCGGTGGAGTTGTGGACAGTGCAGAAGGTTGTTGCAGGTTACAGAGGGACATAGATAAGCTGCAGTGCTGGGCTGAGAGGTGGCAAATGGAGTTCAATGCGGAAAAGTGTGAGGTGATTCACTTTGGAAGGAGTAACTTTGGAAGGGCCAAGTGATAGATTTGGTTGTGGGAGAGCACTTTGGAGATAGTGACCACAATTCGGTGTCTTTCATTATTGCAATGGAGAGGGATAGGGCCTTACGGCAGGGCAAGGTTTATAATTGGGGGAGGGGTAATTCTGATGCGATTAGGCAAGAATTAGGGAGCATAAGATGGGAACAGAAACTGTCAGGGAAAGGCACAAATGAAAAGTGGAGCTTGTTCAAGGGACAAATACTACGTGTCCTTGATAGGCATGTCCCTGTCAGGCAGGGAGGAAATGGCTGAGTGAGGGAACCATGGTTCACAAAAGAGGTTGAATGTCTTGTCAAGAGGAAAAAGGAAGCGTATCTAAGGATGAGAAAACAAGGTTCAGTTGGGTTGCTTGAGGGTTACAAGGTAGCAAGGAATGAGCTAAAATAAGGGCTTAGGAGAGCTAGGAGGGGGCATGAGAAGTCCTTGGCGGGTCGGATCAAGGGAAACCCCAAGGCTTTTTACTCTTATCTGAGAAATAAAAGAATGACCAGGGTGAGGTTAGGGCCGGTCAAGGATAGTAGTGGGAACTCGTGCATGGAGTCAGAAGAGATAGGAGAGGTGATGAATGAATACTTTTCTTCAGAGTTCACCAAGGAGAGGGACCATGTTTTTGAGGATGAGAGTGAGATACAGGCTGATAGGCTGGAGGAGGTAGATGTTCTGAGGGAAGGTGTATTAGCAATTTTGAAAAACCGGAGGGTCGATAAGTCCCCTGGGCCAGATGGGATATATCCTAGGATTCTTTGGGAGGCAAGGGATGAGATTGCAGAGCCTTTGGCTTTGATCTTTGGGTTCTCACTTTCCACGGGGATTGTGCCAGAGGACTGGAGAGTGGCGAATGTTGTTCCTCTGTTCAAGAAAGGAAATAGGAATGACCCTGGCAATTATAGGCCGGTTAGTCTTACTTCGGTGGTCGGTAAGTTAATGGAAAAGGTCCTGAGGGATAGGATTTATGACCATTTGGAAAGATGCAGTTTAATCCATGATAGTCAGCACGGATTTGTGAAGGGTAAGTCTTGCCTCACAAATTTGATTGAATTCTTTGAGGAGGTAACTAAGTGTGTAGATGAAGGTAGAGCAGTTAATGTTGTATACATGGATTTTAGTAAGGCGTTTGATAAGGTTCCCCATGGTAGGCTCATGAAGAAAGTAAGGAGGTGTGGGATAGAGGGAAATTTGGCCGATTGGATAAGTAACTAGCTATCTCATAGAAGACAGAGGGTGGTGGTGGATGGAAAATTTTCAGACTGGAGACCAGTTACCAGCGGTGTACCACAGGGATCAGTGCTGGGTCCTCTGCTATTTGTGATTTTTATCAATGACTTGGAGGAGGGGACTGAAGGGTGGGTCAGTACATTTGCTGATGACACCAAGATTGGTGGAGTAGTGGATGAGGTGGAGGGCTGTTGTAGGCTGCAAAGAGACATTGATAGGATGCAGAGCTGGGTCGAAAAATGGCAGATGGAGTTTAACACTGATAGGTGCGAGGTGATTCATTTTGGTAGGACAAATTTGAATGCAGATTACAGGGTCAACGGCAGGATTCTGAGGAATGTGGAGGAACAGAGAGATCTTGGGGTTCATATCCACAGATCTCTGAAGGTTGCCACTCAAGTGGATAGAGCCGTGAAGAAGGCCTATAGTGTGTTAGCGTTTATTTACAGGGGGTTTGAGTTTAAGAGCCGTTGGGTTATGCTGCAACTGTACAGGACCTTGGTGAGACCACATTTGGAATATTGTGTGCAGTTCTGGTCACCTCACTATAAGAAGGATGTGGAAGCGCTGGAAAGAGTGCAGAGGAGATTTACCAGGATGCTGCCTGGTTTGGAGAGTAGGTCTTATGAGGAAAGGTTGAGGGAGCTAGGGATTTTCTCTTTAGAGCGGAGGAGGATGAGAGCGACTTAATAGGGGTTTATAAGATGATGAGGGGGATAGATAGAGTGGACGTTCAGAGACTATTTCCTCGGGTGAATGTAGCTGTTACTAGGGGGCATAACGAGAAGGTTCATGGTGGGAGATATAGGAGGGATGTCCGAGGTAGGTTCTTTACTCAGAGTGGTTGGGGTGTGGAATGGACTGCCTGCTGTGATAGTGGAGTCGGACACTTTAGGAACTTTCAAGCGGTTATTAGATAGGCACATGGAGCACACCAGAATGATAGGGAGTGGGATAGAACATAGAAAAGCTACAGCACAAACAGACCTTTCGGCCCACAAGTTGCGCCGAACATGTCCCTACCGACTAGGCTTATCTATAACCCTCTATCTTACGAACTTATCCAAAAGTCTCTTAAAAGACCCTATTAAATCCGCCTCCACCTCCACTACCGGCAGCCGATTCCACACACCCACCACCCGCTGAGTGAAAAACTTACCCTTAACATCTCCTCTGTACCTACTCCCCAGCATCCTAAACCTGTGACCTCTTGTGGCAACCATTTCAGCCCTGGGTAAAAGCCTCTGAGAATCCACTCTTATCAATACCTCTCAACATCTTATACACCTCTATCAGGTCACCTCTCGTCCTTCGCTTCTCCAAGGAGAAAAGACCTAGCTCTCTCAACCTATCCTCATAAGGCATGCCACCTAATCCAGGCAACATCCTTGTAAATCTCCTCTGCACCCTTTCTATGGCTTCCATATCCTTTCTGTAATGAGGCGACCAGAACTGGGCACAGTACTCCAGGTGGGGTCTGACCAGGGTCCTATACAGCTGCAGCATTATCTCCTGATTTCTAAACTCAATTCCTCTATTGATGAAGGCCAGTATTCCATACGCTTTCTTAACCACAGCCTCTACCTGCGACGCTGCTTTGAGTGTCCTATGAACCCGGACCCCAAGATCCTTCTGATCTTCCACACTGCCAAGCGTCTTACCCTTAATATTATATTCTTTCATCCTATTCGGCCTGCCAAAATGAACCACCACACACTTATCTGGGTTGAAGTCCATCTGCCACTTCTCCGCCCAGTCTTGCATCTTATCTATGTCTCGTTGCAACTGCTGACATCCCTCTACACTATCCACAACACCACCAACCTTTGTGTCATCAGCAAACTTGCCAACCCATCCTTCCACTTCCTCATCCAGGTCATTTATAAAAATCACAAAGAGCAAGGGTCCCAGAACAGATCCCTGGGGCACTCCACTGGTGACCGACCTCCATGCTGAAAAAGACCCATCTACAACCACTCTTTGCCTTCTGTGGGCAAGCCAGTTCTGAATCCACAAAGCAATGTCCCCTTGTATCCCATGCCCCTTCACTTTCTCAATAAGCCTTGCATGGGGCACCTTATCAAATGCCTTGCTGAAATCCATATAAACTACATCTACCACTCTTCCCTCGTCTATGCGTCTAGTTACATCTTCAAAAAATTCAGTTAGGCTCGTAAGGCATGATCTGCCTTGGACAAAGCCGTGCTGGCTATTTCTGATCATACTATTCCTCTCCAGATGTTCATAAATTCTGCCTCTCAGGATCTTCTCCATCAACTTACCAACCACTGAGGTTAGACTCACTGGTCTATAATTTCGTGGGCTATCTCTTCTCCCTTTCTTGAATAACGGAACCACATCCACCATCCTCCAATCCTCCGAAACCTCTCCCGTCTCCATTGATGAAGCAAATATCATCGCCATAGCTTGATCTTGGTTTCGGACAAAGCTCGGCACAACATAGAGGGCCGAAGGGCCTGTACTGTGCTGTACTGTTCTATGTCCACAAGTAGTCTTACTTTAACACTGCAATGAAGTTACTGTGAAAGGAGCCAGCATAAACCTGATGGGCTGAATGCCTTCTTTTGTGTTGTAATAACTCTCTGACTGAGCCACCCCGCTTCATCTCACCCTTTCTCATATCCCTCTGTTCTTTTCTCTCACATGTTCATCTTGCGTCCCCTTACATGTTATTCTCAACAGGAGGAGACCATTTAGCCCCTTGAGCCTGTTCCAATATTTTCAGCGATACAGTCACTAATGTGACCTTTTCCCCATATCGTTTAATACCTCTGGTTAACAAACATCAAAGAACAGTACAGCACGGGAACAGGCCCTTTGGCCCATCAAGTCTGTGCTGACACAGATGCCCCTCTAATCTAATATTTTCTTGCCTCTACATAGTCCATATCCCTCTATTCCCTGCCTATTCATGTATCTATCCAGATGCCTCTTGAATGTGGTTATAGAATCTGCTTCCACCACCTCCTCCAGCAGCGCGTTCCAGGCATTCACCACCCTCTGTGTGGAAAACTTGTCCTTATATCTCTTTTAAACTTTCACATTTTCAACCTATGTCCCCCAGTAATTGACCTTTCAACTCTGGGGAAAAAGACTGACTATCCACTCTATCCAAGCCTGTCATAATCTTGTAAACCTCTATCAGGTCCCCCCTCATCTTTCGATGCTCCAATGAAAACAATCCAAGTTAGTTCAACCTTTCTTCATAATCCATATCCTTCAAACCAGGCAACATCCTGGTAAATCTCTTCTGCACCCTTTCCAATGCATCAACATCCTTCCGGTAGTGTGGTGACCAGAATTGTACACAATACTCCAAATGTGGCCTAACCAAAGGCTTATACAGCTGCAACATGATTTTCCAATTCCTATACTTAACACCCCGACCAATGAAGGCCAGCATGCCATATGTCAATTACAATTTCAAAATTAACAATCGACTTGGCATCATTTACCATTTGTGGAAGAGAGTTCCAAACAACTGTATTAGGAAGGTTACCAAATGCTTCATTGAATAAAGGGAGTGTCTTAAAGGGGGTGAGGCAAGTGGAGGTTTCAGGAGGGATTTCCAGACTTTAACACCCCAGGGTGCTCCAAAGCACTTCACAAGCAATGAAGAACTTTTTGAAATGTTGTCACTAACGTAACAAGAAAAATGGCAGTCAATTCACACAGAGCAAATCTCCCACAAACAGCAATGTAACAATGACCAGATAATTTTCTATGGTAATTCGATTGAGCAATAAATATTGGCAGTACATCAAAGAGCACTCCCCTGTTATTCTTTGAAATAATGCCATGGGATTTTTTACATTCAACTCAAGAGGACAGATGGGGCTTCGGTTCAACATCACATCTGAAAGATGGTACCTCTGATCATGCAACTCCCCCTCAGTACGGCAATACTATAATGATCATAAGTCATAATGATCAAATCAATACTAGCGTCAGTCTGGATTTTCCTTGGTTCTCTGGAGTGGGGGCCTTGAACCCATGACCTCCTGACTCCAAGGCATGAATGTAATCCACTGACATTATGAAAAAGGTTCAGTCCAATTCATTCATCATTTGGGGGGGAGAAACAAACTGACATAAAATCTATGTAAGAAGTCTCACAACACCAGGTTAAAATCCAACAGGTTTATTTGGTAGCACAAGCCACAAGCTTTCGGAGCGCTGCCCCTTCATCAGGTGAATGGGAGTTGTGTTCACAAACAGGGCATATAAAGACACAAACTCAATTTACAGAATAATGATCGGAATGCGAGTCCTTACAGGTAATCGAGTCCTAAAGGTACAGACAATGTGAGTGGAGCGTTAAGCACAGGTTAAAGAGATGTGTATTGTCTCCAGCCGGGACAGTTAGTGAGATTTTGCAAGCCCAGGCAAGTCGTGGGGATAACGCCAGCATCTCCACATCATAAAATCTATGAACAGAGTCAATAACTTCCAAAAAAGGAATTAGATAAATGCTTGAATGGGGCAAGATTTGCAGGGCTTTGTGAGAGGGTGAAGAACAAGAAAGGGAAATGAGAAGGAAATCGAATGGCTCATTCAAGGGGCTAGCATGGGCAGAGTGGCCTGAATGGCCTGATCCATTACCGTTGTACGCGCGACACAAACGGCCGTTGGGGTTTGAAATGGTGACGTGTCTCACGCGGGGCCCTCCCACGTGGCGGCCTGGAGGCGGGGCTGCGAGGTGGGGTGGTGCGCACGCGCGGTGTGCTCGGCCGCCAGTCGGCTGACATGGCGTCGGCGGGGAGGCCGGGGTTAGGGGTGTTGCTGCTCCGGCTCTGCGCCTTCTTCACCCTGCTGGCCCCGGCCGACGGCCTGCTGGAGGGCCTCTACTGCGGCACCGTCTCCTGTTACGACGTGCTCGGCGTGGCCAGAGACGCCGGCAAGAGTGACATCGCCCGCGCCTACCGCCAGCTCGCCCGGCGCTACCACCCGGACCGGTACCGGCCCACTGAGGCCGGGGAGAACCCTGAGGAGCGCTTCCTGCTGATCGCCACTGCCTACGAGACTCTGAAGGTGTGGGAGGGGATGGTTGCACATTAGACTGGATGGCAGCGTACCCCTTTTCCCCCCCCGGGAATAACTCGCCTCACACTTAGTGTGACTGTTGGTAATCTGAGGGGGTCAGGAAGTGTGGGGGGCATCTGAGGGGGTCAGGGGGTGTGGGGGGCATCTGAGGGGGTCAGGGGGTGTGGGGGGCATCTGAGGGGGTCAGGGGGTGTGGGGGGCATCTGAGGGGGTCAGGGGGTGTGGGGGGCATCTGAGGGGGTCAGGGGGTGTGGGGGGCATCTGGGGGTCAGGGGGTGTGGGGGGCATCTGGGGGTCAGGGGGTGTGGGGGGCATCTGGGGGTCAGGGGGTGTGGGGGGCATCTGGGGGTCAGGGGGTGTGGGGGGCATCTGGGGGTCAGGGGGTGTGGGGGGCATCTGGGGGTCAGGGGGTGTGGAGGGCATCTGGGGATTGGGGTGTGGGGGGCATCTGAGGGGATCAGGGGGTGTGGGGGACATCTGAGGGGGTGTGGGGCATCTGAGGGCATGTGGGGGGGGGTCAGGGGGTGTGGGGGCATCTGGGGGTTGGGGTGTGGGGGGCATCTGAGGGTCGGGGTGTGGGGGGCATCTGGGGGTCGGGGTGTGGGGGGCATCTGGGGGTCGGGGTGTGGGGGGCATCTGGGGGTCGGGGTGTGGGGGGCATCTGGGGGTCAGGGGGTGTGGGGGGCATCTGGGGGTCAGGGGGTGTGGGGGGCATCTGGGGTCAGGGGGTGTGGGGGGCATCTGGGGGTCGGGGTGTGGGGGCATCTGGGGGTCAGGGGGTGTGGGGGGCATCTGGGGGTCAGGGGGTGTGGGGGGCATCTGGGGGTCAGGGGGTGTAGGGGGCATCTGGGGTCAGGGGGTGTGGGGGGCATCTGGGGTCAGGGGGTGTGGGGGGCATCTGGGGGTCGGGGTGTGGGGGGCATCTGGGGGTCAGGGTGTGGGGGGCATCTGGGGGTGTGGGGGGCATCTGAGGGGATCAGGGGGTGTGGGGGACATCTGAGGGGGTGGGGGGCATCTGGGGGTCGGGGTGTGGGGGCATCTGGGGGTTGGGGTGTGGGGGGGCATCTGGGGGTCGGGGTGTGGGGGGCATCTGAGGGGGTCAGGGGGTGTGGGGCATCTGAGGGGGTCAGGGGGTGTGGGGCATCTGAGGGGGTCGGGGTGTGGGGCATCTGAGGGGGTCAGGGGGTGTGGGGCATCTGAGGGGGTCAGGGGGTGTGGGGCATCTGAGGGGGTCGGGGTGTGGGACATCTGAGGGGGTCAGGGGGTGTGGGGCATCTGAGGGGGTCAGGGGGTGTGGGGCATCTGAGGGGGTCAGGGGGTGTGAGGCATCTGAGGGGGTCAGGGGGTGTGGGGCATCTGAGGGGGTCGGGGTGTGGGGCATCTGAGGGGGTCGGGTTGTGGGGCACCTGGGTGGTTGGGGCATCTGTGGGAGGGGTCACGGGGTGGGGGGAAATCTGGGGTGGTTGGGATGGGAGGGTCAGGTTGGGGTATGGCATTTGCAGAGGGGTTGTCACCTGGGTTGGCAAATGCCAAGATGTGTGAAGGTGTCAACCGCAGTCATGGGCAGATGGAGGCTATCGGGTTGTGGAGCTGAAAAGTAGCCAGTGGGTGATGGGGATATCCAGTCAGGGGTCGGGCTAGTGTTGGAGAGTATCTATTTGGGGGAGAGGTGTGTTGAAGAGTGTCGGGGGAGGAGGGGGGGGCGGGGTGGTGGTGTTGCTGACTCCCCCTAGCTGATTGGGGTTGGTACCCTGCAGTAACTCCCCTCGCATTGGGTGCTTGCTCCTGGTGCTTGTTTCTAGGAGTCAGCTACTGGCAAAAGCAAACATGCATCTCTGGTTACTGTGATAGTTAATTTTAAATCACCTAGAGTCTGTAATAACAAACCGTTCTTGTTTGCATGGAGATTGGCAACTGTCACTTTTATATAACTTGTATCTCAATTTTCCCTTCCATACTTCCTAATACACTCAGAACTCTTTCATCTAGGAAATAAGTTAACCATATTTCCAGAGGCATAATTTGTTGAAATGCTGTTAAAATTCTGAAATGGTATGTTTAAATCACTGTTGTTTGTGTTAAGGTTTTGGCAGCAATTTGGATATACCAAAGTCCCATAGATTGCAATCACCACCAGTTCACCGGTTCTGGTGATGTGGACTGAGGGATAAATGGTAACAAGGCATTTGACTCCTTGCTGTTCTTGAATATTGCCCTGGGGTCTTTTTCGTCCACCTGAATATGCCAACAGGACCTCCAACAGCGTAGCTCTGCTTTGTAGTGTAGTGAAAGGACAACCTAAGTTGGTGATGCAAGGTCTGGAGCATGGCTTAAACTCTCAGCTTCCTCACATCACCACCCCAACTACATCAGCAGAAACTGGAATTCAACCTGAGGCCTTTCTAATTTTTTTGCTTCTCTTATTCATTGCATGAACACAATTACTAGAGTCTTTGGCCTTTTTCTAAAATGTAGAGAATAAATCTTTTGTCTTTATAGCGCACAAGAAACGATACTTTTCACTATACTAATACATATGACAATGATAAACTCAAATAATTTTAAATTTCCAATTTGAGAGTTGAGGGTAGACAGTGGTAAATAAGAACATAGGAACAGGAGTTCAGTACTTGGGTAGCACGGCGACACAGTGGTATGGGTGGCATAGTGGCACGGTGGTTAGCACTGCTGTTTCTCAGTGCCAGGGACCCAGGCTCAATCCCGGCCTTGGGTCACTGTCTGTGTGGAATTTTCACGTTCTCCCCGTGTCTGCGTGGGTTTCCTGCGGGTGCTCCGGTTTCCTCCCACAGTCCAAAGATGTGTGAGTTAGGTGGATTGACCGTGCTAAATTGCCCCTTAGTGTCAGGGGATTAGCAGGGTAAATATGTGAGGTTACGGGAATAGAGTCTGGGTGGGATTGTGGTCAGTGCAGACTCGATGGGCCGAACAGCCTCCTTCGGCACTGTCGAGCCTGCTGCACCATTCAATATGATCTTGGCTGAATGGACACTTCAATGCCCTTTAGCCACACCATCCCCACAACCCTTTACGTTACTGTTATTCAGTAATCTATCAATCTCTATCTTTAACATACTCAGTGACTGAGCTTCCACAGTCCTCTGGGATAAAGAATTCCAAAGATTCACAACCATCTGTGTAAAGAAATTTCTCCTCATCTCCATCCAAAGTGACTTCCCCTTTATTTTGAAATTGTGCCCCTGATTCCAGACTCTCTTCAACCAAGGGAATCATCTTACCCGTATTTACCCTGTCTATTCCTGTATTTTGTAAGTTTAAATGAGATCACCTCTTATTCTTCAAAACTCTAGAGAATACAGTCTCAGTTTGTCCAATCTCTCTGCATAAGACAGTCCCACCATCCCCAGAACAAGTCTGGTGAACCTTTGCATTCCCTCTATGGTAATAATATCCTTTTTAAGGTAAGGGGACCAAAACTGCATGCAATACTTCAGGTGCGGTCTAAACCAAGCTTCTATACAATTGAACCAAGACCTCTCTATTCCTGTACTCAAATCTTCTTGCGATAAAGGCTAACATTCCATTAGCCTTCCCAATAGCTTGCTGCACCTCACCTTCAGTGACTTATGAACAAGGACACCCGGGTCCCTTTGTGCATCTCCACTTTCTCTTTTACCATTTAGGAAATACTCTGCATGTCTATTCCCAAAATCAATGTGGATTCCCTCACATTTTCCTACATTATATTCCATCCGCCATGTTCTTGCCCACTCACTAAGCCTGTCCAAATCCTCCTATAGCCTCTTCACATCTTCCTCGCAACACACATTCCCGTCTAGCTTTGTATCATCTGCAAACTAGGAAATGTTACATTTGGGCCCCAAATCCAAATCATTGATATATAGTGTGAAGAGCTGGAGCCCCAGGTACTTATCCTTGCTTTACCTCACTAGCCATAGCCTGCCAACACAATTTTAAAACCCCTTATTGTTTCTGAAGCCTAAAGATATGCTCGAAAATAGGTGATTAAACTCGATTTTCTTGTTTACCTTTTTACACATTTTCTTTATCAAACTTGCTTCTCGGTACTCTCTTCAGCGAGAGTCTTTAACTTTGACTTGAGTTAAAAACTCTGACGAGAGAAATGTGTATTCAGCACTTATTTCCATTAAGTATGTTATGTTTGATATTAGGATTGTACTCTTTTATTCTTGCATGAGATGTGGGTGTTGCTGCCTAGACCAGAATTTTCATTATCTGTCCAGTACTGTTAGGAAGGGAGTTCCAGGATTATTGAGGGCAACTTGCAGGTGCTGATGTTCCCATGTATCTGCTGCCCTTGTCCTGCTGGGTGAATTTGATTTATTATTGTCACATGTATTAGTGTACAGTGAAAAGTACTGTTTCTTGCTATACAGACAAAGCATACCGTTCATAGAGAATGAAAGAAGAGAGTGCAGAATGTAGTGTTACAGTTATAGCTAGGGTGTAGAGAAAGATCAATACGGGTTTGAAAGGTGCTGTCAAAGGAGCCTTGGCAAGTTGCTGCAGTGCATCTTGTAGATGGTGACCACTGCTGCCACTGTGCACCATCCCATTCCTATAGTACTCCGAGCAGACTTGAAACCGCAAGTGCAGAACCATTGTAGAAACCGGCATTTCCTGTTATAAAGGTGAGGTTCTTGGTACTGCATTCCCTGTTTATAATTAGAGAATTGTCAATAAAAATGATCAAAATGTATGTTGTATAAAGCCAGACAGTATTTTTGATCAGTTTGTAATGAGCTTATAATTATGGAGCAGTTACTAACTGCTATTTGTTTTGACCCATGTACCTTAAAGGATGATGAAGCCAGGAAGGATTATGATTACATGCTTGACCACCCTGATGAATTCTACAGACATTATTACCATTACTACAAGAGAAGGCTGGCACCCAAAGTGGATGTCAGAATAGTTATAATTGTGACCGTTTGTGCTATATCACTCTTTCAGGTAAGGCAGCCATTTAAAAATATGTTCTTGTATAATACAGAAATCCAGCACTATTTGAACTATAGGTTGAGGGACCACTACAGAAAACTGCCGAGCGGGACCCTCTTTGAAAGAGTTCCTGTCAGACACGATGGGCAAATTGGTGACCTCCTAAGCTGCATTGTTCCAGGGACTGAAGTATATGCTTAGGGTGGGCATGGTGAGAATGATAGCTGAGCTATTCTGTGCATTAGCAGTTGCAATATTCAGAGCAATTCACCATACATTGCATCAGAAAAGTTGTCGTTATTTCAGCTTTTGTGGCAGTTGGTATTAATGATGTGCAAAGGTCATAGTACAGACTAACAGCCCAGACGTCGAGTTCAAATCCCAGCATGAATTTCAAAGTGACAAAGAATGACTAGTTGGTGACCCAGTCAGATTAGCTCATGTCCTTCAAGGAAGGGAATGTGCCATCCCTATCTGGTCTGTCCTACAGGTGACTCCAGTCCCACATGGTGTGGTTGGCTCTAAATGCCCTTGCATGTGGCTCAGTTGTAATGATCTACAAAGTCATAAAGAAAATGGCTGTACTGAAGATAGTGTAGAGAGGTGCATTCGAGTAGCTGCCTACAGAAACATTAAGCACCATTGGGTGAATGTTACATGAAATTTGAGAAGTCAACTTTCAAGAGAGGCTACAGGATCATTCTGGACGGATTAATTAAGATTAGCTAAATCTTCTTCTGTAATTATCTTATGATTATCTCATATGTGTATGAATGTTTGCTGTAGATTGTCACAAACAACACAGTAAAATGCTGCAGAGGCCGGCTAGTATTCGCACAAATCCAGAGTCCACATAAATTGATTCAGAGAATAGTTTGCAAGGTTTTGGAGGATTTGTTTTTAATACGGCCATTACTAGACTGCGGATAAATTCCCCATTCTAAAATTGTCAATCATTTGTCTTTCTCTTCCAAGCTGAGCCCTACACCTCTCAAACAATGTGATGGGGGTTAATTCAAATCAATCGCATTTTTACAGAAAGAAAGATTTCTTGCAGCAAGTATGCTATTTAGGATTTTAGTTCTTTTGATGTAATTTGTTTCTGAATACTGATTTGAGGCTTTTTGTAAAATAGTTACTGCAATTATGGCTTGCACTGATCGTTATTGCACTTTACTGTGTGTTTAAATTGTTGCAGTACTACAGCTGGTGGAGCAGTTACAGCGAGGCCATTCATTATCTCACCACTGTGCCAAAGTATAGAATCCAGGCGACAGAAATTGCAAAGCAGCAAGGGCTGCTGAATAAAACGAAAGAAAAAGGGAAAAACAGACGCTCTAAAGAAGAAATCAAAGAGGAGGAGGAGGAAATCATTAAAGGAATTATCAAAAATAACATTGACATTAAAGGGGGCTATCAGAAACCACGGCTATATGACATACTCATCTTCCAAGTCGTTTTGGCTCCTTATTACATTTGTAGGTATATAATCTGGTACTGCAGGTGGATTTATCGTTTTCACATAAAACGGGAAGAATATGGAGAAGAGGAGAAATTGTACATTATCCGAAAAAACATGCATATGTCACAAGGCCAGTTTGACGGTCTTGAAGATCATCAGAAAGAGACGTTTCTTGAGAGGAAGCTGTGGTTACGGGAAAACTTTGAGGTAAGCCTTGCATGGTGTAATCGAGAGCACAGTAAAGTACAATTTTTTAAAAATGTACAAAACTAAAACCCTGGTCTTTAAGAACCTTGAAGCATGTGGAAGTGCTATAATGGACATAACTCAGTCTGAAATATTTGTAGTATTATGTCTGACATACCTAAACACACACAAACAAGAAATTTAATCAATGGATTATGCACATTGACAAGTGTAAAATTTGGGCAGGCATCTAGTTTTAGAAGTGTCGTGTTATCAAACTGAACAATGTTTTGTCATTGTTCATGGTTATGAATTGTTACTGGCTTAGATTTTGTGTTGGGGAAAATAGTTGGCTATGTGGATTCCCTGAAATAATTAATCTTGTGCATGAATTCTTTTCCTTAACGCCTTTCCTACACCCCTGAACTTGTTGACTCCTTTGCTGATCTGCAGCAAGTGGGTGACGGTTACCTACTGGTCAGTTGGCCCAAGTGACCATTAATGGTGACTGTCGATGGGCTGTTCACGTATCCAGGCATCTTAGAGGGAGTACAGATCAGCCATAACCTAAAATTCAAATGCTGGAAGTACTCTGAAGATGTGCAGGTTAGGTGGATTGGCCATGGTAAATTGTCCCTTAGTGTCCAAAGTTGTGCAGGTTAGGGGGATTAGTGGGGGAAATGCGTGGGGTTACGGGAATAGGGCGGGATGTGAGCCTGGATAAGATACTCTGGAGAGTTGGTGCTGACTCGATGGGCTGAATGGTGATGCTATGATTCTGAAGGTCTTGCAGCAAATGTGAAGAGGACAACAGTTCGTGTTTAAGATCGATGACCTTTCACCAGAACACAGCTAAGAGGTTTCTCAGCCACAGTCTCATTGAATGTTAGAACAACACTGAGGGGCTGAATGGCCTATCTGTGTTCCAAAGGGGGGGGGGGGCAGCATGTCTCAGCGTGACCTTGTCCTTCACAGCCATTCCATGTACATACACTTCAAGCACGATTCACCAAATTCAGCTCTTGTGAGAACTATTTTCACCCCTTTGTAACCTAAACTGTGCAGAGTGGGCAGTTATAATGCTGATTGACCATTAGTTAACCTGAGCATGAACCAAAGATGAACTGTGGCACACCTTACGCACTGGATCAGCTCATTAAACTGAAGCATACCACGGTATTTAGTGACATTTTTTTTTTAATTTTAGGTTTATAAGATGGAACAAGAGGAAGAACTCAAAAAGAAAGTAGCTTCAGATCCACGATGGAAACGGTATCGACGTTGGATGAAAAATGAGGGGCCGGGGAGGTTAACCTTCATAGATGACTAAATACCTCTGCCTTATACACTGTTTACAACAAATGTCTTTTTATACAAAAAAAACCTATTTTGATAATGGAATATAAATATCATTGATCTAATAACTCAGGATTCAGTTTATACAAAATATTTTCAGCCCTGTTACCATTTAGATTCCGCCACCCCCCCCCCCCCCCCCCCCCCAAAAGATTCACTCCCAAATATTATCGGAAATGTCTACTCACATTTAATGGAGCCCTGATTACATTATTTCCATTATTCAAATTATATTTTTTGAACTGGAAGGACTAAAGTTGACAAATTTTTACAATTTTGGTTGCTTGTTCATTTTGTACATAAATATATTAATATATAGGTGAGATGGAGATTGCATTGACAAAGGTTAGTCTACTATAGCGTTTGTGGTTGTAAATTAAAATGTCATAGAAATAAAAGTCAAAATGTGAGAGTTGACCATATAATGGTTATTTAGCTTTCTAGATGGAATTTTAAATCTTGACTGTTTCAGACCAGATGGCAGCAACTTGTGGGGGTGCCTGCAAGTTGGAGCTAATATTTTATTTATATATATAAATTAGATCAAATCTACAGCCGCATGCAAGATGTTTGTGAACACAGACGCTGGTTACAGTTTGTATTAATCGTATTTATTCTTGCATCCCCCTTTGTACATCCTTCACCATAGGATGAAATAATCTTTACCATTATTAGTTCTCTAAAAAAGAATCTCTGATTTGTTTCACAAGTCTCATTTTTCATAGCTGATTGGCCAAGTATTAAAGATTGGTGTATTACTCTTGGGCATCTTGATTCTCTTAACATGTCCTCTTACAGACTTGATAATGGTTCTGTAATAACATCCACCATATTAGCCAGCCTGCTGATACTGTCTACTCTTAAGATTAGGCAAATTTGAGAGGGAGCTATTGAAATAACCACTTAACTGTGTCCTTTGGGTCTCTTCCCAACTTTTGCAGTATTTTAAAATGGATCTTCATTTTAATATCCATTTATGTCTCAATTTGGCCTTTTAAAAAATGTATTTAGCATTGTTTTAGATTAAATAAATCAATCCGGACGTTAATATGGAGCAACTTACCTTAGTGCCAAGTAGCTGCCACCGCAAAAAGTGGACAAAATTCCAAGCATAGCTGATCTCCATGAAGCACAGGCAGGATTGAGCCTGTTATACTGAGTTAGTACCTCAAGTTCAGTGTGCAGTGGCAGATATTGAAAACTAGCACAGCTAATCCCTGGTAACCGCAGCCCAGTTTGCTGGAAAATGTTAATTGAAAAGCCGAGTTCTGCAGATATGGCAATTATGAAATAAAAACTGAAAACGCTGGAAATACTCCAGGTCAGGCGTACTGCCTGTCCCACTGGGTATTTCCAGCATTTATGCAGAAAAATGTTGATGGTTTTATTCTAATGCAGTGAGTGGGCTGTTATTATGTATGCCAACTGAACGCTTGGGCCAGGATCATTATTGCACACTTGCATATTTACATATTAGTATTAGACTATGTTGAAGTGGATAATAAAATAGAACTTTATTCAAGGTATCCACCTTCCTTAACTGTCCAGCCGAATCTCTTAGACGAGCACAAACGTTTCTCCAGTTGTAAGTAACTTGTTGAAATATTCGCCGTTATTGTGGCTTTACAATGAGATGCTAAAACAAAGTCACCTCCTCCATTTCTTAACTGTATGAGGAATAACTTGTGCAAAAAATATGGAAGCATGCATCAATAAGTTAAAGCACAATTCAGGATGTCATAACTGCAGAGTTTGAAATGCCATTGCCAGTTCATCCACTGTATTTAGGCAAACCCTTTGAGAGTGCTAATAATTCCTATTCGGCAGCAGACAATAGTACCCTGAAAGATGGCTAACTTGTTATATCGATAATTTTGACAATACCTAATTGGGGAGATGGTGCTTGCATTTAATGTTGGATGAATGCAATTTTGCCTCTCCAACAAACAAGTGCCACTTAAAGTGACTTTTTTTCATTAGTAAACTGTAACTAGAATTTTTTTGGATGTAGAACACACAAAATATCACATTACAGCTCACAAAGTTCCATAGTGAGAATAAAGTTCTCAAGCGATTGACTACCTGAACTCTGGGATTCGTTGTTGCAAAGACTTGCTATTCATGTGAATGAAATTTCCAAGACACTTCACAGGAAAAAGGAAAGCTTGCATTTATCTGACCAATGCACTTTACAGCCAATTAAATACCTTTGGAAGTGTAGTCGCCATTACAATACAGGAAATGCAACAGCCAATTTGTGCACAGCAGGCTCCCACAAAACAGTAATGTGATAATGACTAACATTCCTTTTTTCTAATTTGGGAGGTAACAGTGTACAATTCCCATAACAGCCTTGGCTTAGGAAAGAGAACATTAGATAGGGTATCTGTTCCTGATTACTGTTCATCTACCTGCTTTGGTAAGCATTTAAAAATTCTTTCATGGGACATGGGTGTCGCTGGCTGGGCCAGTGCGCTGTATGAAAAGTGAATGAGGACAAGATTAGTCTGAATTGTGCACTCTTCCCCTGACCCATGCCCAAATACCACAGGTTGTGTTGATCTTGTCATGGTTTTACAAGTGAACAGTGACCACTTGGACAATAAGTATGAAATCCTGGTTGATATCTATCCCTCAATTATCGCTGTATAAAAAAAACCCCCAAAATCCAGTCATGATCTCATTGCTGTCTGGGAGCTTGTGTGCAAATTAGCTGCTGTGTTCCCTACTTTGCAACAGTGACTGCACTTCAGTTCACTGCCTGCAAATCACCTTGGGACATCTTGAGATGAATGGCCCTATGGAAATGTAAGTTCATCCTAACTCTACCTCTGCAAGAAACCAATGCCTTAAAGAAGGGGAAAAAATTGGTAAAAGAAACCTGGTAGAGTAGTATGGGTAAGACTTTGTCTGGAGGTTGTAAAATTGTGTTTGAACAAATATCCAGCAAGGTTTGAAAGTTTGCGTTCTGAGGGTGTGTGCCCTTGAAGTGCTGCTTGTTGGATTTTTAAATGTATTTTTCCTTAAATTTTGTGGAATTCATTGCTGCTGTTGAGTTTTTATCAAGCATTCTTTAACATTTGTGTTATGCTAATCAGGATTGAAATGTCAGCCTGAGAATAAATTCAGTACGAGTAGAATACGCTTTTAAAACAGGAAAAGAAGTGAATTATTTTGAATGTTTGAATAATATACGTAGTGCAGCAGGAAAATGGATCAATACTGATTGTCAAAATTAAATGACCACACTATTCGAATGAAGGAGTTTTTCCCTGATGATCAATAAACAGACCTTTGGACGTGTAACTTGATTTGAGTGCTACTGGGTGTGAACTTAGAGTAGAACAGTATCTGAGCCACCTATTATTGCAGGATTGTGTGTATTAGAATGTCACATTGCAGAAACTACAGTGTGATTCGAGGTGCACAATCACTTAGTGTAGCAGCACAGAATCTTTGGAATTATTCCATAAAGGCAGACCTGATCTGTTATGCAGGGATTTCCTTCCAGTTACTTTCAAAGAAAGTTTTAAATGTTCTAATTGAGCCAAGTGGCAATTCAAGTGCTACTTATTTTATTCTAAATTGGCTCTGTGATTTCCCCAGGTTACAAATGTCTTTATATTATGGGCAGCACGGTGGCACAGTGGGTTAACACTGGTGCCTCACAGCTCCAGCGACCCGGGTTCAATTCCAGCCTTAGTTCACTGTCTGTGTGGAGTTTGCACATTCTCCCCCGTGTCTGTGTGGGTTTTCTCCGGGTGCTCCGGTTTCCTCCCACACTCCAAAGATGTGTGGGTTAGGTGGATTGGCCATGATGAATTCTCCCTCCGTGTCCAAAAGTGTGTAGATTATGTGGATTAGCCATGGTAAATGCACAGGGGGAGGATGGGATGGGTAAGATGCTCTTTCGAGAGTCGACGGGCCGATTGGCCTCCTTCTGCACTGTTGGGATTCTATGGTTCCATGCTGTAACAACATTTATTGAGAGAGCCACATCTTTACTTGAGATAAATGTTTAATGTAATTTCAAATATCTAAAAGCCCTTAATATTTGCTTTACTCTTGAAATTATTTCATATTTGAAGCTGCCATTTTATGACATTATTAACTGCCGCATATAATTATCGTTCCAGCACGGTACTTTAATAGAAGGATTCCTCTGGAAATCAGAAAATAACACTATTCCTAACAAAGTGAAGTGAAACAATGAAAACTGACTCCAATTGCTAATGAAAATCTTTCAAAGCACATTCACTAATCTAATCTTGTGTAGCATGGATTGCTATAATCGTCTATAATTTTGTTGCCTCTACACTCATTATTCCAACATTGCTGGCTAGTGTCCCACCTCCACACTATAAACTTGAAGTAATTCAAAACTGAGCGATACGTATCCTTGCACCTAGTCCTATTTGCCCATCACCCCTGTGCCGACTGACCTACACACGTAGAGTCTGCGAGCTCCACTTGCCATATGAGGCAATGAAAACATAACATGAGCCTGAAGTCACACATTAGAGTGACCCTCGTGTGAGGGGAGCAATTATTTAGTGTCCCCTCCACTGTAGTACTGGTGAAATTTGTGTTCACACCTATTCACCCAGTATACTCCTTATTCCGATTAACAGCAATATAATAAAGCTACCTCAGGCTCTAGTGTATCATTATTGGATTGCACCTCTCGGGTATAGCACCATTCCATTGTATATTTGTAAATGAGACCTTGGGATTTCTGTTGTTGTATCTTTATGTGGACTCATTGTTCTCTCATTTTGGTTGTTCTTGCGACTGATGTTTATGAATAATGCACTTTTAATTGTATTGTTCATGTCTGCATCTTGTTGTAAGTTCTCTTTGCAATTCTGATTATCTGATTTTTTAAAACTAGTCCAATCTTATTCTAATTTGTTTTATATATTTATTTTATATATTTAGTCATTAGCTTGCTGTAAATTTGCTTTATTCAAAATCCAAAAAGAATACTTATGGTATGGTTTGGACAAATATGTTTCTTAAATTCAGAAGTGTTTTTAATTTAAAAACCTAAATCTCTCGATCACATTTTATGTCGAAGGCCTGTCTTGGGATCTGCTTTGAACTCTCGTCTTAGCTGATGGAATGAATAGGTTTAAGAACTTGTACACATCTCTTGTTTTTAGAATCATAAAATCCCTACAGTGCAGAAGGAGGCCATTCAGCCCATCGAGTCTGCACCAACAATCCCACCCAGGCCTGATCGCCATAACCCCACATATTTGCCTCGCTAATCCCTCTACCTACACATCCCGGGACACTAAGGGGCAATTTAGCATAGCCAATCAACCTAACCCGCACATCTTTGGACTGTGGGAGGAAACCGGAACACCCGGAGGAAACCCATGCAGACACGGGGAGAACGTGCAAACTCCACACACACACTGACCCGAGCTGGGAATCGAACCCGGGTCCCTGGAGCTGTGAGGCAGTAGTGCTAACCACTATGGCACCATGCTGTCCCAAATAGTTTTTAAACTAAACTTGATCAGACTTGTTACAAGATCGGCATTTTATTTATGCTTTGAGTATGGGATCTTCAATCAGTGTCACTTATTATGCATTTCTAATTATGTTTTGATTTGATTTATTATTGTCACATGTATTGGGATACAGTGAAAAGTGTTGTTTGTTGGCTATATAGACAAAGCATACCTTTCATAGAGTTACATAGGGGAGAAGGAAAAGGGAGGGTGCGTAATGCAGCGTTTAAGTCATAGCTAGGGTGTAGAGAAAGATCAACTTAATATTCAAAAGTCTGGCAGCAGGGAATCAGCTGTTCTTGAGTTGGTTGGTACGTGGCCTCAGACTTGTATCTTTTCATGACAGAAGAAGGTGGAAGAAAGAATGTCTGGGGTATGTGACTGAGGGGAGAAATCAAAGCATTCAAGTAACTGCTCACTAGTACATCAATTCATTATCTACTCAGAATTTGGGGGATGAGTGAATTTTTGAATACTCACCTGCAATCTGAACTGGGTAACGATAGTTTACAAGTCAATACTTGGTGGACATCAGTATTGTCACACCAGAATTTAAAAGAAAATTAAAGCCATATAAAATCTCTCAAGCAAACTGCCTACAAGAATTAAAACCAGCTAAAAAGCAAGAATTGGACAGTACAGGTCTTGATGCTAATGTCAGTTGTGAAAAAGCCTTGCCTGAACATATTGGTTCCCACACAATCTCCTAATCCTAATGTTTAGGGAGACCAAATTGCTATTTAATAGTTTCCTTTGCTACTCAGTTGGGTAAATGTCCAGTAATCAGTCAACTGGACAATGACGTGGCATTGCAAGGTAAAAAAAAATCTACTTTTGGTAGAACAATGTTCTTGCCACGTGTACTGTCTTCTGAAAACTTTGAAATAAAGGAATACTTCTGAGCATATGTTTGAAATTGTTTACCTTGAAGACGTTCTTCTATTCTGTGGACTGAATATTTTGCTGAGCTGAAGGGCAAATCGTATAGTTCATAAAATCCAGATTCAAAAGGAGAGATGAGCTAAATCCATGAAAGTGGCAAAAACCTGAGTCTGTGGGGAGGCGATGGCCTAGTGGTATTATCACTGTATTAACTCAGCTAATGTTCTGGGGACCCGGGTCCAAATAGCAGATGGTGGAATTTGAATTCAATAAGAAAAATCAGGAATTAAGAATCTACTGATGACCATGAAACTATTGTTGGAAAAACCCATCTGGTTCACTAATGTCCTTTTGGGAAGGAAATCTGCCATCCTTACCTGGTCTGGCCTATATATGACTCCAGAGCCACAGCAATGTGGTTGACTCTCAACTGCCCTCTGAACAAGGGCAACTAGGGAAGGGCAACAAATGCTGGGCCAGCCAGCGACGCCCATGTCCCACGAATGAATAAAAAAAATGCAGGATACCCTGAGATACGGAGTCCACAACTCTGTGGGTCTGTGACAATATGACATCAAATGTTGTAAACGGGAAGCCAATGATGTCTGCCATTAGTTAGACTCAGCACGTTTTAGGAAAATTATAATGTTATATCAACGTACTATTTAGGAGTGAGCCTCTTCTGTAAGATCATCTGATTGTGGCCTCAATTCTTCTTTCACTCTGTACCCTTGTCAATAAAGAATCTATCTAATTCAGCCTTAAACATATTCAATGACCTAGCCTCCTTAGTTCCATTGGGAAGAGAATTCCACTGACCCTCAGAGAAAAAATCTTATCTTAAATGGGAAACCCTTCATTTTTAAATTGTGACCCTTCTAGTGTCCCGCAAGGATTAACTTCCTTTTGGCATCCACCCTGTCAAGTTCCCTCGGGACCTTGTGTTTCAATAATGATCACCTCTTATTCTTCAATCCAATGGATACAGGCCCAGCCTTTCCTCATAGGATAATCCTCACCTCAGGGAGAGTCAAGTAAACCTTCTCTGAACTGCTGATGCAATGAACGGCACAGTGGTTAGCACTGCTGCATCACAGCGCTATGGACCTTGGTTCAATTCCCAGCTTGGCTCGCTGTCTGTGCGGAATCTGCATGTTCTCCCTGTGTCTGCGTGGGTTTCCTCCGGGTGCTCCAGTTTCCTCCCATTGTCCAAAAGATGTGCTGGTTAGGGTGCATTGGCCATGCTAAATTCTCCCTCAGTGTACCCGAACAGGCGCCGGAGTGTGGCTACTAGGGGATTTTCACAGTAACTTCATTGCAGTGTTAATGTAAGCCTACTGGTGACACAAATAAATAAACTTTAATTAAACTCTGTGCATACTAGTCCAGGTCTGGTGTGACTAAGACTCTAAACTGCAGCAACACTTCCCCACTTTTATTCTCTCGTTTGTAATATTTTATTTGCTTTTCTAAGAACTTGCTGTACCTGGACACCCAGATCCTTCAGAGTTCTGCTGTCTCTGGTTAAATAATATACAAGTATAATGTCTTAAATCTGTCTATATGAAAACCGGTGAGGTCTTGAAAAAAACTTGAGTATTAAGCTGGCATGCATGAATTTTAAATGATTAGTAAAATAATTTACTGGCTAGGTGCTGTTTTGGAATGGTGGTGTGCCAATTTGTTATCAGACCCAAAATTAAAGTAAAATACTGTGGATGCTGGAATTCTGAAATAAAAACAGAAAATGCTGGAAAAACTCAGCAACATTCATGGAGAGTGAAACACAGTTAACGTTTTAAATCTGTACCCACTCTGGGTGGGAATTTCTGGTTGCGCCCACCCAGAGAATGAAAATTCCTGTGAGGTTAACGGACTTTTAAATGGTAGCACGAGCTTTCGGAGCGCTGCCCCTTCATCAGGTGAGTGGAGGATTGTGTTCACAAACAGGGCATATATAGACACAAACTCAATTTACAAGATAATGGTTGGAATGCGAGTCTTAACAAGTAATCAATTCTTTGCAGGTACAGACAATGCGAGTGGAGAGAGGGATAAAGAGGTATTTTTTAAAAACTCGCATTGTCTGCACCTGTTAAGACTTGCATTCCAACCATTATCTTGTAAATTGAGTCTGTGTCTATGTATGCCCTGTTTGTGAACCCAATCCTCCACTCACCTGATGAAGGGGCAAAGCTCCGAAAGCTCGTGCTGCCAAATAAACCTGTTGGACTTTAGCCTGGTGTTGTGAGACTTCTTACTGCGCCCACCCCAGTCCAACGCCGGCATCTCCACATCATGACTTTTAAATGGTCTGCTGAATTGTCCGTCCCGTGGGTGGGACTGGAAAATTTACCTTTCTGTTTCTCTCTCCACGTGCCAGACCTGAGATTTTCCAGCACTTTCTGTAGCTAGCAGACCCAACCTGTCCACCATGTCCCCAGAAGACAACCCTTCATCCCAGGTATCAGCCCAACGAAGCTTCTCTGCACAGCGTCTAAAGCAAATTATATATTTTTGTAACTGTAAGGAGACCAGAATTCTCTGCAGTATTCCAGATGTGAGGAGGGGGGAGATTCTCTGGCCTCCCCACTGGGTGTTTTCACAGCAGGAGATGGCACGCTGTTTGCCGGCAGTGGGATCTTCCAGACCCGCCACTCTGAATGGGATTTCCCATTGACTGCACCCCACCTTGCCACGTAATCCGCGACGGGGGTTTGCAGTCGCGGGACCAGAAGATGCCACCAGCGCAAACAGCCAGAGAATTCAGGCCGCGGTCTCCAACGCCTTGTACAACTGTAGCAAAACTTCCTAACTTTTATATTCCCCATGGCCTCAGCAAGAGAAACTAGGATTCTGGGACCGATTTGTGGAGTGGCACAGTGGCTAGCGCCGCTGCCTCACAGCGTCAGGGTTCGATTCCTGGTTTGGGTCACTGTCTGTGCAGAGTCTGCACATTCTCCCCGTGTCTGCGTGGGTTTCCTCCAGGTGCTCCGGTTCCCTCCCACAGTCCAAAGATGTGCGGGTTAGGTGCATTGGCCGTGCTAAATTCTCCCTCAGTGTACCCGTAATGTGGAGGAGATGCCGGGTTGGACTGGGTGGGCACAGTAAGAAGTCACACAACACCCGGTTAAAGTCCAACAGGTTTATTTCGTAGCACGAGCTTTCGGAGCGCTGCTCCTTCATCATTTTCACAGTAACTTCATTGCAGTGTTAATATAAGCCTACTTGTGACACAAATAAACGAACCTCAATTTAAACTTTAAACAATACTTATTTGAGGTTGACTGCTTTCCCCATTGTGTTTGGATAATACACACACACATTAATACTGCTGCAAAGCTTACAGTGAGGAGGTAGATGGCAGTATGAGTTTCTGTTGGAGGCGTACCCCCATCTTGCGTTCACTTACATTAGTTAACAGAGATGTGTATGTGTTTCTCAGTGGGTTGGTCTCTCCCCGCCAGTGAATCCCGATTACATCAGTTCCTTTAAGTGGGAGCCTGGGCGGAGTTTACTTTCGGCAAAAGTGGAGCCCGAAGAATAGATAAAGTGTGAGTCAGAGCCACAGTGCAGTAGCGGCATTGGAAAGACGGAGAGGGGTGGAAAATAAAGTAGATTTCTTCGCAGAGAGAAGGGGGGTGAAGAAGCATGAGTACAAACTCGAACGTGTCGAGCATGCAGCGGATGGTGGAGCAGCTGAAGTTTGAAGCAGGAATTGAGAGGATGAAGGTGGGTTGTGAATGAAGCGCGTGGAAAGCAAATTGCTACATTTTTTTGTAGCGAAACGCCAGCGTTCCATTCCCGGGGATTCCAACGAGAGAAATTGCAACAAAAATGTATCCATTTCCCGAGGTTACAACCGGAATGTATCCGAGTGATGGAAAGTTACATTGTGCACCTTCAATTTTAAGATGCAATGCAATTGCAGATGTTGCTTACATGCCATGGGGCAAAAGTTCTTTATTTAAATTGGGCAAAAGTTGCACCAAAAAAAAAGCAAGTGTTTACCCCAGGGCGCTTCCCGGGTTATTACTCACTCTTTGTCCAGGGGTCACCTCTCTCCGGTTTGCATTCTTCTAACTGCGAGAGGTTTGAGTTATTGGCCAGACCCCCCCCCCCCAAGAAACACCCTTGTTTGTTTCCTGGCTGCTGAGAAAGATTCGGAACATCGGAGTTTACACACTCGACCGCCAAAGGTTAGCCCAGAGGAAAGAAAGACTTGCATTTATATAGCACCTCTCAATACCTTTGGATGTCCCAAAGCGCTTGACAGCCAAGCGAGTACTCTCAAACAAATGCTGGAAGTACCCAGCAGCTCAGGCAGCCTCTGTGGAGAGAGAAACCGTTAATGTTTCAGTTGGACCGTTTTGAAATGCAGACTATAAGGACCTACCAATTTGGAGTGGGCCGTTCGCCCCCCCCCGCTCCACCATCATTTCAGGCACAGTGGTTGGCACTGTGACCTCACAGCCAATTCTGGCCTTGGGTGACTGTGTGGAGTTTGCACGTTCACCCCGTGTCTGCGTGGGTTTTTCCCCGGTGCTCTGGTTTCCTCCCACACTCCAAAGATGTGCGGGTTAGGTGGACCATACAAATTTTCCCTTTAGTGTCCAAAGATGTGTAGGTTAGGTGGATTGGCCACGGTAATGTGTGGGGTTACAGAGATGGGGTGGAGGACAGGACAAGGTAACATGCTGTTTCAGAGAGTTAGTGCAGGTTTGATGGGCCAAATGGTCTCCTATACTGTAGGAATTCAATGGCCTCCACGTTGATCTAATTTTTTTTGGCTGGGTCAGTCATGTCGTTCCTTTATCCCTCTGCGTTGATTTCAGACAGCTGCTATTATAGCCAGCAATGCCTGGTTTGGACACATCTTTTGCTCCTTTTACTATATCCATTACCTCTCTCTTTGCCTGTTGCATCATGTAATATTTTCTTCTTTAATCTTCTCTGCCCTATCACAAAGCTTCTCTTTTGTTCTTCCTGGCCCCTCGCTCCTTCTTCCAGCCCAGGTTCCGACTGATCATCATCAGTTCTGATGAAAGGTCAACTCGACCTGAAACGCCGACCCTGTCTCCCTCTCTCTCTGCTCAGATGCTACCTGACCTGCTGAGTATTGCCAGTTTTCATTTCAGATTTCTAGCAGCTGTGTAATTAGTTTTGTTTGAAGATTGTCTTTGTTGAAAGCCTGATGCCCATGCTTGGCGTAGGCTGCCGAGATGTTGCTGGCGATAGCAACTGTTACGTGGACACCGATGTCACTATGGCTCTGTGATAGGGTGGCGGGCAGGTGAGGCTAAATTCATTTTTGTTTCTTAATGGGACGTGGGTGCCGCTGGCTAGACCAGCACTTTTATTGCCCTTGAGGAGGTGGTGGTGAGCCACTGCCTTGATGCGGCACAGTGGTTAGCGCTGCTGCCTCACAGCTCCAGGGACCCGGCTTCGATTCCCGGCTTGGGTCACTGCCAGTGTGGAGTTTGCACATTCTCCCCGTGTCTGCGTGGGTTTCCTCCGAGTGCTCCGCTTTCTGCCCACCGTCCAAAGATGTGCAGGTTAGGTTGATTGGCCATGCTAAATTGCCCATAGTGTCCCAGGATGTGTAGGATAGAGGGACTGGAGGGATAAATGTGTGGGGTTGTGGGGATAGGGCCTGGGATGGGATTGTGGTCGGTGCAGGCTCGATGGGCCGAATGGCCACCTTCTGCACTGTAGGGATTCTATGATCACTGCAGTCCGTGAAATGACAAAGGTTTTTAAAGTTTATTTATTATTGTCACAAGTAGGCTCACATTAACACTGCACTGAAGTTCTGTGAAAATCCCCTAGGTTTTGTAGTGAAAGCAAATTACTGCGGACGCTGGAATCTGAAACAAAAACAGCAAAATGCTGGAAGATCTCAGCGGGTCTGACAGCATGTTTGGAGAGAGAATAGAGCCAAGGTCTCACGTCTGGATCCTCTCTACACAGAGGTTTTGTGGTAATGGGTAAAGAAACATAAGCTGTGGCCAGATGAGGTGTGAATGGCTGGATAGCAACTGTCCCAATGCAATATGAAGGGATAAAGAATGACACAGCAAGAAAACACACATTTCGATCATGATTTGAAGTAGTCATTCATTGAATCATACAGTGCAGAAGGACGCCATTCAGCCGTCAAGTCTGCTCCGACAATCAGACCCTATCCCCATAACCCCATGCATTTCCCTGTTAATCCCCCGACACTAAGGGTCGATTTAGCACGGCCAATCAACCTAACCCACACATCCTTTGGCGTCTGGGAGAAAACTGGAGCACTCGGAGGAAACCCACACAGACACGGGGAGAACGTGCAGACTCCACACAGACAGTGACCCAAGACCAGAATCGAACCCGGGTCCCTGGCGCCGTGAGGCAGCAATGCTAACCACCATGCTGCCCTGATTATAACCCAAAATTGTTGAGCTCGCTGTTGACTCCAGAAAGCTGTAAGAGTGCTGAGTCGAAAGGTATAGGGCTGTTCCTCAAGCTTCATTTGGACGCTGTAGCAGGTCAGGGACAGGGAGGTCAGAGCTGGGTGAAGAATTGTAGTGCCAAGCGACAGGAAACTCAGTGCGGGTGGGTGGTGTGGGTCATAAAGGTTCTTTTGTCACTTGTCCAACACCTCTGTGTGTGGCTCATGGTCAAATCATGCTTCTGTGAAGCTGTGGTACAGGTACTGTATAAATGCAAGTTGTTGTTGTTAGGCACGTTTGCAGGGATCCCTGGGGATCCCTACGCACTTCCCTCCTCCCCAAACTTTCTGCAGCCTCGAATTATCACCGCACCGGATTTGCACTTTCCCTCGTCTCGTTCAGTTTGAATTTGACAATCTCACTCTGTGAGTTTCCATTCTGTGTTGGTTCAGAGTCAGGTTGCACACTGAGTTACCTTTTGCGAGTTTCGATGGAGGGCTATTGACCTGAATTCCGCCTCTTCCGACGATGCCTGACCGGCTGAGTATTTCTATCATTTTCTGGTTATATCGGCAAAGCCTGGTGTGAAGTGGAGGTTTCTTTGTCCCATTGTTAATCCTATTGTGCACATGTAAGTCATCATACCATATAAATCCAATTTAACATAACCCAGAGAGACTGCAACTACCTGTCTGCTGGTGGCTTCGTCCTGTGGGGTATTGCAAATGTGAGATGCGTGTTGATTTGTCCAGAGCTTTCAGCGTTTGTTTTGGAATGGATATTTTGAAATGTACGGAAGGATATTTTAAATGCTTTTGTGTTTTTCCACCTTGAAGTTTGAAGTTTATTTATTAGTGTCGCAGTCATCTTACATTCACACTTCAATGAAGCTACTGTGAAAATCCCCTAGTCACTACACACCGGCGCCTGTTTGGGCACACTCGGAGAATTTAGCATGGCCAATGCACCTAACTAGCACATCTTTGGGACTGTGGGAGGAAACCGGAGCACCCGGAGGAAACTTACGCAGACACGGGGAGAATGTGCAAACTCCACACAGATAGTGACTCAAACTGGAAATTGAATCATAGAATCCTACAGTGCAGAAGGAAGCCATTCGGCCCATCGCGTCTGCACCGACCACAATCCCACCCAGGCCCTATCCCCATAACCCCATGAATTTACCCTGCTAGTCCCTTTGACATTAAGGGGCAATTTAGAATTGCCAATCCACCTAACCCGCACATCTCTAGACTGTGGGAGGAAACCAGATCACCCGGAGGAAACCCACGCAGACACGGGGAGGACGTGCAGACTCCGCACAGACAGTGATCCCAAGCCAGGAATTGAACCTGGGACCTTGGCGCTGTGAGGCAGCAGTGCTAAAGACTGTGCCGCCGTGCTGCCCCAGTAGCGTTGTAAAGGATGAGAGCTCATTCTACCAGGCAACTGAATCTGTGCAATCTAGGACTGGCGAGGAGGCCCTCGTGGTCAAGTGGGACAAGTTGCCGCTGCCAAGTTGAGATTATTACTTGGTGGAGAGGGACCCGATGGATGCTCTCCACTGCGGTGTGACTGAACTTTACTGTATCGTCAAACGATGGCTGCCACACACCAAGTGACTTAAATCCCAGGGACTCGTACTGGACTCATCTGGTGGCGAAGAGCAGATTTTTTTTTGTGCCATGACGTATAGACATTTATTTTGGAGGAAATAAATAGTGGGTGTAATTCACGGTTTAAACGTGGGAACAGTCCAGAGAAGAACTTTTGGCACATCTTGCTAGGTTAAAGATGCTATTTAATTGGAAGTTGTTGTTGTTGTTACCTCTTAGTTTAGGGTATGGCTTGCCCCAACTGCAGGTCCTGACCCCCACCAGGGTCACGAGATGAGGGTTTGTGGTTGTGAGCACGAAGGAAGCTGCCGTGGAGCTCGGACATCCCTGAGGCCCCTTTAAATCCTTGTGGTTTTTTTCCTCATGACCTGTTGGACAGCCTCAGGGGCCCAATTGCTGGTGCAAAAAAATCCTGTGAAAAGGAAATTACTCTCTTTTTATAGAAACCCTCCCTTTTCATCAATGCCCCCAACACTCATCTGCTGTTTCCCCAGCCCCCCCCCTCCCCCCTCAACCAATGATGGTTCACCCACACGCCCTCTCCCCCCCCCCCCCCCCCCCCCCCACCACTTAAATTCCTACCCCCCCCCCCACTCAACACGGGGCTTGGCACAGTGGGTTAGCGCTGCTGCCTCACAGCGCCAGAGACCCAGGTTCAATTCCCGGCCTTGGGTCACTGTGCGGAGTCTGCACATTCTCCCCGTGTCTGTGTGGGTTTCCTCCGGGTGCTCCGGTTTCCTCCCACAGCCTGAAAGACGTGCTGGTTAGGTGGGTTGACCATGCTAAATTGCCCCTTAGTGTCAGAGGGATTAGCAGGGTAGATATGTGGGGTTATGGGGATAGGGCCCGGGTGGGATTGTGGTTGGTGCAGGCTCGATGGGTCAATGGCCTCCTTCTGCAGTGTCGGGACTCTATGATTGTGAAAAATTGAAGCTTGCAAATTCTCCCCACCCCCATCCACCAACTCAAAAGCCCTCATAACCCCCGAAATCTTCGATTTGGGACCACATGAAACACTGGCGTTAAAATGAGGTCACACCAGGAAAAAGTTGAGATTTGGCTAGTTTAGAATTAAAAGGCTGTTCCCCTTCTGGGGTGGGGGGAGCTGAAGGAACATTTTTATATCTTCCTCTCTCCTCCCCCGCCCCCAAAATAATTTTGCGGTAAGATTTGAGAATTGTCCCACAATGACTTTCTCGGAATGTCGGCGCTCTTTAGTTCCAATTTCTAGTGTTCAGCAGCAGTTGAACTGACGAAATATTTAAAGAGTTTGCATAGTTTGGAAGTTACAGTAAATCAAATTTAATTGACGCAGGTTGTGCAACTCAAGTCCCTGGTGACAGCTTCAAATTTTTGTACTTTTTTTTTTCTGTTGACTTAGTAATTTTAGTCACAGATTTTTAAAAAACCTGTTTCTTGCCATAATGACATTTCCTCCCTTTTTGGGAGAACACATTGTTTTTCAGAAGTTAGACTGGGGATTCCCCGGGTGTGTGTCAATATTTGCAGCCGGTCACCATGTAGATTTTTTTTTGCCTCTAGCGAAAGTGGTAAAACAGTCATTGATTTGATTTATTATTGTCACATGTATTGGTATACAGTGAAAAGTAGGACAGCAGCAGGGGGTGGCACGGTGGCACAGTGGTTAGTGCTGCTGCCTCACAGCACCAGGGACCCAGGTTCGATTCCCGGCTCGGGTCACTGCCTGTGCGGAGTCTACACGTTCTCCCCGTGTCTGCGTGGGTTTCCTCCGGGTGCTCCGGTTTCCTCCCACAGTCCAAAGATGTGCAGGTTAGGTGGATTGGCCGTGCTAAATTGCCCCTTAGTGCCAGGGGGACTAGCTAGAGTAAATGCATGGGGTTATGGGGATAGGGCCTGGGTGGGATTGTGGTTGGTGCAGACTGGATGGGCCAAATGGCCTCCTTCTGCACTGTAGGATTCTATGATTCTATTGTTTTTTTGCGTGCTATGCAAAGCATACCGTTCGTAGAGAAGGAAACGAGAGAGTGCAGAATGTAGTGTTACAGTCATAGCTAGGGTGTAGAGAAAGATCAACTTAATGCAAGGTAAGTCCGTTCAAAAGTCTGACAGCAGCAGGAAAGAAGCTGTTCTTGAGTTGGTTG
Source organism: Mustelus asterias (assembly GCF_964213995.1). Classification (NCBI taxonomy): domain Eukaryota; kingdom Metazoa; phylum Chordata; class Chondrichthyes; order Carcharhiniformes; family Triakidae; genus Mustelus; species Mustelus asterias. The sequence goes on from NC_135806.1 coordinate 8,402,098, forward strand.
GTACGTGACCTCAGACTTTTGTACTTTTTCCCGACAGAAGAAGGTGGAAAAGAGAATGTCCGGGGTGCGTGGGGTCCTTAATCGTGCTGGCTGCTTTTCCGAGGCAGCAGGAAGTGTAGACGGAGCCAGTGGATGGGAGGCTGGTTTGCGTGATGGATTGGGCTACATTCACAATCTTTTGTAGTTTCTTGCGGCCTTTTTCAGAGCAGGAGCCATACCAAGCTGTGATATAACCAGAAAGAATGCTTTCTATGATGCATCTGTGAGAGTTGTAGCTGACATGCCAAATTTGCTTAGTCTTCTGAGAAAGTAGAGGCGTTGGTGGGCTTTCTTAACTATGGTGTCGGCATGGGGGGACCAGGGCAAGTTGTTGGTGATCTGGACACCTAATAACTTGAAGCGTTCGACCATTTCTACTTCTTCCCTGTTGATGTAGACGGGTATGTTCTTCTTTACGCTTCCTGAAGTCGATGATAATCTCCTTCGTTTTGTTGACGTTGAGGGAGAGATTATTGTTACCGCACCAGTTCACTAGATTCTCTATCTCTTTCCTGTACTCTGTCTCGTCATTGTTTGAGATCCGACTCACTACGGTAGTGTCGTCAGCAAACTTGAATATCGATTTGGAGGGGAATTTGGCCTCTCAGTCATAAGTGTGTAAGGAGTATAGTAGGGGGCTGAGAACACAGCCTTGTGGGGCACCGGTGTTG